>NC_089873.1:51732500-52073333 GCF_040182565.1 Anser cygnoides
CTCTGGGCTGGACCTGTAGCCCGTGGATCATGGAGAGGAGCCCATGCAGGAGCAGCTGATCTGACAGGAGCTGCTACCCATGGGGGACCAGTGCTGGAGCAGTTTGCTCCTGGCAGATGGACCCCGTGGTACAGACCAATATGGGAGCAGTTCTTGAAGAGCTGCTGCCTGTGGGAAGCCCCCGCAGAGTCAGTTCGGGAAGTACGGCATCCCATGGGATGGACCCCACATTGGAGCAGGGGCAGAGAGTGACTGTAAAGAAGTGTTGGAGATGAAACTCTATAAAGTGACCACAACTGCTATTCCCCTCTTCCCCTGCACTGCTTGAGGGGAGGATGTGGAAGAGGGTGGATGGAGGGAAGGTGGTTTTGCTTTGTTTTCTTGGTTTCTCACTTCTCTATCTTGTTAATAATAGGCAATACATTTCTCTAATCTCCTTACACTGAGTCTGTGTTGCCCATTACAATAATTGTTGAACAATCTCCCTGTTCTTATCTCAACCCTTGAGCCCTTTACATTGTATTTTCTCCCACTTTTTCCTTTGAGGATGGGGAGTAAGTTAACAGTTGTGGTGGAGTTCAGCTGCCCATCCAAGAAAAAACACCACAACATGTAAATTATTAGAATGAAGATGTACTATTATTTCTGATCAAAAGATCAGTGAAGCAAATATGAGTCTTTACAATCACATCAGTTACTTTTCCATCAGCCCTTTCTTTGTCTGCAAACATGTTTTCCTGTGACTTACATATGGCACACAAGAAACTTTTAGTTGTGTTCTGAGATGGTCTAACATACAGCTGTACTTAAATTATGTATATGTTAGTCCTTAAGCCTATTGCCAGAAGACACTCTTTTGCATTCAGACTAAGCATTTGGACCAGATGGTGAAAAGCTTAGATAAACCTATTTTTTTTTCTTTAGAATAACCTGTATTACTGGTAATTTTTAGTCTAAGAGCAGTGTATTATACTAGAAAAATAATTTGTGATACATAGAAATTAAATGTTTGTCATATTTGAGTAAACTTTTTTTTTCTTTAAGTTAAAATTATGAGGACTTTAGGCATCCAAATTATTGAGAATAATTCAGAAAAATACAGTAATGCATTCTGTTGCCAGAGTCAGGGCTTCACATTATGAAGTACTTGGCCAAAGTTCCAGTTTAAAGTTTTTTTTGCTCATCTCTTTATCCCTGTTTTTAGTCCCTGCTCCCTGTCTGGGATACATTGTCCCCAGTTTTGTCAGTCCACTTTTTATGGTATTCAGGTGTGAGCTTTCTTAAAAAGCAAGAATCCTAACACAGATAGTACTAGCATATTTCTCTTAGGAAAAAATAAACAAACAAACAAATAAACAACCCCCAAATCAAGTGCTCTTAATTAGGTATCTACCTAGTGTATGTTCACAGGTACTGTGATTTTAGTTGACTTTCTGCAAAATACTGCTAGATATTCAGCTCTCAAAAGTGTTATGTAGCTAGGAAAGAAAGTAAGGAGTCTGATGGCAAACAAAGGACTTGACTATCTATATTTATGACTATAATACAGAGAATGGATTTAGGTGGGGGCAGGGGAGAAAAAAGAATTCTTGTCCCATGCTGAAGGCAATCCCAAGAATACTTCTGCATTTTGTGTCAGACTGGATGAAAAATAGGAACCAAAAATTAGTCTATGGATGTATGAATCTTGTATCTATATTTTCAGAGACTTTATTTCAACAAAATAATAGTTTCTGGGAGCAGTGGCTCTTAACTTGAGAATAGCAGGAACCTTCCCCATTAGAACTTTACATATAAATCTTGTTTTTTACGACTGCTAAGCACAGATATCAGATACTGGTAGTAAGCTTGCCACCACAACACTCTGAAACAAGCATACACTGAAACAAAAAATCTGCTGCACCTGCCTGTTGAGATACACATCAGAAAGAAAAAAAAAAAAAAAAGACAAGAAGACATCAATACATCAAATATTCCTTTGTTTCAGAAATATTTCATTTCCATTTTGCAGTGTGAATAATTGTTTCATAAAATAATTGTCCTCACCTTCAGAATTTAGGGCAGTCCATTCAATTTTACAAATTTATCAAGGCACTTTACATATTAGCTCACCCTTCAAACCATGGAGAAAAATGGTGCTTGAAATGTATGGAGAGTGAAAGTTGCCTGACTTCACAGAACATCACATGACCTATGCCAGTGACGACTTAAATACATGATGACTTTAAATTTTAAAATAGCAGTATTTATATTAAAAAAAAAGCTTACTTTGCATCTAAGTCCAGTTTTTATGTAGTTTTAATTCAGCTTTAATATGAGATTTCAATTCAGCTCATTATGTAATTTTACATATTTTGACTTTTGTTCTATTTGAAAAGTTAAATCTTTGCATGAAAAAGCACTGATTTTTAACCCTTTAACAAAATGTAACAATTAGTTTAAAGAAAGTTACAATTCAAGACAAATTCTATGTATTTTTTTTTAAAGAAAAAGTAGGTAATATTCCTTTCCTGTTCCTCTTCTTTCCTTCTTCAAAAAGATTGCTTTAAAAGAAGCCTATTCTCAGAGCAATTATAGACAAGCCATGCTTGACTTTCTCAGACAGCAGAAATTCATAAAGTCAAATTCAGTCCCAGGGGACTACCTTTTATGGTTTCAAGGGTGGTATTCAATGATTCTTTAAATACTCATTTTACAAAGTATATAGGAACTTGAATGCTGAAGATATTATTTTGAACATCTACTAAATTTATGTATTTTTTATATTTTCTTCTCCTTTTTATCCTAGTTTCATTAAGAAAGGTTTATGCAATCACTCTTTCCATCTGTATTTCCCCTAATAACTCTTTACCTGCTGACCAATTTAATTAAATTTAATCCGTAATTACAGATCTCAAAACAGTAAATACTCACAATTTTATAAAATTCAGAACTTGGCGGGGAAAAAAAAAAAGACAGAAAATGTATATACTGCCTAGTTATAGACTACACTGAGACAAAAGCTGGATCAGAAGCTCAAAAATTATCTGTTCTTCCCAAGTAGCCCCATCATAGGATTACGTGGGTCAGCTGGGACCTTGGTGATTCCTGTCCTACCCTCCCGATGGCCATGAAGAGCTCACGCAGATCATACCAAAAAACTGCACAAGTTCATTCCTGTGCAGGTGATAGGTGGGAAAGCGGGCATGGAAGGAACCAAAAATTTTCATAAGATACAAAGATAAAAAATATAATCATAAGATACAAAGCTACAAAAGGTAAACTCCAAGGCAGAGGTGTCATAAGCAAAGAAAATTCCCTTTTGTGGGAAAAACAATACAAATGTCTGGGGGAAAAAAAAAAAAAGTCTAAATAGTTTCATTGCTCATTAAACATAATGAATATAAACATAATGAATGGAAGCTGATTTTTAATTTCCTCTTATTTTGTAAAAAGTTCTGAGATAAAATTGAAAAGAAATAAAAAGTGATCCTTAGAACTGGGTAAGGAGTAAATATGCTGGTAAATTAAATAGAGTTATATGATTATATAAGGTGTTCAGGTACAATAAACAGCATAATCAAACCTTTCTGTACATTTAAGTGTACATTTAGTAGCTGAAATTAACATCTCTATTTCAGCTCTGCATTTAAAATTGTAAACACTAGATTTCTGAATTTTAAGGTTTTCTGTAAACACCTCAGTGCTTGTGGATTTCCTACTTGAAAGCTATTTTTAAAATTTTATACCACCCTTTACACCTTAGAACACATCTGCTTCTGAAGGCAGAAATAAGTGAATGATTAATTAGGATTCTAATTTTTAAACTAAAAATTTAATAAAGTATAACTTCTTACTCCTATACCTACACACCTGTCTACCTGTCTCTCTCCAGTACTTACAGCACTGTTGGAAGCTGTGAAAAAAATCCAGAGCTGCAAAGCTGCTAACAGAACACCTTGGTGTATAGAAAACACATGTGAACTGAAGGTTAAAGCACGCTTGATGCTTATTGGTACATCATTTTGATTTGACTTAGACATAAGTAAATAAATTTAGGCAGAATTTAGTATATGATTAAAGTCAAATAAACAAGAGCTTAAATTTTTTGAACCTCATAATATACCATTTGAAGTTCATAAAATCTTAATAAGCATTTTCTCCCTTTTGAGAAGGTAGTGTATTCATTGTTCTTGTTTGTTTTTCCGAATGTACCATTGTGCTTCCAATTTTTACTGTTCCCATAATCAACATTGCTCATACTTAGCTATAAGCTAATAATCTTGCCTGTCTGTCTAACAGCACGGTGTTTAGCTTTTTTAATTTGAGGTAAGTTATTGTTTTATTAAAATCTTTTTTTTTTTTTTCTGAAATAAATAATAGTTTAAAATTTTGAACAAAATCTGTCTAAGATAGGATTTATCTCAGGACTTTAGACCTAGAATCATAGAAAGTCTATGTCTGGCTGTTGTATCCAAGAGATTATCTGGTCCAACCTCCTGTTCAAAGTATGGTTAACTTTGAAGTTAGAGATTTCTCTGTGCCTTTTTGAGCCAAGCTTTGAATATCTTAATAATGCGATTCCACTGCATCCATAGACAAGCTTTTCTATGCTTAATTGTTCACAAAGTTGAGATTTGTCTTTATACCTAATACTTGCTTTCCTTCTGGCAACCTGGGCCAGTTACATCTTGTCCTGTGTGCCTCAGAGAGGAGACTGGCATCTCCTCGCTAAGTCTCCTCTTCTCTCTTTCCAAGGGGAAGGGGAAGGGGAAGGGGAAGGGGAAGGGGAAGGGGAAGGGGAAGGGGAAGGGGAAGGGGAAGGGGAAGGGGAAGGGGAAGGGGAAGGGGGGGAAGGGGAAGGGGAAGGGGAAGGGGAAGGGGAAGGGGAAGGGGAAGGGGGGGAAGGGGAAGGGGAAGGGGAAGGGGAAGGGGAAGGGGAAGGGGAAGGGGAAGGGGAAGGGGAAGGGGAAGGGGAAGGGGAAGGGGAAGGGGAAGGGGAAGGGGAAGGGGAAGGGGAAGGGGAAGGGGAAGGGGAAGGGGAAGGGGAAGGGGAAGGGGAAGGGGAAGGGGAAGGGGAAGGGGAAGGGGAAGGGGAAGGGGAAGGGGAAGGGGAAGGGGAAGGGGAAGGGGAAGGGGAAGGGGAAGGGGAAGGGGAAGGGGAAGGGGAAGGGGAAGGGGAAGGGGAAGGGGAAGGGGAAGGGGAAGGGGAAGGGGAAGGGGAAGGGGAAGGGGAAGGGGAAGGGGAAGGGGAAGGGGAAGGGGAAGGGGAAGGGGAAGGGGAAGGGGAAGGGGAAGGGGAAGGGGAAGGGGAAGGGGAAGGGGAAGGGGAAGGGAAGGGAAGGGAAGGGAAGGGAAGGGAAGGGAAGGGAAGGGAAGGGAAGGGAAGGGAAGGGAAGGGAAGGGAAGGGAAGGGAAGGGAAGGGAAGGGAAGGGGGAAGGGAAGGGAAGGGAAGGGAAGGGAAGGGAAGGGAAGGGAAGGGAAGGGAAGGGAAGGGAAGGGAAGGGAAGGGAAGGGAAGCGACGCGAAGCGACGTGAAGCGACGCGAAGCGACGCGAAGGGAAGGGAAGGTTACAAAATAGGGCTAAAATTACTCAGTTTCTTGGTTGCAATGTAATGTAATGGTTTTGAGATTTATTTTATTTAACAGCAATAAAGTTTTATATCAACATTGTCACGTGATTTAAATATTTTCTGTAGTTTTATATGTGATCTAATCTGGTGTCACATTAGGCAGATGCATAAAAAGAGAGTTTTTATTATTGTTGTTCTCTTTTTTTTTTTTTTCTATTGTAATTACCAGAATCTTATTTTGCGTTCACTTGTTTGCTGTAATTTATTTATCAAGTGTGGCATAAATGAATGCATTCAGTTTAAAAAATCAGTAAATCAAGATCAGAGAAGTAGGGTAATGAAATAAAATTTGGAATGCTCTACCTGAACAGACATGGAATGCAACAGAAAAAACATGATTATAAAACAAGCTGAATTTTACAGTATTATTTTTAACAATATATACAAGAACATTTTTGAGACTAATTTAATTAATTAATGATGGTACAACTTTTTTTCTATTTCACATTGGCATAAGAACACAAAGAATAAGACTTTGGCTGTCTCGCAAAACCCTCAGTCAATCATGCATTACACTAGTGAGCCACGGAGTAGTTTTTGAATTATTAATGTCTTATTAAGTGTCAGTATGATGAATTGTCTTTTGAAAGATGTGGCAATGTCATCTTTAGACAGACACAAGATTGTAATGTATATTGCAAAACAGTATTTGCATAATGTTCTGCTATCAGATAGCACTTTAAATTCAATCATTAAAAACATGGAGCACGAAAAGTTTGAAGTTTAATAAACCTGAAATATATTCTGAGTGAGCATCTGAAATATTGTAATTACTGTATATAATTGTTAGACTATATTCTTGAGAATATTCTTGAATCTGTAATACCTCTTGTGGCTGACAAGACTCATTGTTAATTACTAGCTAGTTTGTTAATAGTATAGATAGGATTTCACACAGACAGGAAAAAATAATTCTCGTTATTCTTTAACTAGAGTGGTAACAAATGAGGCTGCAGTTTAAAAGGTTGGAATATTACCAGAAAAGTGTTCCCAGTCCAGTTATTTGCATCAGGAAGATATCATATGTTCAGTGGCCATGGTGGACGCAAAAGAACTGATTTATTTATTTATTTGTTTGTTTGTTTATTTATTTTCTGTGCTCAGGGATCTGTGATTACTAGGCAAGTGGAACTGTAAGTTTGCTACTGGCAATCTATCTGACAACACAGATTTCCATACACTCATCCAGAATAAGAAATTTTAATCCCACCAGCAGCATAAAGAAAAATATTGGCAATGACTTAGTGGAATTCAAAAGCAGATGGGAAATGCATTGTTTTAAAATATCCACATATAAACTGTAGAGTTTAATCTGTACAGAGTGCATCCATAGAAGACCTCTGTCACGTAGTCCTTGATAAGGGGAAACCAAATGCAGGGGAAACATTGAATAAACTACAAAGACATTTGGGTTACTGCAAGTCTTGGTCTATCATCCCATAGCTCAAGTTTCAGAAAGCTCCTTGGCAATGTAGGTTTTCTAACAGAGAATTCAACTCAAAATACTTTAGTTTTTATTTTTATTTTATTTTATTTATTTTATTTTATTTTATTTTATTTTATTTTATTTTATTTTATTATTTTATTTTATTTTATTTTATTTTATTTTATTTTATTTTATTTTATTTTATTTTATTTTATGTGGGTTTTTTTATTATTTTCCAGTGGTTGTTAGTGGAAAATGGTTCTTCTGCTCTTAGAGATATTTCTAAAACTTTCCACAAGGTAGTTCATATAATATCAAGGGTATGTAGCCCACATTATGAAATAAAAAAAAGAGATCATTTTCTAGCTTACTCAATTAAAACAGACAAATAAACAAAGAAAAGTAAGGTAGTCTCAAATAACTGAACTGAGAATATGTAACATCAAACTGGTGCTTTCTCTCCAGTCTCAAAAAAATCAGATATCAGAATATTCTCCTTCATATCTAATTGGATGATTTAATAGACATTTGATGCTACAGTATTAATATTACCATTGATATCTACATACATTTGGTTGTAATCAAATAACAAGTATGTTCTTACTCATTGACATCGATTTCCTTTTCAGTATAATTCAGGTATTCAGCATATTTGTTTTCAAGTCCTATATGGTTCTCTCTAAAATTATATCTTTTATGAATGTTTAGACAATAAACGAAGAAAATTGTAGAACCATGTTTCAAGGGTCTTTGTTGTTTTGGGATCTACCTGGACTGTTTTGGAGCACCACAGAAGCATTTTTAGGTAGCCTGTCTCACTGTGTCGGAAACTGTGATCCTTCCTAGAATACAGTTCAAGGCATTTTTTCACTTTGATTTTTCCCAACATCAATAGTTTTTGGAAGGCATGAAAAAACAGAATTTGGGTTTAATTGCACCAATTGTATGAGGAAGTGGTGGTGGTGGTGAGTGGAGGGTAAAAAAAGGGGAAAGAGAAGGAAAGAGAAAAAAAGTCTAAAATAGACTTTTAATTTCAGCACAATAATATATATAGCTTAACAATACCTATAGGTGTTGCAAATAATGGTGTTACAAGTTTCAGTGGTTAAACATCTATTAACATGTTATAGCTGTGCCACAGACTACTCTACTAAAAATTACGTTAAACCATTCAAATGTATAGTAGTCCATGTCTCTTCTTTATGACTTTATGATACCAGGAAGACATTACAATATACTTGACAACCTGTGATAAAGAAACGATATTTTAAATCTTTTTTCTTTTTTAATACCACAGTTTGTCAATTTTCAAATTAAGTGTGAAACCCCTACATACTGTCTCCTTTTTGCAGTATGGGTGATTCACAGAAATAGTTACTTTGGAGATTGTCACCAAATTCAAAAGAACAATCTGGAAAACAATTAAAAATGTAGGTGGATAGGTGATTCAGTTTTTCTTTATATTAGCTGTAGAGCACTATAAACAGAGTTCTGGATGGAGATGTTCCAGTAGACATTTTACACTGTATCCTTTCAGCAAAAGCTATATATGATTTAAGAAAGTCAACATCTCTGCTTATCTTTCTATATAATATCAAAACCTGGAATGCAAAACAGTTCTTCATTGAAATAAAGGGAAAAATATATACATTATGAGAAAAGTAATCTACAAGGCAGATTATTATTGTATGCTTCTGGGCACATCTACAAAATGAGAGAGGAAGAGATGAGAATTCTTTTTCCCCTAAGGCATTTATAAATTATTTTCAAATAAATCTATGAAATGTCATTACATTTTGAATACTGTTTCAATTTAATAGAATTTATACAGAAATGGAGGTAATGTGTTTATTTCACATGCAATATTTTGATTTTCAATACTGCAGGCCTTATCATCTGAGTTAAACCGTCTTTAAGAGAATTAAATTCAGAAACCTGAATAATAATAAGATAAACTTCCATTACCAATTAAAACAATACACTTGAATCCCCAAGCATTTTATGGCAATCTGTCATATGACTTGTTAAGGTATGTGAAAACCATACATAGAAATATGTGTCAATGTACAAATTGGACAAATATAGACAAATATTAATGCCTTCTGATAAAGATCATAAATTGTATCAGGAGTTTGTCTCTAAATAAGTTACATATTATATGGAAACTGAAAAAATAATGGTAAAAAAGGATAGTAACTCAGAAATAAGAATGAGAGATATCAGCTGGTATTCTTTTTATTTTTTTAATCCTGTAGATGTTCCATGGCAAATACTATGGTAACCTCAAATCTATGATTACCAACACTTCTGCAATTCTGTTGGTAATTAAATTGGATATCAGAAGGTTTGCAAAAAAGTTGCATGTGTTACTGACAAAAGTACTTTGATATACACTGTGGCAACTATGTGTTAAACATTTTCTTGAAACACTTTCTGTGCATTGTCAATAACAATAGTAAAGACATTAATTTGCAGTTTTATGCATTTTTTTTTTGTTTTATATACTTTACATTTGTGATTGTTTTAAGAGCATTGTGTGGCTGATTTTTTTTTTTCCCAAATATACCTTGCAAAAGAAATCCACACCTAAAATTGCTATATTTTATAATACACTGGAAACTACGTCAGATATAAATGAACCTAATTAAATTTTATATTTATTACTAATACAATGGTTTGTTTGTAAATATCTCAAAAGACTTGAAGAAAAAATTTTACCACAGTCTAATGCATAGTATCTCTATGTTTATTTCAAAATGCTCAATACAAAAATTAAAACACATCCTTGTAGATAATGTCACAAATATACACACAAAAAATGATGAAATTAATATAGATATATGAAATTAATATAGATATATGTATTTGTATATGCAAACGTAAATACATACAGGCTCTGAAATAGTCTGTTTAGTATATGGTCTATCAGTTTTCATCAATATAAAAATGTCATTGTTGCTTTGCTGATTTTTCTTCTCACTTCATGGATTCTGCTTTAGCAACGAGAAGTGCACATTGAACTTAGTTTCTAAAGGTATAGAATTTCTATGGAGTAAAATATTGTCTCGAAAATAAATATAAATAAAGGAAATATGTACATTCTGACTTTCTAGCAGTAAAAGAAATGTGCTTTGTTAGGTAGTCTATCTCCCTTATCATTTGAGATAACAGACAGCTGGAAAAAATGTATGAATATCTAATGAATTTGTATAAATTTATTCTAAATATTGCATTGTTGTTGGAATCTTTTTTCTTTTTTGGGGGTACTTTTTTTTTTTCTCCCCTCCAACAATATGATTTCATATTATTCTGCAACAAATGAATTAATAATTATAATTGTTATCATATAGCATTCTAATCATGCATTTATTTCATTTATACAGAACAGCATGTTTGGTAATCAAAGAGACTGCTTGATCTCCTTTACTGTTGATTATTTATAGTCTCTTGTTAGTGAGCATTTATTTGACATATTTATTAAACCACATATTTTGTGGAAATAAAAACAGTTATACACATTAGGTGGTAGACTTTTGTAAAACATTTATTGTAGACATATACTATTTTTATATTAGTTAATTTATTAAATAGGATGACTTCACATTTACAGTAAATTGTGATTTGTGTGGAATGTGACTGCAATATGGGATTCAGTTGACTTACACTTAACTTTAGCTGCAACTGCCTATTAATGTATAAGCTCTTATAGATAATATTGCCCATGGAGCTCTCCTTGAAATTGGTGCTTAAGGCTCACAGAATCACAGAATCACAGAATCGTCTAGGTTGGAAGAGACCTCCAAGATCATCTAGTCCAATCTCTGCCCTAACACTAACAAGTCCTCCACTAAACCATATCACTAAGCTCGATATCTAAACGTCTTTTAAAGACCTCCAGGGATGGTGACTCAACCACATCCCTGGGCAGTCCATTCCAATGCCTAACAACCCTTTCAGTAAAGAAGTTCTTCCTAACATCCAACCTAAACCTCCCCTGGCGCAACTTTAGCCCATTCCCCCTCGTCCTGTCACCAGGCACAAGGGAGAATAAACCAACCCCCACCTCTCTACAGCCTCCTTTAAGGTACCTATAGAGAGCGATGAGGTCTCCCCTGAGCCTCCTCTTCTCCAGGCTAAACAACCCCAGCTCCCTCAGCCGCTCCTCATAAGACTTGTTCTCCAGACCCCTCACCAGCTTCGTCGCCCTTCTCTGGACTCTCTCGAGCACCTCGATGTCCTTCTTGTAGCGAGGGGCCCAAAACTGAACACAGTACTCGAGGTGCGGCCTCACCAGAGCCGAGTACGGGGGACAATCACCTCCTTAGACCTGCTGGCCACACTGCCTCTTATGCAGGCCAGGATGCTGTTGGCCTTCTTGTCCACCTGGGCACACTGCTGGCTCATATTCAGCCGACTATCAACCAATACTCCCAGGTCCTTCTCCGCCAGGCAGCTTTCCAGCCACTCATCTCCCAGCCTGTAGCGCTGCTTGGGGTTGTTACGCCCCAGATGCAGGACCCGGCACTTGGCCTTGTTGAACTTCATGCGGTTGACCTCAGCCCATCGGTCCAGCCTATCCAGATCCTCCTGCAGAGCCTTCCTTCCCTCGAGCAGATCGACACATGCACCTAACTTGGTGTCATCTGCAAACTTACTGAGGGTGCACTTGATCCCCTCATCCAGGTCATCGATAAAGATATTAAAGAGGACCGGCCCCAGCACTGAGCCCTGGGGGACTCCACTAGTAACCGGCCTCCAACTGGATTTGGCTCCATTCACCACAACTCTTTGGGCCCGGCCATTCAGCCAGTTTTTAACCCAAGGCTCAATTGAGCTATCTAAATAAACATGCTTTTAGTTGTCCAAAATGTGTTGCTTTTTTTTTTTTTTTTTTTTTTTCTGGCTCCCATTCCAGCAAGTCACAGGTTGTCCTATAGGCTCCATCCTTGGCTGCATGAAAAACCACTTGGTGCTGCAGGTGGTACTTGACATATCCGTTTAGGAAACAGTATTCCACATATAATATCTAGTCAGGCAAATCATTACCTCATCACTCTTGACTGAATTTGCTGTCTCTTTATTAAATATTATAGAAGGTTAGACACCAAGCTCACACATACATACCTCATTTTAACTTTTATTTTTGCAATGAATTCCATCCAACCTCCTGTCACATCATCTCTGGATGTGACCATCAACCTTCATCAGCCTGGTTTCACATTATATAATTTTGTTAAATAACCGCATCATCATTTTAAATCTCCGTAGCTTCCTTCACTCATACAGTTATAAAATTCAAATTTTATATAATAAAAATAATATTAAGAATAACAGATAAAACACCTATAGAAAATCTGAAAAATGATTAAAAAATGTATAATTCAAAATAGTATCATTCAAGGACAATAAATATAATTATTACCAAGAAATAATTTGGGATACCAGATGATAAATAATTTGAACACACGCATATTCATTTCTTATTTTTTCATTTCTTATTATTTTGATCAAAAACATCAAAGAAGTAAATTAACATTGTGATGGTTATCATGAAATTAAGTTACTGATGATAGATTTTGTATTACAGACTATTCATAACTGCTATAATAATAAAAATTTTAGAAAAATATGTATTAGGTAAAAGAAAAACATAAATATATACATAAATAAAAAATATGTTGATCTACCATCAGTACATATACAATAAAGTAAACCTAGACCTTGTGAAAACATCTGTTATGTGAAATCTTTTCTTGAAGTTACTTCTTTGTCTCTCTCAGACTTGTTATGAGTTTATATGTGTCAAACTGCTGTCCTTAAGGTTATAGCCTCCAGAGGGCTATTACTGTACTTAATAACTGAAATTAAGTGGTTCTTTCACAGAATATTTTTTCCACAACAAGGTTGTATTGTTGAACTTACCTATGTCAGCTTGTTGCCTTAGCAATATAAATGTTAAAAATACCATACTTGTGCATAACTACTACTGCAATTTCTTATTATGGATTTCTTTTTCCTGAAAATAAAAAGAAAATCAATCTAAACCCAGAAAAACTAATCTCTAAATTTAAAAATACAGAAGTGTCAGGTTTGCTGTAGTCTTTGTTCCATGACACTGTTCAGTACTTTAATATAAGTGATATGATATACAACACTTCATATGAATATTGAAAGCATAGGTATATGAGAATATTCATCATTAACTTATGCTAAAATCTGTCTGCGGTATCAGAACTGTGTCGAAATATTTGAATAGGCATGAAAACTCTATTTAAATGACTCTCTAATCACTTAATTTCTAAGTATTTCTTCCTAATTCCTGTTTTACTGAAGTTAACTGACAAAATAAAGCAGTTTCTGAAGAAAAACAGGTTTAAATTGGATCCCTGAACTTTCATAAAATATGCACCTTATCTGTCTGGAATTCTGATGAGAATCAGTCATTTACTTCTTTTTGATTTTTCTGGCTTTTAGCTTAAATATAACAGTATCCTTAACAAGTTCACCCCTGAAGACAACTAAAGTGTTACTATAACTATTCCATGAGGCAGAATTTCATTAATTTGGGATTTCAATAATCCCTCAGATACTTAATTTCAGTGAATGCTGTGGGTGTGGATCTGAAGGCACAATTTATAAATGTATATCCTACGGAGGATGATTTGGTTTATTTGTTCTTTCAAATTACCAGTCTGTATTTGAATATTTCATACGTCATCAAATACAGAATGAAACCTCTAGCCTTTAAAACAGGAAATAAAAAAAAAAAAAAAGCTTTCTGAACTTGAACAAACTATAACTATTACTGAATGTTTTGACAGATTCTGAAATTATTTGTAATAAGATATAATTCACAAACCCTTTCATTTTATCTGAGTTGTGCTCATTTAGGTTCCAGTAATAATAATGTGAATTTTAACATTATCTCATTGATTATCAAAGTATATTAGTGAGAAAATTTTATTGTCATTTAATTAAGCCTGCACCCTAGTGTGAAAAAAAAATCCAACATAAAATCAACTGACATATTTAACCAGTATAAAATCATAAGAACAGGGAAAGCGGAAATAAACAAATACCCCTGAGTATGTCTGAGAAAAATCTGTTCCTTCCAGAATATCTTGTTTTCATTTCATCCTCTAGCTACTTAATACATAATTCATAATAAACACAGTCAGACAGAGCTGGAAGTCCTATCCCTTTTGTTTCCATGTGGAAATGCTCATCACTGGCTGTAGTTATGTGATACTCTTCCTATCATCTATTACTTTTAAACAAACAAAATCAAGTAAAATCCCTGAAGTTTAAGAGAAAATGTTTACTTCATTCATTTTCAGGTTATCGATGTTAGCTGTGATTTGCGTTGGAATAGTACCTGCCCAATAGCTGGTACTGGTTATGACTGTTGGCTTCTCCACTAACCATATACAGTTGTGTGTATTTCACTGTTTCCATGTCTAGATCACTCATTTTCATTAGACCTCTATTTAGGAGAAGCTCTGAAGCAGGACCGTGTCCTGAGGCAGAACACAGAGATTATTCCATTAACAACTAGAAGTCCAGTATCACATTATAGTAAAATGTAATGAAGGAAGTTAAGGTTATATTGCTAAATACAGCTTCAAGCCTGATATAAAAGGAAAAATTATGTCACAGAAACACTTATGGAAACCTCCATCTTTTACATTAGAAATGTATTTTATCCTCCCCTGATTTAGAGAGTCATATCATAACGTATAGCTCTGGGACTTAAACTGCAGGAAGATCTACATATTCTTGTATCCAATATTGGATGCAGCTCTGAATAAATCTTTGTGTAGTGTTTTCTTTTTAAAGGGATGATAAACCTATCCGTTCTTCAATAGCCCAAAAGACATTAAGCAATGAATTTGACCATGAATCAATAAAATATTTCTTCAAATACTTGATCTCAGATTGGGTTTTAAGTTTCTTGAAAATGCAACTGTAAGTGATACCTTTGCTTGATCTGGAGGCTGCTACATTAGAATTTTCTCAATTATCTGTCACAGCATTAGCAGTGAGGAAAACTGAAAGATTGTGTCTGGGTTGTGTAAAATTGAATATCAAGCCCCTGGCATCTCAGACATGGTGAATATTTATTATGGTTACCGTTTAGATATTTTGTATGGTTATTATGGTTATTTTATTTATTATGGTTATCATCTAGAACATAGACAGACAGGACCAGTTGCAAAGAGCTTGCATTTCAGAATTAAGTACACTGCTGAATTAACATTAAATTCACTGTATTTGTTAAATTATTGTTTGTTGATAGTTTTCTATAGCTTTTCTCCTCTCAACAAATAATTATGTGAGAATTCAGGAACAACGTACATTAAAACATTTTATAAAACAAAGAATCAGACCATGGAATGAAATACAAAATGACATCTGTTGCTACGGTAAATACTCTTCATGCTTCTTGGAGTGTATATTAATCAGAGACGTTGTAGCACAACCAAGAAAACATGAGAGCAGGTTCTTAGATAAATTATTGCTACAGGATGAGTTGATGAGCTTTACCAGAATTTCATTAAGCTCTATACACTTCTCTTAATGGTAATTCTATTCTGCTTTGTTAGAAATAAATCTTAATTATGAAGCTTATGTAGTATTTGTATAGCACTTAGGAAATCCTTATGTAAAAAGAACAATTACACCTATTCTGTAATAAGAGAAAGATAATGAAAATGGAAAACAAAACTCTGTTATAAATTGACTACATACAGAATAAATGATGATAGAACTGCATCTTTTATTTTCACTGTTTGAACGGAACAAGACAAAATGTGATTTTATCCACTTAAAGATAATGATTGTCACTGTATCAAGAAAATTTCCCAGCTACCAATATTAATTCCTGCAGAAAGTATCATTATTCTATGAAAATATACAATTTCACTTTTAAATCCTTCCACATGTAAGTGACAGTTGCTTTCTTACCTTTTATTTCTATACATAAGCTTCATTAAAAAAAAAAAAAAGAATGAGGATCTTTCCTCATTGTTCTTATTTAAGAACATTTTTAAGAGCATTAAGAACATAATTTACATTTAGATTTTTTGTTTGTTTGTTTGTTTTCTGATACATTAGTACAAAGTAGTAATTCGGTGAAAAGAGAACTCTAACATGTTTCTTTTTGGTTTGGTTTGGTTATTCCCCCAATACACATACTCCCTCTTCCTCCCCCCTCCCTAGATACATATTCAGTAAAATCATAGGAAGTGCATGTTTTATATGGGGAGATGAGTTGCCTAGCAACAACATCAGTGTCAATTTCTCTTCGGCATGTAATATGTGTCCGTGTCTAGAATGTTATTTATCTTCATTAGACCTAAGTAATTTAGCTTGTCAAGGCTCTGGTGACCACCGAGTATGTGATAACTATGTAATTTGTGCTCTACCAGACACACTTGCAAGCAAAATAAAAATAGCTTAAAAAAGAAAAAAGCTCTCTATCCCATATTTCCAGCTTATGGCATCATCAACACTAGAGTGTTTCAACCCTCTTGTTTTTTTCCCTATTCTGGTTGGTGTTCATTAAGAAAACAGTTTCATTAAAACTGGCACACTTCCTTTTATAATATGCAGTATGCTTTACATTTTACTTTTATTTTAGTTAAAAAAAGGGGGGGGGGGGGGGGGAACACACATAAAGCTATGTATTGGCTAACTTATGTGATTGCACATAATCTTGCCCATGCATGTGTTAGCTACAACTGTTCCCATCACAGCTAGTAATCACCTAAAACACTGACTCCACTGTAGACCTTGAATTACCACTGTAAACCTTTGCAAGTAACTGAAGTGATTACAGCATAGTGCAAAAGCATAAATACCAAAATCTGGTATGTCTGACTTCACTTGTCTCAAGTATGGAGGAAACCTATTTACAATTATGGTACATTTCAAGGGGAAAAAAATCCAATGACTTTCTTTATAGAGGCATTACAGTTGTCGTGCTTTGAATAAAGCAAAAAGCCCAGTACACTTTTCAAATGTGAAAAGTTCAAAGCTATGCATCTAAATTCTGTTTCAACTTCTGTGCAATGGCTTAAATTTTTAGCATTTTGCAGTAGTTTCCCTCACTATCAGACCCATTAGAGTTTGGCCACATTGAAGAAATGAAAATAGGAGGCTGTTACAGACCACTAAACATAGAGCAGGAAAACACAATATACTTATGTTAAGAGTGGCCTTCTATAATGTGATCAAGAATAACTCAGATGAAAGTGAGGTCTTGCCATACTTGACAGTGGTGTGCATTTTCTTCTGCTACGGTCTTAGGACAGCAAAAGCCTCTGTTGACTGCTTTGCTTCTTATGCTTAAATCATGGCTGAAATATTTTTTTCTCATTTGTGACCCATCTTTGCAAGAGATTATAGAATTAAGATGACCAGAATCTCCTTGCTCCCTTCCACACAGGGTTTCCCAATATTCATCAGCTTGTCTTTGATGCCATTTTGATCAATGAACAAACAGGAACATAAACTGTTTTCCTTTCTTATCTAGCTTCTATAGTAATATTTGTTTTGTTTATTAAGTATAGTACTTTAGGAAGAACATTTGGATGAAATCCTGACCACGTTTTAACAGTAACATGATTTATTCAGGTAAATGTTCTCCTCTATATTGAAAATGTCGAGTTTAGTCAATAAATTTTGTATTTGACTCCAGAAAACTGTACATTAGTACCTCCTTTATGTATCACCATATATTGTCCCAATGCACCATTTTTATATTTCGTATGGGAAGGGGTTTTTTTTTGTTTGTTTTTGTTAATTTTTTTTCCAAAACTCGTTTTTGCTTTAAACTTTCAATTAATTTCAGTAGTTAAAATAATAATAAAAAAACTAGTAAGAGTCAAAACCAATACATTTCAGGATGAAAGTTTTTAAAACTAAATTTATGTTATTTTGTTTGAATATCGCATAAGAGATCTTTTCAGGATTCACAATTTTTAGCTCCTTTTAGTCTTCCTTTCTCCCCATACAACTTCACTTACAATAATGATGCTAAATTATTTATAATTTACAGATTCTTATAAACATTTTATTTCAAAAGCAAACAATTCTGAAAACATTTTTTTTTCCTACATTAAATGATGCAGACTTTAAATACGCTTCTTTTCATCCTTTTAATGTTACACTGAATACACAGCAGAAAGAATATTTATTTGCTTAGGCCATATACATATTTCGTTAAATTGGAATGTACAAATAAGACAAAAATGAAATTGCAATTAAAGTTGTAAGTACTCAATTCTTTGATGTAGGTGAGTTTCTACATCCATAGACAATATTTTGAGCTCAGTGGTTTTCCAGGCAGAAGTTAGTCCATGTACAGTCAGTACAAATTTGGGATGTGTTTCTCGCACTTGATGAAACAGTATAGTAGAATTAATTCTATTCAACTACTTTCTTCTAGTGCCTCACCTTTTTTGAACTGCTATAGAGAATCATTATGCTGATCTGGTAATAGAACTCTGTTAACAGTTATTGAACTTTCTATTTGCTATTGTTATTAATCAGTTAGTATCTTAGAAGCAACTGATGGCTTTTACTAAGAATTCCAGGATAGCAGAAGGATTACCTAAATGGATTTTTACTGCATCGCTCATTATTCTGTTTATTAATTAATGGATTATTTATAAATCAAGGCCAAACAATATTTTTGCAAATTCTTAAATTGAAAATTAATACAAACAAACAAAACAACAACAACCAGCAGTTAAACAGATTACACAGTAACTATTGTTCCTAGGAAGATTATAATTCAAATTCTTAATTAAGTATTTGAACAGAAGATGGAATTTTGGTTTTAGTAGCCTTGTATTGTCATGAATAATAGAACACCATTGCTTGACACTAACATCAGTCGAGTTTAGAAGGGCCTTGATATTGGCACAATTTATCTGTGAAAAAGTAAAGAACAAGCTTTAACAAATACAGAGAATTTATACTGCGAAAATCGCAAGCTTGAGTTTGAGGTTTCCACTGCTAGGACTTCTGGTTGTTTTAAAATCACGTTCACACTACAGAGGATCAAAACAGGGAAAGATTTACAGTTTTCATTTGGAAATGCGATTATATAAAGTTATGGAGTTATGGAAATAATCTACACTATTTCTATTAAGCTGTGTCCAACATCTAAGACAATATATTATAAATGAGAAAACTACAGTAGTTCATGTTATTGCCATCATAATAAAAATATAACAAAAATAAATGATATTAACAAAATTGCACATAATGGTCATTTTTGCTTTATGCATCATCAGTTCATATTTTTGCCAAAATCTTAGGCAATATTTCTTAATATTGAGTTTATATGATTATTGACTGCAAGAATACTGCATACACTACATTCAATGAACAGACATGTTTCACGTGTAAGAATGCTAAAATGTATATTCCTAGAATCATAAAATCAGAAAATGATTTGGATTAGAAGGGATCATCTCATTCCAACCCCACTGCCATGCGCAGGTTCACCTTTCATTAGACCAGGTTGCTCAAAGCCCCATCCAGCCTGGCCTTAAACACGTCCAGGGATGGGGCATCCACAGTTTCTCTGTGCAACCTGTTCCAGTGCCTCACCACCCTCATAGTGAAGAACTTCTTCCTGAGATCTAATCTAAATCTCTTGTCTTTTGCCCTAGTGTCCCATCACTACACTCTCTGATAAAGAGTCCTTCTCATCTTTTGTGTAGGCCCCCTTTAAGAACTGGAAGGTTGCTATAAGATCTCCCCAGAGCCTCCTCTTTTGCAGGGCGAGCAACCCTAAGTCTCTCGGTCTGTCTTCATAGGAGTAGCCCTCCTCTGGACATGCTCTAACAGGTCCATGTCTTTCTTATGCAGGGGACCTCCGAACTGAATGCAATACTCAAAGTGTACTTCCATGAGAGTGATGCTCTACCTAATATTTGTGCATCTTATAATTATATTTATATTTTGGAATAAAGTTACATATGTGATTGGGATATTACCTTATTAGAGTTTTTTTGTATAGTCCACCACCCCTGAAAATAATAATTGAAGACCATTTTTTTTTATTTTTTATTTTTTAACTTGAGTTCTATAAGAATAATTATACCTCCCCACAATAAATATAAGACCTCTAATCCATGTAGTATTACTCTAAGCCAGCAGGACACTTCTAGCAAATACAGGCGTTCTGCACAAGTATATTAAGTCCAACAAGAATCAGATAAGCAGCGAAGATAATAATAATAATAATAATAATAATAATAATAATAATAAAAATAGTTATTATAACTCAATATCTAAAGGGGGCCTACAGAAAAGCTGGGGAGTGACCCTTTGTCAGGGAATGTAGTGATAGGACAAGGAGTAATGACTTTAAACTAAAAGAGGGTAGATTCAGAGTAGATATAAGGAAGAAATTCTTTACTGAGAGGCTGGTGAGGCATTGGAACAGGTTGCCCAGAGAAGTTGTGGATGCATCATCCCTGAAGTGTTGAAAACAAGGTTGGATGGGTCTTTGAGCAACCTGGTCTAGTGCAAGGTGTCCCTGCCCATGGTAGGGAGTTTGAAATTAGATACTCTTTAAGGTGCCTTCCAACCCAAATATTCTATTATTATTATTATTATTATTATTATTATTATTATTACCATTTCTTCTTCTTCTTTCTTCTTCTTCTTCTTCTTCTTCTTCTTCTTCTTCTTCTTCTTCTTCTTCTTCTTCTTCTTCTTCTTCTTCTTCTTCTTCTTCTTCTTCTTCTTCTTCTTCTTCTTCTTCTTCTTCTTCTTCTTCTTCTTCTTCTTCTTCTTCTTCTTCTTCTTCTTCTTCCTTCTTCTTCTTCTTCTTCTTCATCTACTTTTCCATTTTCCTTATTATTTAAACATAGAAACTTTTTTCTTAGTAAGAGACAGGCCTTCTGATTCTGCAATAAAGTTATTGTCCAATAATTAAATGGTTCTACCTGACTGAACTTTATATGGGAATGAATATTTTATTATTTCCAAAAGATTCTTAGTTTTGTAAACATAAAGAACTGGCTTCAAAAAACAAAGTAACATACATTAAAAAAATAAAATATCCTCTTTCACTAAGCTAAAGCTGCAGTGCTCTGTGAATTCTTACAGTATTTTTAGTGAATGTCAACCGAGAATATTTCACAGTGATGGTGAGATCTTTCGTTAACTAACTCATGCATCCATCAAAATGTGAAAAGTTGCTACCCTCATGTTAACATAGTTAGCATCTTTTTATTGATTGATTGATTGATTGATTGATTTTTGCCAAAGAATTATTTGGCTTCCTTTTCATTCTTCCTCAAACACTCCTGTATTCATTGTTCAGTTTCATTTAGGGTTTCAGCTACGAACAGGATAACCACACTGATTGTTATAATCCATATACCTCTCTTCTGTATGATGGGCTGTTAGTGCTTTGCCAGGTATGGGATATCTGGGATATTTGCCATCTGAATAGTATGTTTACACATACGGAGTGTCTGATGGTCACAATCCATACAGACCCTGTTAAAACTCAGCCACTACTGCACCAAAGACTGTTCTTGGATTCATGACTTGTAGTGTGAGAGAGAACTCTAGCCATGACCTCTTTGTCTATCTCTTTCATTTAATGGACAGTTCATATGTTCCTAACTGACCTTATTCCTTGTCTCCACCACCACCACCCAAAATAAAGAAATTCAAAGTGAGAGTGGATTCAAATGGTTTTGAAAGCTTCCTTCTCAGCTAACATAGCTCTTCCACTGAGTGGTCATTCTCATGGTAGTTATCTTGATGTTAAAACCAAACAAAGCAAAGAAAGCCCTGTGACTTTCCCTAAACAAAGATACTAAATTGGGGCATGTCAATATAATTAATTATTGTAGAGTAAGTCAAGATATGAACTTCAAAGTGCCTTACTCTTGTACATTTTTACAATTACTAATAGCAATTCACATTCTAGCTAGCTGTACAATTACATCTTCATATAAACAATGCCTCAGTGATTTTGCTTCATTTTTCCTATGTTCATTCTGTTGCTTCTACAGTATTACGAGATAAAGAAGTTTTCTTTTTTGTTCTTTTTGACAGGGTAATTAAAAGCATTGTTTCAATGCTGTTTTGACACAACAGTGAGGGAAATGGCTTTCTTGTAAAGTCAGTTTGGGGTATAGGGCAAAAGGGGAACCTTAAAAGAAGAAGAAATAAAATCTGCTGGAAGATAACCAAATCAAGATATTTCTTCTGTAAAGTATGTTTTGCTTCATTATTTCATGGACTGACTATGGTACTGACTGACTCTCTATTGTTCTTTTCTATTGGAAAGAAATAATAGAAAGCTAAGATAATTGTGAAAGTATTGGATTTAAAAAAAAAAAAAAGCCAGCAGTGAAGGCAATTTCAAGAAAAGTACTGGATACAGAAACCCTTTTTGGATATGAAGTCCAAATGAGATTAGGAAGTGAAAGGGATTGTTAAATGAGCATGTGGTTGGTGTATGTGAAGGCAAAAAAGCACAAAGGAACTGTGAGCAGAAACTGGCTTGTTTAAAACTTTGATGGCAAGAATAAAAGTCTTCAATATGACATTGTTAAGCCTGACCCTTTGGCACCCAATAGGTGTTATCTAATTAATGGCATATAAGAAAATTCCTCTAGAAATATAGAAAGATGTTGTGGCTTTTGCATTTTCAGAGAAGTTAGCCAATGATGAATGCCAGAGTTAGTACTGCAGATTGAAGCATAAATAAACTTTATAACTGTTTGCTATGAGGACAAAAAAATAAATAAAATAAAATAAAATAAAATAAAATAAAATAAAATAAAATAAAATAAAAAATAAAATAAAATAAAATAAAATAAAATAAAATAAAATAAAATAAAATAAAATAAAATAAAATAAAATAAAATAAAATAAAATAAAATAAAATAAAATAAAATAAAATAAAATGTGGAGAAGCTATAAAATGAAACCAAGAAGAAGAAAAAGATGTTATTTTTTTAAAAAGAGATGGATGGGACAGGCTCTTCTGTTGCAAAAACAAATATATATATATATATTTACCTTTTGTTGTTCCTTGTTGAGCATCATGGTCAGAGGAAAATGTCAAGATATGAGTAATCTAGAATTCAATATGGAAGGTTGTAAAGTTATATGAAAGGTGAAAGCATCTGCTTCATCGAGGTTATCCAATAATCAAGGACTTTCTCAATGCAAAAGGGGGAAATAAGTAAATGGGGCAGTGCTAAATAAGAACAAAAGGAAACACAAATCTGCTAGATTGATAACTTCTTGGCACAGATACTAAGAGAGAAAACTAGGAAAGGTGCCCTCCTGGACCTGTTGTTTATAAACGGGGAGGGTCTGGTGGGTGAAGTGACAATAGGTGGCTGCCTTGGCCATAGCAACCATGAGGTAGATGAACTCAAAATCTTTGGTGATAGGAGGAAAACTGCCACCAGAACCTCAGCCCTAGATTTAGGTTTAGCAGACTTCAGACTGCTCAGTTAGTAAGGTCCCCTGGGCAACTGACATTGGAGTCCATCAGTGCTGGTCAGTTTTTAAGCATCACTTCCTAAGAGCACAGGAACAGGCAATTCCAAAGTGTCAGAAGTCAAGCAGGAGGGACAGAAGGCTGTCTTGGCTTAGCGGGGGTCTTCTTCAAGAGCTTAGGTGGAGAAAGTGTATGGCCACTGGAAGCAAAGTTGGGCAACATGGGAGGACTACAGGGATGCTGCTCACCTTTGTAGAGCGACAATTCAGAAGGCCAAACCTCAATTAGAGTTGTAGCTGGCCAGCAGTGTGTTGGACAATAAAAAAGGTTTTTTAAAGTATGCGAATGGGAGAAGGAGGACCAGAGCAAACATTGGTCTGATACTTGATGAGGACAGTCACCTCACAAACAGGGACACAATAAAAACATTTAATGCATTTTTTGCTTTTGTCTTTAACACCAGTGATGGGCTTTGGGACTCCAGCTGCCCAGAGTTGGAGGACCGTGACTGTGGGAATGATAACTCCCAGTTAACCCCAAACTTGTGTAGAATTTGCTGCTCCACCTGGATTCATACAAGTCCATGGGTCCAGATGAGATTCATCCCAGAGTACTCAGAGAGCTGGCTGATGTCACTGTGGGACCTCTCTCAATTATTTTTCAATGGTCTTGGGAATCCAGAGAGGTCCCAGTTGACTGGAAGATAGTAAATGTGGTTCCAATTCTCAAGACGGGCGAGAAAGAAGATCCTGGCAATTACAGGCCTGTCAGTCTGACTTCAGTGCCTGGTAAAATTATGGAGAAGATTATTCTGGGGTTTACTGCAAAACACTTAAAGGACAACGCAGTCATTGTGAGTTGGTAAACTTGTCTGACTGTACACTATATCTAATAATCTGTCCTATCTTCTTGCCAAATCCTTTCTTAACTCTCTTACAGTGTAATCTCACCCTCCATTCTGTGTATGTGAGTGCTGTAAAGACTAAGTGCTATCTAATGATGAGGTGAGTGCGAGTGGTTTGGGAGCCAGCAACTGGAGTCAGACCAGGGATGCAGATACAGGTACTCCAGGCTTACAGTGTCAGCTACCAAAGTGAGTGGGGATCTCATTGCCAGCCACTGGAGAATGTGAGGGTCTTGGGCACCAGCTAGAGGGGCAGGAACAGGGCGTGTCCCAAAAACCATCTGCTGGGAGAGACTGCAGTGAGAAGGGTAAGTTCAGGGCTCAGTGCCTGGAGTGGGACAGCCTGGGTGCCTGGTGCTGGCTGCTGGTGGAGGCGAGTGTCGGTATTGGCTCCAAACTTGTGGGTGTATGTGGGATGTGTGCGTAGTTTGCTAGCAAACTTCAAGCTGGACTAGCCAGAGAGCACAAGGCCAAGGCCTTGAGACCTGGGGGTCTCCATCTCAGTTCAACAGATCTAACTGCTGAGATGGAGACCCCTAGGTTTCAGAACTCACCATTTTGGCTTCAGTGGCCAGGCAGGAGGAACCCCCCACCACAAGGCTGCAGAGAGTAGTGGCCCTTTAAAACATCTTTTAATAAACACTTTTGTCTGTAACCATGCCACAGCTAAAGGAATGCTAGAAAGCAGGAACTGTGGGTGATCAGAAAAGTGTCCACTCAGCCTGGCCACAGAATTCTGTCTCTGTTAATCAAAACATTTTATCTCATTACTATATGCTTTTTCTTTTTTTCTTTCTATATGTGGTGGTTTTACTGTGCTGGGCAGCTGAACTCCACTCACTCCTCCTCCTCAAAGAAGAAGGGGGAGAAAATACAATGGAAAGGGCTCAAGGGCTGAGAACAGGACATGGCGATCACTTAACAGTTATCATCACAGGCAAAACAGACTCAGCGTAAAGCGATAAATTAATTTATTACCTATCACTAGCAGACTTGAGCAGTGAGAAACTAAAAGCAAACTAAAACCATCTTCCCCCCATCCACCCTCTTCCACACCCCCCACCCCCCCCCCAATGAGCAGCACAGAGGAATGTGGAATGGGGGCTGTGGTCAGCCCTAATGCTTCATCCCAGCTGCTCCTTCGTGGTCACTCTCTGCCCCTGCTACACGTGGGGTCCATCGTACAGGATGCCATCCTTCCCGATCTGATTCTGTGGAGGCTTCCCACAGGCAGCAGCTCTTCAAGAACTGCTCATACATGGCTCCATACCATTGGATCCATCCGTCAGGAGCAAACTGTTCCAGCACAGGTTCCCCACAGGCGGCAGCTCCCCCCAGACCCCCTGCTCCTGCGTGGGCTCCTCTCCACAGGCTGCAGCTCTGTCCTGGGGCCTGCAGGGCTGTTTTTCACTCCTCTCTCCCAGCTGCTATTACACAGTGATTCTTTTCCTCTTTCCTTTCTTCCTCAGAGAGGCCCAAAGAACATTGCTGGAGCTGGCTCTGATCTAACATGGGGCAGCTTCTGGGCTCTGATCGCAGATGTCAACCTGCAGCACCCCTGCTACCAAACCCTTGTCATGTAAACCCAATACACTATAGTATGCTGAAGGAACACTTAAAAGTATTTTTCAAGTTAAAAAAAAATATATATATATGTCTTTGCAGATCATCTACATTCTTACTTGCACTATCTTGGTATCATGTTATATTTAATACATATTTCATTATAGCACCACTGTTCTGAAGCATTATTCAGGTCTTTCTTTCTTAATTAATTAATTAATTAATTAATTTCTACATCTTTTTCTATTACTCATCATCTTTCTCCCTTGAAAATTATTTTCTGTAATTGGAAGATTTTTCAAACCTGCTGTTATGTATTATTTTTACATTATATAGAAGTTATATGTAATAATTCAATACCATATTGTGATAAGACTCCACACTAAGATTGTACCAGTGATTTATTAATAACTTCAGGAGGCTTGAAGTATGAAAACTTTAGCCTTGTGCTTGTCAGTACATTTGATGCAGTTTTTAATGAATGAGGAAGGCACATTCTCATGTGTCTGAATTCCAATTAAAATGTTGGAACTATGTGAGATGAAGACAACTGTAAGGTAAATAATTATCTTTAAAATTTTGTTTGTATCTGCATAAATTAATCCACATTATTATAGTTTTATCTAGATGTGTTGTTTATCTCTGCATATACAGTAATCTTTGAAATTTAAGAATTCCTTCTTTTCCATCTGGAATATGAATACAGAATTTTGTAAACGGATTACAAAAAATGCCTTTAAGTAAATTACAGCATTCACATTTTTCAGAAAAAAAAAAAAAGAAAAAGTTCAATTTTTCACAATGTGCCAACAATATAGAAATATAGACATATAGAAATATAGAAATAATAGACATATATTGTATAAATGAAAAATTCGGACATTAGGAAAGTACATATTCTTTGTTGACAAGCAGGTGTTCATTGTAGGCAGCCACTATATGGGTGGTGGCATCTCTGTGATGAGAAGTAGGTTGCTTCGCAAAAGAACTCAAAGACCAAGTGGGTCTGGAAAGTGGGTCAAGAGTGCCTCAGGCTGAGGAAGGCTTAGAAGCTGGGCTTCTTCTCCTTAGGTACATACTCTAAAAAGTTTTATTGTTAAAAAACAGAAAACATACAGAAAACAAAACACTCCTATCTCCTCCTCCTCCCCCTCCTCCTCCTCCTTTCTTCTTCTTCTTCTTCTTTCTTCTTCTTTCTTCTTCTTCTTCTTCTTCTTCTTCTTCTTCTTCTTCTTCTTCTTCTTCTTCTTCTTCTTCTTCTTCTTCTTCTTCTTCTTCTTCTTCTTCTTCTTCTTCTTCTTCTTCTTCTTCTTCTTCTTCTTCTTCTTCTTCTTCTTCTTCTTCTTCTTCTTCTTCTTCTTCTTCTTCTTCTTCTTCTTCTTCTTTCTTCTTCTTTCTTTCTTCTCTTCCTCTTCTTCTTCTTCTTCTTCTTCCTCTTCCTCTTCCTTCTTCCTCTTCCTCTTCCTTCTTTCCTCTTCCTCTTCCTCTTCCTCTTCCTCTTCCTCTTCCTCTTCCTCTTCCTCTTCCTCTTCCTCTTTCCTCTTCCTCTTCCTCTTCCTCTTCCTCTTCCTCTTCCTCTTCCTCTTCCTCTTCCTCTTCCTCTTCCTCTTCCTCTTCCTCTTCTTCCTCTTCCTCTTCCTCTTCCTCTTCCTCTTCTTTCTTCTTCTTCTTCTTCTTCTTCTTCTTCTTCTTCTTCTTCTTCTTCTTCTTCTTCTTTCTTCTTCTTCTTCTATTACGTTTCAAATATGATTTCAAAATGTATTTTATATTGCATTCCATACATTCCAAGTACATTAAATAGCAACTTTGAGGCCTGAGTCAGAGTTCAGACACTATTCCCAAAATCACATTAAAACTTTTTTTTTTTTCCTGTCTGTTCAGATCACTTCAGATTTCAATTGCTTTATACAAAAAAAGAAAAAAGAAAATAAGATTGAAAAAAATTCTCTTAAATAATTTTTGGCCTAGTTCATGTGTTTATGAGTCATCTTATTGTTTTCTGTTACAACAAAAGAAAATTTCCTGTGTTTTATAGTACATGCAATACATGGAGGAATTCTATGCCTTTAGTTTATTTAGTGTGTGGTCTTACCAACATCACATGCTGAGGACTAACACGCTTTAAATATAACCCCTCATGTGACTAAAGTAGTGAACATGAGTAAGACTAGCAGCAGTCCCTTTTATATTTTCCACAATGTGTAATCTGTTCAGCAGCTGAGACTCATATGCTTTAGCCATATTTATTTATTTTTCCCTCTTCCTTGTCAGTAAATAAAAGGGTTAGGAGAAAGCCAAAACGTCAGATGGTCTAAAGAGAATTATTTCTAGCCCTTAAAAAGGGCATCTCACAAGGTGTGAAGCTTTCTGCTTGAAAAAGCTGTGCAAGTAGGTGTTTTTCTTGAATTGTTTAGGTTAGTTCTGCTGATATATAATAAATATCACCTGGCAGACCGTTTTGGGGAAGTTTTGGGAAATATTGTGTGCTTGTTTATTTGTGATCTAAATATATTCTAAAACATTTTAAACATTAAAAGTAAAATTAAAAAAATGAAATTTTATTTCAAATTTAAACAAGCTTTTTTTGATATTAACGAATGTGTAAGCATTAGTTTTTCACTCTCACCTCTCCATGTAATTGGCTGAAAATATTCAGGCAATTCTGCAATATTTCTAAAATTATATCCTGCTTTGGCCATTGGAAATCAGAAGACAAAATGTAGTACTCTACATGGACACATAGTACATATAGATATATATAATCCTGATATTCTTAACAAAACTCTTTACCTTTTACAGGCAAGCAATAAAGAAAATATTTTAAAGATTCAGAAAATTAAGATTTTGTTTCAAATTTTATCATGACCTGGAAAATTCCTTTTCCGAATATAAATTAGGAACATTATTATTGCCTAATTTGACAGAGTTCAGTTAGAACTAATTAACTGAAGTTTGTGGAGGATTTGTTTGCTGTAATGATGAGGCTTTCTAAAGATCCTCACAGATGCAACAGAAGGTGCAAAGAGCTGCTATTTTTCCCTTCACAGTAAGGCTTATTGTAAGGATTGCATTCTATGGGAAAATAGATGTTTAAATGTATTGGTAGTGATTTAATAAAAGACTATTGTGGATCAATCTTCACTCAACATTAAAATTTTAAATTATACTTTTTTATTTTATGCTTATTTTTGATAAATAAAAATGATTTTTTTTTCTGTGAAAATAAGTAAAAAATATATTTTCATAGAAAATAGTAAGGGATAAAAGAGACAGTGATAGAAAACCTGTTCTACTATCTGTTTCAGACTAGGAAATACTTGACAACTTTACTGTGTTTTGTTGTTGTTGTTGTTTGGTTGGTTTTGTTTGTTTTGTTTTGTTTTTTCATTTCTTTTCTCTTGCCTTCCAAAACTCATTTTAGACAATCACATTTATTTCACATGTTCAAAGAACCTTTCATTGCAAAACACTTTTAAAATGTACATAATAGGGAATATTGGTTGTCATTTAATTCATTTCTGAAATTTAGCCACCTTTGGAACAAAATGCAGAATACACATAACTGTTACAACAGAACATAACAGGAGGTTTGTAGATAGAAACCAAGTAAAAGAATTTCAAGAATTTAAATGGGTAGAGTATGATATTTCAAGTTGTAATTCTTCTAAAAGAACTATAGGAATGCTACATTCAAAAAGCCCACACTGTCTTTAGTTTTTATGAAATTTCTCCTAAACTGTCATAAGAATATAGATATTTCTGTATGGTTTTGTTTTACTGAGGTCAGAAACTTTAATCACGAGTAGGGACTTTCTTAGATAAGTCTGCTTAGGTTTTTCAGGAAAAGGGAAATGAATCACACGTAGGTAGCTGCACATTTTTCTGAATTGATATAAAACCTACAGAGTCTTTTGTTCTTACTGAATCACTAGAGAAATAGATTTCTGGATGACTGGAGTTCAATCACCACTAGGTTTAGCACTTCATGTTTTCAGTTCTACCAACAGATATTTTCCAAAATTTATATTCTTATAAAAGCTTTGGTTAGTTAACAGGGATTAAAAAAAAAAAAAAAAAAAAAAAAAAAACACAGTAAAAAGGTATTTTTTTCTTCCTTACTTTAGAAATATGTATGCTGTTCATCATGACATATTTCTTCATAAATACTATCCTGCTGAGATTAAACTGAGTAATAGAAAAGGTGAGAGCAGGAGTTATATCTCATTATTTGTGTTGAATTAGTAAGATGATCTTTCAAAATACGTATGAAATTCTAATGATATTAACAACTCTTAAACCTTTACTTATGAATTCTTACATTGTGAGCAGGTTTATTATTTCCTCCTCACTTTGAATACCTTTTCTGTTTCATCTGCTCAACAGGCAAAGAGTGATGAATCTAAAATATAGAGAGAAGGTGTGTTGCAGTAATGCACTTTTGAAATGAACCCCCGGTCCTCCTCACTTGTCATGATTGGCTTTGACTGCAAAATGTATATAAACAAGATTCCTTTCAGATGAAACTAAACTGGAAAATTCTCTCCCGCTGAGCACCACATGCTTTGTCCTAGTGCAGATATGAGATTCCAAAATAGTAAGTAGGGTTGTGCCACCTACCTCAGTGTCTAGCAAGCATTCAAATACCAAACGTTTTTCAAACCACTCAGACTTCTCACCATAACTGAAATATTGTATAAAAAGACAAAGATCATTTCTGCTTTAACATCTCTTCTCAACCACCAGATCTCAGCTTTTACAGCTCATTCATTTGCCTTCCACAGACATTTGTCTCTCCACCATTTCCTATCTTCCTTGCCTTTTACTTGTCTGCTGTATCTTGTCCTGACATGCCCCTACCCCTCCACCCCCCCACCCCCAATGTTCTTTTTTTCATTTTTTCCTTTTTACTTCCTCTTTTGCCATCTTTTCTCTGCTGGGCTCACCAAAGTTTCATTGTTGTATCTGTGTTCCTGAGAAAATAAATGTTTCACTTCAGAGGGAGAGGGAGGAACTGTTCCAGGCGCCACAGCTGAAGTGGAGAGGCCCCTGGTGGAGCAGGCTGTCCCCCTGCAGCTCATGGGTCCCACATGGAGCAGATCTCCATGCTGCAGCCTGTGGAGGAGCCCCCGGTGGAGCAGGTGGATGTGGCCTGGAGGAGGCTGCAGCCCATGGAGAGGAGCCCACACAGGAGCAGGGGGTCTGGGGGGAGCTGCCGCCCGTGGGGGACCTGTGCTGAAGCAGTTTGCTCCTGGCAGATGGACGCCGTGGTACAGACCCACATTGGAACAGTTCTCGAAAATCTGCTGCCTGTGGGAATCCCACGCAGGATCAGTTTGGGAAGGACAGCAACCCATGGGAGGGACCCCACGTGGAGCAGGGGCAGAGAGTGACCATGAAGGAGCAGTGGAGACAAAGTGCTGTAGACTGAGCACAGCCCCCATTACCCCTTCTCCTGTGCTGCTTGGGGGGATGTTGTGGTTTAACCCGGCTGGCAGCTAAACACCACACAGCCGTTCGCTCACCCTCCCCCCTCCCTCTCTGGGATGGGGGGAGAGAAACGGGAAAGTGAAGCCTGTGAGTTGAGATAAAGACAGTTTATTAAGACAGGAAAATAATAATAACAATAATAATAATAATAGTGATAATGGTAATAGTATTAACAATAATAATGTGTAAGAAAACAAGTGATGCACAATGCAATTGCTCACCACCCGCTGACCGATGCCCAGCCTATTCCCGAGCAGCCGGCCCCCCCACCCCGGCCAGCCACCCCTATATATTGTTTAGCATGACGTCAGATGGTATGGAATACCCCTTTGGCCAGTTTGGGTCAGCTGTCCTGGGTCTGTCCCCTCCCAGCTCCTGCTGCACCCCCAGCCTGCTCGCTGGCAGGACAGAGCGAGAAGCCGAAAAGTCCTTGGCCTGGTGTAAACACTGCTCTGCAACAATTAAAACATCAGCATGTTATCAGCGCTCTTCTCATCCTAATCCAAAACATAGCACCCTACCAGCTACTATGAGGGAACATTAACTCTGTCCTAACTGGAACCAGGACAGGGGAGGAGGTGGAAGAGTTTGGATGGGGGGCAAGTTGTTTTTAGTTTTTCTTTGTTTCTCACTTCTCTAGCTTGTTAGTAATAGGCAATACATTTCTCAGATCTCCCTATGCTGAGTCTGTGTTGCCCATCACGGTAATTGTTGAGTGATCTCCATGTCCTTTTCTCAACCCTTGAGCCCTTTACATTGTATTTTCTCCTTCTTTCCCTTTGAGGAGGGGGAGTGAGAGAGCGGTTGTGGTGAAGCTTGGCTGCCCAGTTGGGTAAAACCACGACAGTGTGTTTAGTCCAGACTGTCAGACTGACTGCAGTGTCATAAATTTCTTCATCTGAGTGCACGTGAGGTACCAGTAGGCTTTTCACTACTTTGATATGCTAATTCATTAGTAATGCATCAAACTACTTGTAAACATAGGCATAATCAGAAATGTGTTTTTAAACTTTTGGTAGATAGTGTCTAATCCTTTTTGTGCATGGTGTTAAATAAGATCACTGCATACTCATTAGCAGAGATTGAGAATTTCTATAGTAAACCATCTACATCTTTAATAAAGCTGTATTATATGAAACAGTTCAAAAAAAATATTTTTAACAGTCACTTGGTTATTACAGCATTGTTCAGAATGTTTTATTTCAGTAAGTCTAAGAAAAGAACTCTGTTACAGGTAGGCTAATCACCTGCTTTGATATTTTGAGCCAGAAGTAATTTCTCTCACCTATTTAAGTCGATCAAGTTTCCAGTCATAGGTTTTGACTGATGAGGCCGATCAGCCTCACTATGATTTTAGAAAAAATGAATGGCCTGTTGTGTTCTACATCTTTGGAATTCAAACAATGAAACTACAAGAGGAAGGCTTATATTTCATCTACTTCTGTGAGGAATGCTAGTCTTCAGTCATGCTTTCCAAACTCAAATTCAGATGTGGAAGACTAACGTGATGTGGCAATAAGCATCATTCTGGCTGACCACAGAGCTTTTTCTGAAGATGAAATATCTTCCTTATTAAGATAATGGTAATATATAGTCCCTGAGACAATAATGCTTATGTAATTTAACTAATTTGCCACTTTTGGGTATTGTTTCTTTGGAATTGACTATTTTTTTGGACCTTGAAATTGAGATGTTTTAAATTTTTATTAGACTTTACTTGTGAAAGAGAAGTCTAGTTATGCTGTGCCTTCCAGATCTCCTTCTCACCTCTTTTTAGCACTTCCAAGATTTTACAAGATACTCAAGGGAATCTTGCATTAATGATAGAGACCACAGTAATGTTTCCTAACATAAACATATGCACTAATAGGGTTTTGTTGGTGGTGGTCTCTGAAACACTGAATAATAACATCAAAAGGCTTAAATTGAATCTGTTATCACAGGCTTCTGGTATACTTGTCCACAAGAGTGAAACATTTGAAACTGAAATATGACCAAACATTTATTTGGTATTAAATATAATTTCTTAGAATCATAGAGTCATAGAATCATTAAAGCTGGAAAAGACCTCCAAGATCATCTGGTCCAACCATCCCCCTACCACCAATGTCACCCACTAAACTATGTCCACAAGCACACATCCAACCTTTGAAATTTCATAAGATAACTCCCTTTTTCAGATGGATAGGGAAATTATCATAACAAGCATGTTCACCAATCACTGACAGTAACACGTGGCATTCATCCATTGATTATTAATTCATGCAGGTTAATTTTCAACAAATAACAAAATCATTCAACATGGTGTTCATGTTATTTGCCCATATAAATAAATGGAAAAAAAAATCCAGTCCATTGGCTTTTTTTTTTTTTTTCCACAGATAAGTACTCTGTATCCTGGGCTGCATCAAAAGAAGTGTGGTCAGCAGGTTGAGGGAGGTGATTCTCCCTCTCTACTCTGCTCTTGTGAGACCCCGCCTGGAGTACTGCGTTCAGCTCTGGGGCCCCCAGTACAAGAAGGACATGGACATATTAGAACAAGTCCAAAGGAGGGCCATAAAGATGTTCAAAGAGCTGGAGCACCTGACAGGCTGAGGGAATTGGGGTTATTCAGCATGGAGAAAAGAAGGCTCTAGGGAGATCTTACAGTGGCCTTCCAGTACCTAAAGGGTGCCTACAAAAAAAGATGGAGAGGGACTCTGTCAGGGGGTGTAGTGATAAGACAAGGGGAAATGGCTTTAAACTAAAAAAGGGTAGATTTAGATTAGACATTAGGAAGAAGTGCTTTACTCAGAGGGTGGTGAGGCACTGGAACAGGTTGCCCCACCCCTGGAAGTGTTTAAGGCCAGGTTGGATGGGGCAAGGCCAGGTTGGATGGGGCTTTGAACATCCTGGTCTAGTGCAAGGTGTCTCTGCCCATGACAAGGGTGTTGGAATTAGATGATCTTTAAGGCCCCTTCCAACACAAATCATTCTATGAATCTATGAATGTTTTGGATATTCTTCCAACTATACAAAGTCTAGCTTCCTTCCTTTCAATCCTAGACATATATTATGTTGTGTTTTGTTTTGCCTTATGATTTTGAGTACTAAAATTATGTTTTGAAAGGAAATTTCTGTTTTTAAAGGAAAACTAACGATCTTCCTTCTTGGTATGAAATAATGTTCTGTTAAGTAGAATATTGTATGGCTTCCTGCAATACCATAGATTCATCATTCTGAGATTTTATCTTGGTTTATATATTGTTATGTGTTACCTACATCACTAATCTGAAAGAAATCTTTATTAGTTAACAGAAAATGTAAAATAGCTGTGATAGAAATAACTATGCATTTGCAAAAATATCAGATTGAATCCTTACGATTGATGCTATTGCCACAAATATAAAGATTTGACAATTATAAAATATTGCTCTTCTTCTAACAAACTGCTAGAACCTGTATTTTATTACTCTTTCATCTTCATTTTTTCCCCCAAACTATATTAAAGTTTCTTCAAATAAGGTCAAAGTTTCACTACAGAAGTACGTTCTTTAGATAATTCTGTGTCTTTTGGTATTTTTAATATCATCATATCAGACATGTTAAAAAAACATTTTATAACCTGAAAATTCACCTCCCTTTATCTTTTTTTTATTGCAAATTTAATTATGATTTATTCTGCAAGTCTTATTTTTGATCTAAATAATATTTCCCAAGTTGATTTTAAGTTTTCATTAATCATTTTATATTGCATGTATTACAATTAGTCATGCTTTCAGTATTGAAGCATAAAATCATCATATTTAAATATTACTGATTATGCTTTTTCTTTACAAAAACCGCCTTTCTTACTTGTAATGACACTGCTACACAAATTGGAGAATGCTTTTCTGCTGCAAAGTTATTGAGCAGGAAATTAAGATGTAACTTCTCAGTTTTACATATTTTCCCTCCACTGAACTGACAATGAAGTATGCAGGAATTTTGTTGTGCCTTTTTTTCTTTCTTTCGACTTTTTTTTTTTTTTGGGGGGGGGGGCGGTGAGGGTGGGGGGAAATATACTGAAGAATAATTAATTGTGGCACTAATGTGAGATATGTGAAAGGTTTGTTCTTAGGCTGTGAAGAGTCTATTTCTCCTTGCATTCATACTGGTGGTAACCATAACAATTTAACTGAAGCTGATAGAAATTAGATTGGTAATATGAAGGGAGATGAGGGGCGAATATGGAGTTAGGGTAATATGAAGGGAGAATTTCAATCACATCCAGTAAAATTTTGATTTTAAATTGGAAGAGATTATTTTGAAAACAGAATTTTGTTTACAGTGACTTCAGCTTTGTTGTTGTTGTTTGTTTGTTTGAATACTTGCCGCTCTCCTTTGGCAGTAGCAGGCTCAGGCACTCCCTGCAGCCAGAGACCTGTATAGCCACGGTTCTGGATAGGCCCTCCGTTTGGGTCGCCACAGCCTTTCTGGGGCAAGCTCTCTGCCTGGTGGAGATCATGGTAAAAACTGCAGTCACAGAGACTGTCAGTAGATAGGATGGACTCGAAAGGGAGGAGGGACAGAATCCCTGTGCCCCGCCGCATGGGCTCCCACACCCACCACTGCAGCACGCTGAGGGTGGTTCTCACGGCACCCCTCCCTGGTTGCGGAGGGAGTGGGCGCAGTCGCCACTGCCCTGACATCTCCCACTCCCTGTCAGCCTCTCTCGCGACAGCTGGCAGGTGCAGCCTCGTCGCACTGCTGTCCCGGGCCTCTCTTGGCGAAGCAAGGGCCCAAGATCCCCTTGTAACGTGTGATCAGGCGCTGCGGCTGCAGCGGCTCTGAGGCGGCTGACCTCGACTAATTACATTTAGCTTATCTGGGAAAATAATGCAAATTTCTTAAATCTGAATTTGATTTCCACTTGAATAAATACATTTTTCCTCCGTGAACTGTATGTGGTGATACGAGTATGAAAAAGGACAGTATTTTATGTCAGGTCTACATGATTGTAGAAGCCTTTGCATTGGGTGCAGGTGCCCCTGTGATGTCAGGAGGCTGCAGGGCTCCCCCATGCTGGACACTGCTGGTTCCAGCCGGCTCCGACAGCCCCACTGCAGGGCACGGATGGGCCCAGCAGCCTAGGTGGTGGTACTTCAGGGAAAGTGGATTTAGGGAAGGGAAAAATACAAGGCAGCAGTGAGGAAAAATTGTGTGGAAAATAGCCCTGTGGACACCAAGGTAGGAAAAGAAGGCTGGGAAAGAGATGTTACTGGTACTGGAGCAGATTCCCCTGCAGCCCGTTGGAGAGGACCACAATGGAGCAAGTGATATTGGGCCACAGATAACACTGCAGCCCATGGATGATCCCATACCAGAGCAGGGAAAAGAGGAAGGAATGGCAGAGGGAACTGTTGCTGAGTGACCATAATCCCTGTTCCCTTTCCCTGTGCGCCACTTGTCATGGGGAAGTAGAGTAGTGAATGAAGGAGTGAGACTCAGCTTTGGAAAAAGGAGGCTGTGGGAGGAAGGTTTTTCAGATTTTGTCTTTGTTTCTCAACACCCTATTCTATTTGTAATGAGCAATAAAACTAATTAATTTTCCTCAAATTTATTCAATAGACAATGAGAAAGATTGCTAAGTGATCTCCCTGTCTTTACATCCGCTTCAGGAGTTTTTCCATTTTATTTTCCTTCCATTCCCTGTCCCGTTGAAGACGGGAAGGGAGAGAATGGCTGGGTGGGCATCTGGCAGCCAGACAAGGTCAACCCACCACATAAGTATTGGAGAAGAAGACTGTATTGGATATAGTTTAGATAAAAAAATGTTACATGGTTCTCTGAATGCCTACATGCACGTTATGTTTGTTTTTACTGAAATGTTGATATACATGGGAGTCTCATGTGCTTACATTTTGCATATCCAGTGTTATAGACATGTTTTTGAAGAACTATGGCTCATTGTTCAATGTTAGGCTATAGTAATGTGCTAAAGCAACCTGTACAACTGAGTAGCAGAAGCTGGAGGAGCCAGGTATAGGTGTTTCTGCTTAACAAAGGTTGGGTTCATGCCTTGTGCTCTAGAGCCAATAAGCACCCTGAGTCAAGGTCCACTGAATAACCTTTTTTAAAGTCTGTGCAGAACTGGGTGCCAGGCAATAATTCACAAAGCAAGCCCACCCAGCATTGGGTGCCAGGCATTTTATACATTTTAAGAAGCTATCATAGAAGTACTCATTGCTTATTTTTGGCTATATAAGTTAGTAACATGCAAGTGCAAGCTAGGTGCTAGCTTATTAACCTAAGGTGGTTGCTGATTATTGTGTTAGATCTCCACCCAGGGGTGTGTATTTTATCATGCTAATTAAGCATAGGTTACTCTAGAACATCCTTGCTTATTCCTTTTGTGCTGACATTATCATGTACTTGTAGTTAGACATTACTTGTCCTTGCATTGTTTCCCTTTAACTTTTTGTCCTGGGCTGACAACATAGGTGTGGGTTCTTGTTGTCTTGTCAGAAAAATTGTCTCACAGTAGACAGTGCTAATGGCAGCTTGTGCTCCTATTATGAAAATGTAATTAGTTTTTAAAAGGCTAGCAGAGTGTGTTAACTTTTATTATGAAATTTTCTGGTACCTGGAATTTTTACCTTTATATCAGGTTAAATTTGAGAATGAGAGGTGCTGAGAGCCCTCATTTCATACACACTTGAATGGAGGGAACCCAATTTGCTGCAAGAGCCATTCAGCAATGACATGGCTTCTGAGAATTTATTCTAATATGGGTTTTCATCACTCGAAACTGTGTGTGTGCTATAAGCACATTGAATTTAATTGGAAAAGTTCCAGTTCATGTTTCTCAGCATTCGTCTTTTCCTATGAAGGTCTAAAGTGAAACAGAGAGTCTTGTTGCTATAAATCAATTGCACATTCAGTCTTGAGCCAGTTAACTGAGAAGTTGATTTTTCAGCCAATGACCACAGCTGCATATCTCTTTTTGATGAGCTGCAAACTAGGAAAATATTTGTCGCGAAGTATTAGCTAAAGCTGTGCATCACCTGTTCAAAGACTTTCATTGGTCTACTTTGAGATATAAATAAGCTAAGTCGTAGGACTAAAACTGAAAAGTGTCAAATTATCTACAAATGAAAAAAATAAAATACTTACATGTAAAATGCTATAGCTATTTTTTAATATCTGAGTGCATTTGGCCAATAACAGTAGATTATATTCTGTTTTTTAAGTATTTTTGCAGTTTATCAACTTGCCAGTTAAGTGATTTATTTAATTCTTTGTATGAAATCATCTTTGCAACAAAATGGAACTTCTTCCTTTTGATTAATATGATTTTTTTTTCTAATTATTTTCTAATTATTTTCTAATTATTCTAGTGACATGAGTAACTTCTATTTAATATGTTATGCATTATATTTATCTCTGATTAAATCTGGTTACTCTATATGTAATTCTTATAGAAACCTTAAATAATTATACAACACTTGTTTCTTTGCTCTGTACTACTTAGATATCATTTATCAGGATGTACTTTCTTTAAAACTGCTCTCATTCCTATAAATATCTTGTTCTGCTACTACTATTTACTGTACTTACTTTTTTTCTTCTGAAGACTCATCAGTGGATCAGTCTCACTGCTTTCTTTAAATACATAATTTATTTTTCCTCCAAACCTTCATTGAGCACAATGGTGGGACCAGGTCCTTTGGCTGCTGCCCTCACTTATTCCTGTTCTTTTCCATCACATTCTTTTTCTAAGTGCAAACTTTATTTGCTTCTCAGCTCTTTGCTTGTTATTGTTCCCATTTTACTGAGTAATTTTCAAAAAAGTGTCTTGGTTATGCAACCATCAACCACTGTTTTCTTATCTTCTGTTGACCCAAGATTTAAATTAAAATATTCAAATCCTTGTAAGTAAAGATTTCTGGCAGTGTTATTGCATGCTGTTTATTCCCTATTGGTCATTTAAAATATTAGATCGGTCTATGTTAGCAAGTAGTGGGGCTTGATGAGATTAACATTTGACATCTCCAAAGCATGTAAAATTAAATGCTCAGAAGTTTGACTACTCATGGAGTTTGAAACACTTTTTTTTTTTGTGTGTGTGTGTGTGTGTGTGTGTGTGTGTGATGGCACCCAAGAATGCCAAATTAAAACTTAATAAATTTAAGCAGTGTTTACTTCTTTAACATGAGAAATTTGTACATACTTACAAGGTAAATAGAATACTTCCAGTATGTTCCTGTTTTTATGCTTCTTCCTATGAGCAAAACACCTACTTGCTGGGATAACTGTGTGCGTAGTACAGACGAGGAAGCTGTGTGCAAAACTGAGCCATACTAATGGTTCATTTACAGGGATAGCACTGCATCTCTTGTTGATACTAATTATGTATGTACCTTTCCATTTATGTATATTAACATACATGTAGAAAGCTAAATAGACCTAAAGCTTGGCATAGATACAGATAAATATATAATAATTAACTTTTGAAGGAAAAATTCCTACTTTTGTTAGTGTCAAATACTCCCAAAATATGTCTTAGCATAGTACAATGGATCTTGTCTACATAATAGGAAAAGGTGTTATTTGACAAATTTGGAGAAGTATATTCTTTTTAACGTATATGTGTATGTCTGTATGTGAACACATATACCCAAACACAAGTGTATAAATTCATAATCTACTTTTCTTTAAACATATTTTAGTCTCAACAAAATTACTCAAATTACAAATTACTCTCAACAAAAAATGTGCACTGTCATAATACATTTGTGAAGCTTAAGAGTAGGTAAGTTTTCATAGAATCTTTAAGGTTGGAAAAGACCTCCAAGATCATCTGGTCCAACCATCACCCTACTACCAATGTCACCCACTAAACCATGTCCCTAAGCACCAGGTCTAACCTTTCCTTGAACACCCCCAGGGACACAACCACTTCCCTGGGCAACCCATTCCAAAGCCTGACTACTCTTTCTGAGAAGAAATGTCTCCAAATTTCTAACCTAAACCTCCCCTGGCACAACTTTAGGCCATTCCCTCTAGTTCTGTTTCTAATTACTTGTGAAAAGAGGATGACCCCCAGCTCCCCACACCTTCCTTTCAGGTAGTTGTAGAGAGCAATAAGGTCTCCCCTGAGCCTATTCTTCTCCAGATGAATGTTTTAGATTTAGAATATTGAAATGTCTGAAGCACATTTCTAAAACTTCGAACTATACATTCAAAAAGTATTTTATTCAATTATAGCTTTCTTAAGTAGGCTCAGTTTCATGTGAAGAAAAAGGACTTTTACAAACAGATAGGCCTAATCAATTCACACGGTGATTGTAGAGTCTCATGCCCTTGATTTGTTGATACGCAATATTTCAGCAATTGTTAACAGTGATTGTTGGTCTGGTTAAATTATTTCCTATCTCCCTTTGATTTTCCAAAAGTTCCATTTAGATTGTATAAAATTTGTAGTGTGTATATATATATATATATAATTAAGGTAATTAATTTAAAATGATTTGGCAAATAATCCAGTCAAAATCACAGAATCACAAAATGGTTGAGGTTGGAAGAGACCTTCAGAGATTATCTAGTCCAACCCCCCTAGGGTCACCTAGGCAGGGTCACCTAGAGCATGTTACACAGGATCGCATCCAGGTGGGTTTTGAATATCTCCAAAGAAGGAGATTCTACAACCTCTCTGGGAAGCCTGTTCCAGTGCTCTGTCACCTGTACTGTAAAGAAGTTCTTCCTCATATGGCGATGAAACCTCTTGTGGTTCATTTAATAACCATTAACCGTTTTCCTATCACTGGCCACCACTGAGAAGAGTTTGGCCCCATCCTCTTTACATTGGCCCCTTAAGTATTTATAGAAGTTGATAACATCCCCTCTCAATCTCCTCTTCTCTAAGCTAAACAGGCCCAGATCACTTAGTCTTTCCTCATAAGACAAATGCTTCAATCCCTTAATCATCTTCGTGGCTTTACACTGGACCCTCTCTAGAAGTTCTACATCCCTCTTGTACTGGGGAGCCCAGAACTGCACACAATATTCCAGGTGTGGCCTAAACTGAGTAGAGAGGGAGGTATCACTTCTCTCGATCTGCTGTCCACACTCCTCCTGATGCAGGCTAGGATCCCATTGGCTTTCTTGGCCACATGGGCACAATGCTGGCTCATGGTTAACTTGTCCACCACGACCCCCAGGTTCCTCTCTGCAGAGCTGAAATGTCAAGTCAATGCATGTAAATTAATTCTGAGATAAATTAATTCAATTTCTCTCTGCAAAATTATTTTGTCTAAAACGGTTTAAGATAATATTTCAAATTTAAAGAAATGTTTATGCATCATTTTCTACTATTATCATAATTATCTTCTTAATGTAGAATATAATAACACTGTAAAGATAGAAGGAATGGTGGCAAACTTCCTTGACACTTTCCTTAACTACCAGTCCTAACAGTGACAGAACAGATCTGCCGGAGGGTAGGAAGACCCTGCAGAGGGACCTGGACAGATTGGATCAATGGGTTGAGGCCAGTGGGATGAAGTTCAATAAAATCAAGTGCCAGATCCTGCACTTTGGTCACAACAACCCTATGCAACACTACAGGTTTGGGGCAAAGTGGCTGGAAAGCTGTGCAGAGGAAAAGGATCAGGGGGTGTTGGTCGACGCTCTCCTGAACATGAGCCGGCAGTGTGCCCAGGTGGCCAAGAAGGCCAACGGCATCCTGGCTTGTGTCAGGAATAGTGTAGCCAGAAGGACCAGGGAGGTGATCGTCCCCCTGTACTTTGCTCTGGTGAGGCCACACCTTGAGTACTGTGTTCAGTTTTGGGTCCCTCACTATAAGATAGACATTGAGGCCCTGGAGTGTGTCCAGAGAAGGGATACAAAGCTGGTGAAGGGTCTGGAGCACAAGTACTATGAGGAGCAGCTGAGGGAACTGGGGTTGTTGAGTCTGGAGAAGAGGAGGCTCAGGGGATACCTTATTGCTTTCTACAACTGCCTGAAAGGAAGTTGTGCAGAGCTGGAGCCTTGTCTCACAGAAAACTAGTGATAGGACAAGAGGGAATGGCCTCAAGTTTCACCGGGGAGGTTTAGGTTGTAAATTAGGATAAACTTCTCAGAAATAGTGGTTAGGCATTGGAATGGGGTACCCAGGGAGGTGCCCAGGGACATGGAATAGTGGGTGATATCAGTGGTAGTGGGGATGGATGGACCAGATGATCTTGAAGGTCTTTTCCAACACTAATGATTCTATGATTGTGTGATATTTTATTCAAGTAGACCACTTTAAACATACAGTTCTGTCTTGAATACATGTGTAAAATCTAAAAATGAAAACCAGAAAAAAATAGTCACGTCTCTCTCTAAGCAAGATGTTATTTCCTCATCAAGCAATATATTGGAAAAAAAAAAAACAAAATATTATATTCATAAAAGTGAGGACTAGATTGAAAAATCAGGTGTGTACAAGTGGTTTCAAAGTACAGAATATTTAGCATGGACTGCATCACCTGAATCATGTATGTTAATATAGAATCCGGATAACACAAAATATACATAAAACCATTAATGTTTGAGCCTAATAATGTTTAATGGGTGACTTGCTTTAGAGGATCTTTTTATATGATGCACACATCACCGTAGAGAGATGCTGACAATAGATAGACCAAATCAGATGTGAGTGGATGTGTATACAGAAGCTAATGCATACTTTTAAAATATTTTATATTTTGCTCACATTGAAAATGCATGTGCATGAAGATTAACATTTTCTCAGACTAGGAAGCTGAGGTTCTGTCTTTGTCTGCTTTGTTTTAATAGGGATTTACATGGTGAATTTTCTAATCAAACACTAAACCTGTGCTATGACTTGATAAGAGTGCTACTGGACATTGTGAAAGGTAATTCAGCTTTACTTTATTTCTATCAGTGATTGTGAAGAATTAAAGCCATAAATTTTCAATGTTGACTGAATGTAAGCAAAAGTCTGGTCTTTCAAGTTGACATTTGTAGCACTGAAATCCCTGACTTATTTAAAGAAGCAAGAAGATGGTGCATTTTCTGTTTATTTTTTATTGTCCATCATAGTAAAGCGATTGAGCCTTTAGGAAAGCACACATTTGTATCAGCAGTGAGCCTGCCTGATATATAAGGACATATATTAGTTTATGAATAATTTAAATTAATAGTTTGTGAAATACATGGATGTTTTAAAAGACATGCTACCTATTAGTTAGGTGTATTTGCAATGTTTCCCAAAAGAAATGAAACTTTCTAATACTTACATTAGATATTTGACTATTTCTCAGTTTTATTGGGTTTTGGGTTGTCTGTAAGACTTCTTAATAATTTTAATATTATGAATATGCTTTCAAAAACAGTGGCATCTATTAAGATAAATTTGCTGAGATACAGGCTCTCGTCTCATTGTCTAATGCTGAATAAACTTTGTGTTTAGCAGCTTCTCCCTCTGTAAAAACCTCATTTTATAGACCTGATGTTATGTTCTTGACCTTTGCCATGGCTACAACCCTAGGGCATTTGGGCTGTCAGAAAATAAAAAATAAAGAATAAAATAAAAAAAAAGTAGCGAAAAGAGAAAAAGGATGATGAAAGTTACAGAAGGCAAAAAGCTTAGTAAAGTGCTGATGAATTTCTTGCTATCAGATAGTTTTCACTTCACCTCCATTGCTGTCACATTTCCTTAAATAGCAGAGAGACTTTTCACTAATGGACAGTGGAGGTTGTTTGGCTGATGAGAACTTGCAGAGGCAACCTGCCATGTGTCTTTATCTTTTACACTGAGGTGAAACAAGCTTGTCTGGTTACAGATAAGTGTCAAAGAAGCAGTCCTATTCAGACGTACCTGTCACTAATTTATCTTTTTATTTATTTATTTATTTATTTAGTGCTCACATATACTGCTCTATGTGCAATAGAGCATCAAATTGCTTTCTGCTGGGAGTAGGTCATATTCTGGGGTAATCAGAACCATGCTACTTGATTCATATAGACTGTTTCTATCAAGATCTTGGCAGCTGAATTCTCCATCTAGTCAGAGATTTCACAGTAGATTTTTTTTTTAAATGATAAAAGCTGATAATTGTTTAATACAATGTAGATAACAATCATTATGTTTTTGTGTAGCTTCTATAAAACCAATTGAATGGCTGCTGACTGCCAAGTCAAGATTCATAAAGTCTTTCAATTTCTGTTAGTTAAACTTTTTGTTGCTGTTACTATAAATTAAATATATATTGATATTTTAATATATATCAATTTTTTGTTACTAAATTTCTTGTTCTAGCATTAGTGAGCACTAGTGACCTTTGTGAGGGTCAGAGGAGGGGGCTGTTGGGCAACAGAAATAAATCTCAGGCTTATTTTTCATGAGGTTTGCTGAAGCCTGATTGTCCAAAAATCCTGAATTCCTGATCCTGAAAGCAAATTATCTTGCAATTTTAAAACAATGTATTTTTCTAAATGTTTACTAGCATGATTGCAGTAAATGACATGTGAACTCAAGCTATTTATATTTTTATTGCAACATAATTTCTTCCATAGTTGTGGGTATTTAAAAGTTTTTTTTTTTTCTGTCATTTCACAAATTGTGATATGAAAATAAGTCCAAAGAAAAGGACATGTAAACTATGATATAAAAACTATATTTACGATATTGTAGAAATTTTTACTCACAGACTTTATACCTGCAAAATATGTTTTTACATCAATTCATGGTTTTTAATTTAGAATTGAATATTCTGTACTAGCATACAGGTACAGGTATATATACAGGTACAACTCCTTATCCACTGAATGGTCCACCCATCAAATCCATATCTCTCCAATTTGAAAACCAGGATGTCATGTGGGATCATGTCAAAGGCCTTACAGAAATCCAGGTAGATGACATTGGTCGGTCTTCCTTTGTCAACTGATGCAGTCACTCCATCATAGAAGGCCACCAGATTGGTCAGGCACAATTTACTCTTGGTGAAGCTGTGCTGCCTGTTTTGAATCACCTCTTTGTCTTGCATGTGCTTAGACATTGCTTCCAGGAGGATCTTCTCCATGATCTTGCCAGGCACAGAGGTGAGGCTCACTGGTCTGTAGTTCCCTGGGTTCTCTTTTCTACCCTTTTTAAAAATGGAGTGGCTTCCCTTCTTCCAGTTACCAGGGACTTCACCTGACTGCCAGGACTTTTCAAGTATAATGGAGACAGGCTCGGCAACTACATCAGCCAGTACCCTCAGGACCCTGGGATGCATGTCATCAGGCCCCATAGATCTGTTCCTGTTAAGTTTCATCAGGTGGTCTTGAACCTGCTCTTCACTTACAGTTGGAGGGACTTTGCTCTTGCAGCCTCCATCTATGGGTTCAAGGATGCCTGACTGTCAGTGAAGACTGAGGCAAAGAAGCTGTTGAGTACCTCAGCCTTCTCCATGTCTGTCGTTAACAGATCTCCCTTCTCATCCATCAGAGGGGGTACACTCTCCTTGTCCTTTCTTTTCTGAACAATGTATCTATAGAATCCCTTCCTGTTATTCTTTGCGTTCCTTGCCAAGCCCAGTTCCATCTGTGCCTTGGCTTTCCTTATCCCATCCCTGCACATCCAGACAGCATCCCTTTACTCTTCACAGGCCATGGGACCCTGCTTCAGCTGCCTGTTCATTTCTTTCTTGCGCCTCAGTTTGACCAGCAGCTCTTTGCTCAGCCATCCCAGTTCTCTGCACTCCCTGCCCAATTTTTTACTTAGGGAGAGATTTCTTGCACTCAAAGGAAAACATCCTTAAAATGGAAAGGAAAACATCCTTAAAGAGTCTCCAGCTCTGCTCAGCTCCTTTGTCCCTAAGGACGGTGTTCAAGGGGATTTCATCTATTAGGTCTTTAAACAGCTTGAAGTTTACTCTTTGGAAGTTCAGGGTCTTGACTTTGCTCTTTGCCAGGCCCATATTCCTTGAGATCACAAAATCATCCAGGGTGTGGTCACTGCAGCCCAGACTGCCTCCAGTCTTAACCTTTTTAATGAGCTCTTCCATGTTGGTGAGCACTAGGTCAAGTAACACTTCTCTGGTTAGTTTGTCTAATACCTGGAACAGGAAGTTATCCACAGTGCACTCTAGGAATGTTCTGGATTGCTTACAGCCTGCTGTGTAGTTTTCCCAGCAGATATCCGGGTGGTTAAAGTCCCCTATCAGGATGAGAGTGTGCAAGCGTGACACTTGCAGTTGAAGCAAGAATGCCTCATCCACAGGCTCCCCTTGATAGGGTGGGCTGTAGTAGACCGTAACCACAAGGTGTCCTTTACTGGTGCAGTCTTTAACTCTCACTCACAAGCTGTCAACCTGTCCGTGGCTGTTTCTCAGAGGCATCTCTTCACAATCAATCCCTTCCCTAATATAGAGGGCATTACCCCCTCCCTTACTTTCCTGTGTATCCCTTCTGAAGAGTTTGTAGCCCTCTATTGCAATATTCCAGTTATGTGATCCATCCCACCACATGTCCATGACAGCAATCAGGTCATATTTGTCTAATTGTGCCATGGTTTCCAATTTCTCTTGCTTGTTTCCCATGCTGCATGTATTGGTGTAGAGGCACTTCAGCTGGACAGTTGGTCATATCCCATTTCCAGAACCCTTTCTTATTGTATTGGGACAGTTCACAAATATTTCCCTATTGTTACTTAGAGTGATAGCATTCTCAGATATGCTTTCTTCACTCAGAGGTGCATCCCCTTCCCGCACTGCATATAGTTTAAATCCCTCCTGATGAGTCCAGCCCCACTCTTGCCCCACCTGGTCAGCTGTGCCCCATCCGGTGCCAGCATGCCTTGTCCCTCAAAAACACATCCAAAGTCGTAGAACCCAAAACCTTGGGCACTGCACTAGCCTCAAAGCCAATCATTCACTCATCCCATTTGTCTTTCTTCCTGGGTCCCGGTCACCAACTGGGAAGACAGAGGAGAACACTACTTGTGCTCCCGATCCCTTCAACATCTTTCCAAGGGACATAAACACCTTTTTGATATTTATTACAGCTTCGTTTGATCCTACTTGAAAACATAGGAAGGAGTGGTAGTCTTTGGGACCCACCATCTTTGGTAGCCTCTTTGTTATATCACAAATACAGGCCCCAGACAGGCAACAAACCTCTCTGGAGAGGTTGTCCGGATGGCAAATGGGAGCCTTGGTGCCTCTCAGAGAGGAGTCTTCAACGACTAACATCCTTTGTGCCTTCTTTGTGGCACTGGTTTTAATGAAGTTGGGAGACTGAGCCAACTTTGTGTGGTTGGCCTTTCTGAGTTCTCTGTGGTTGGTCTTTCTGAGGTCTTTACTAGTTCTCCCAGAGCCTCCTCTCTCCTGTCTTAGAACCTCATATCTATTGTGCAGGCTCATTTCAGGGGCAGGAGGGAGACTCCGCCTCTGGCTCCAATCAGAGACAAGGGTCCACTCTCCCTTGTCCTGTGAGTCAAGTCTTTCAAATGTTCCTCTTTTGGGCTGCAAGCTTGTTTCCCTACCCCTTGCCTGGACTTAAGGCAGGGCTGTTGCTTGGATTATTGATATTTTATTTTTTATATTTTATATTAATACTTATGAAGGCTTTATGAAACATACCTTATTAGATCAATCATGTAGAATTCACAGTATTAAACTGAAAAATCCTTCACACTTATAATCTGTAAATTAGACAATGAACTTCAACCTTATATATATATATTGATAAGCCTCATGGTTTATACACTGACAAATACAGTACATATATTTCGATGCATTCATAGACATCTAACTCTTATTAAACTTAAGTTTTTCAGGAGCACAAAACCAAAACTATGTTTAGTTAAACAATATTGCAGGTCAACCTTGAGTTTCAAATTCTGAACAGGAAATGGCATCACATGAAAGTCAAGTATTTTTCCTCCTTTGTAAAATATTGTTTGAGTTGAAGTTTGTGCATGTGATGCTACAGATGTTAAGCTTACTGCATAGTAAAAATCTGTACACAGTACTTATATTACCTCATACAATATTTTTCCCTTTTAGATGAAAATACCTTTTGCTGACATTTTTATATACATTTTTAATGTGTGGGAAATGCGTTCTGAATATCACAAATGTTCTTCCAGTGCTTGTGTCACTCACTCAACAGATTTTTATATTCATCGTTGTTTTATTTATAGTCATAATTTAAACTGCGTCTGTGCTTGTTTTTAGGAAAGCATTTTTTTTTTGCATGGAAAGCAAAAGATAACTAACCACAAGACAAAGAAAGTAAATCCATTATAACTAATTACTAGTTAAACAAAAATTGGCATGAGAATATCAGTAGAATCCTAGGGAATTACAGTGAGGCCTAGTTCTAGAAATTCAAGCTTCACTGATTAAGTTCCATCTTCTGGTGGCCTGTATGATAGATAACCTATCACAAAGAAGATGAACTGTCCAGTAATTCCACACCAATATTTCCAAGCCCGGTACGATCATCTGTGAAGAAAAGAAAGAAATGAAGGTATAAGCCTCGTGCTGAATGAAGGAGAATTGTTCCTCCATAATTCCAAAAAAACACTTTCATTTCTTTTCATTTATGAAGAGCTCTTGGCTTGCTGATCTCTGGTGACAAAACATAAATATCTCTCTGTAAAGCTTTATTATTCTCTAATACAACTGGCTATCATTTGTAAACACATAAAATGACTTTCTTTGCTTAAATGTGAAACTGAAATGGTCAACCAACTACAACAGTATTCAATATTTAAACGTGAAAAAGTTTGGCAAAATATAATTTTAAATTGTTATATAAATATTTTGATACTATGATAAAAACCTTAAGTAAATGTGTGAGATACACTGAGTCCATTGTCATAATAAAGATAAATGAGAGGCAACTTGAATATCAAAATGAACATTATTTACAGATTCAAAATGAATTTGTCCTCTCCACTGATTAGAAGGAGAGGCAACTAGTAGTCAGAAGCTGTAGCTGTGATGAAACATTGTCTTCCATTCACACTTATGTACACTGAGGTTACTTACTGGGATGCAACAATATTAAGATCTTTGTGTCTTCCTGGAAAAGTCATGTTCCTGACACACTAGGACAAATGCAAACATTTCCTACAAGTTTTTTTTTTATTTTATTTTTTTTTTTTAGTCTTATGAACTTGTGAAATCAACTTTTCATTGTAAAGATACAACTGAATATTTTAATTTTATTTTAGTAGGACTTGCAAGAATTTGTAGTGTTCTGAGAATCTAGTGAATGCTTACTCACTGATTAAAGCACTAGGACTGCTTTACACACATTTTTCACACATCTTTAAAAATTTACAAATTTTATCAACATTATATAACTACTCACTATTCTCTGACATCATATAGATTTCAGTTACTTGGAAACCAACAAGAATCTGATGTAAGAAGTTTTCTGGAAATGAGAACTTTGTGCTTATCAAAGATACTAAATTAATGATACTAAATTAATCCTCCTTCAAACCTTTCATTAGTCCTTCAGTCTTTTTCCTCTCATTTCTTCTCTCTCTCTTTTTTTTTTTTTTTTTTTTTTAAATTCTGAATTGGTTTTCTTTCAAAGAAATAGACAAAAGAAAAAGAAAAATACCACACCTACCAACAGGTACAGCTGTGAAAACCCGTCATGCCACAATCTGTGACTTGCTTACTTAATTCAGCAGTCTGTCAGAAATGTAACAGTCCCTCAACCCATTCATCTTAATGGATGCATTAACTGAAGCTGGTACACTGCAGTGGCAATATTTATTCAGTTTCTTTAATTTCAATAGGTTATATTATTTTTTGTCTTTTCTGGAACTGTGGTTGTTGTTTGCAACTGTAAGAAAAATCTTATTTATGGAACAGGAGTTACACCACCCTAAATTAATTATATATAGGCTAGGTGCTTTATGAGATTTATTGCTCTGCACCTCACAAGACTGAGCCCTTCACATACAAAACTACTGTTCCTGTAATACACAGGACATCATAAATATGAGAAAGGCAGAGACATTTTATGAGTCTCAGTTTTTCATTTAAATGCACAGTGATACTATTATAATGGCTAATTGGTTTGTGCAAGATTATTCCAGCATAAAGTAATAGACATAAAGCTTCTGTGAACTGTGACTTGTGTATTGTCCCATTTGTTGCAAATAAGGGTGCTGACCATAAAATGCTTTTTTTTTTTTTTTTTCCTTGATGAGTGTAACTGTTCTATTCTGTAAGATTTAATTACAAATTGACTAGCTTGAATTTATACAAGGCTTTGGAGACCAGGTTTTTGGCATGGCAGCTTAAAATAATTTTCTCTCTTCCCTTTGATCTGAAAATCAGGATTTGTATAGAAAAAAGAAAAAGAAAAAGAAAAAGAAAAAGAAAAAGGCAAGCATATTATTTTGTGCAAACTATATGTCAGTTTAAGAATTCTCTGAAGAATTCTGCTTGTGCCCAGTATTTGTGTATTGTCTTGTCAGGTGTGCATAAATCATGACTTCAGTAGGTAAAAGCTGGATTTTGCAGGCCACTGTTGAACACTTTATTCTCTATATCTGCCTGATTAAGGATTACTATATTCAGCATCTAAGAACATATTGATCTTTTTTTTTTTTTTTTTTTTGTCATGATCTTCCTGAAACTTGGCAGAAAATCTGAGAGTTTGGGCCTAAGGTGAAAACTGCAGAAAATGCCTGTGCCTGAATTTATTAACTACTGTAAATACTCTTAAAGCAAACAACTCAGTGCAATGCAGCCTATTGATATGTTGGAGACCGATAATAAAAATGAGGCACAAAAGTTAGACTTTCTGACTCTTAACAGGAAGCATACATATAGAAAAAAATATACAAGCCTAATAGGCTACTGTGAATACCAGTATTATATTAAATATTTTATGTATATCTTAATTCATTACTATTTTTGCGTGATTATGTCTGTGAAGTTGTCTTCAAAATATATGATTTTGTGACTGCAATATTGTTAACTGTTAACATTTCTTCCAATTAATTTGAAGTTTACATTGTAAAATTATTCTGAATTGTTGTACATATAGCTATTCTATAACATGTTGATAAATCACCGTATCAAGTAATTGATCTTTAATTATATGATGCCAACAATAACTGTATTCTATTGCTTCTGAATGAAGAATGAACCTCAGCACAGAAAGCTTCCTTTAGAAAGCTGTTATTAGTAATTTTTTATTTTTTTTAATCCATCTCTTGTTTAAGGTAACAGTCACATACTTAGAGTCCAGATAAAGTGAATTAAAGCTGCAGTACAGTGTTTTAAACAAAACTGAAGTTTGAAGTCTCTGAAGGAGATCAATGTTAAATAGGAACAGAGATTTTCTACTGTCAGATATTACTATTGAAGGAAATTTTCGTATTCTTTTTAGAAAATAAGATGGAAAAAAAAAAGATATTTTGAATGTGCACATGATTTGTTAAACCGTATCCTTTGATAAAATTAATCTTTACAGACCTGATGCTGGCTCCAGAAGTCACACAAAAATAGTTTGAAACAGTAGGGCTGTTTATTAATACCAGAATTACTTAAAAAGTCCATCTACAGCTGAGAGTGTGCAAGTTAATTTCTCATCAAAGAAACTAAAATATTATGATGTTTGGAGAGAATATATGTGAATTTGTTGGTCTTCTGTTTTAACCCCCACTCTCCATGTCTTAGGACTGGAAATGGGACAAAATCATAAATATTTGAAAAGTCTGGTTCTAGTATGCAATCTTTAAGCTTACTACATTTCTACATAAAATGTTTTAAAAGATGACTTTTTTTTTTTTACTAGTTTACAATCACTAGAAAGTGTTTCTTATTTTTTATTATTCTTATTTTTCTTAGTGAGCAGAAAAAATGAATCATTCTATTGTGAAAACTCTGTGATATAACATCTATTTTAGTTTTTGTTTGTTTGTTTGTTTGTTTTTCCTAGAGTTTCAGCAGTTTGTGTGAATTTAATATGACAGAGTAAGCTAAACAGATAACCAAATTGTTTTGGGCAATATCAGTCACATGACATTTTATTAAGATTAACAACAGTTAATCTTATGTAGTGTATATTTCTTTTGGGGTGATCATTTTCATAATATGTGTCCTCTTTTCTGTAAATAAAAATGACACTGTGAGGCTGTTTTTTTGTAATGCCATTTCTGATTTAAAATTGTTTTGTGCTTCTGCAACAAAATCTGCAAGATGTTCCTTTATAAACTCATATTACAGAATGCAGGTTCATAAATAGCACACCTTGGTTTCTTTGCCATGATTTTTTTAGAAGTCTCAACAGAAGCAATAGTGGTGGAACAGTGTTTTTTGCTTGTTTGTTTTTCTCATTTTCTGATAAAGTGCTCTCTGCAGGAGACCAAATACCATCAACTCCCTCATAAATCACTAAACATTTAAAAAAAGCTTTTTTACATCCTTGAAGCAGGGCCTCAACATATGTAGCTGTTGTTTGGGAGGACAGACGTTTTCAAAACTAGAGCCCACTCCTTCCCCCTCCTTCCTTTTTCCACCTTTTATTAACGAGTGTGACATCACATGGTATGGAATATCCCTTTGATCATCTGCTCTGGTGATGTTCCTTCCCCACCTCTTGCCCACCCATAGCCTGCTTGTCTGGTTAGAGGGAGTCCTGATTCTGTGCCAGCACTGCTCAGCAGCAGACACAATACTGGTGTGATACCAGTACTGTTCCAGCTACAGGTGCTGAGCACAGCATTATATGGGCTGCTGCAAGGAAAGTTAACTCCATCCCAGCCAGACCCAATACAAGTGTCAAGGATTCTACTGGAAAGTTGTGTGTTTTAAAATGTAGGAAAAATTGTATATTAATTTCAACTATTTATATTGTTTTCCCTATAGTAGTTATTAGCATGTTTCTGATGAACATGCAGGGAGGGATTTCCAAGAGAAGAGTGATTTAAATCAAGAAGGTAGTATTGTACGTCAGGGTAATGCTTTTAAGAAAAATTCCTGCTAAGCATAAAATAGAGTATCCTGTAATAAGTAGTTCATAAATTTGTTCCTTAGTATTTTAAGATGGACTAGTCCAATGCTTGAAATAAACACTGGGGGATAATTCTGCATTGATGGAATAAATACCATAGCAATTCTTTAGGTTTGCTTGCTCCTTCTCTATTTTCCTATAGGTGACCTATGTTAATACTAGTCTATCTATGCAATCACAGAAAACTGTGAAGCTCTAGTTTGTCATTTTTGTGCATCTCTGAGGGAGAAAAATATGCCAGTTATAGAAATCTAAATTTCTCTCAACTCATCTGTGCTCAGCTTTGTGATGTCTGAAGTTCAGTGATGGTCTTAAAACGCATACAATAATATAGTATTTACCATGGCACTGTACACATCTGTTTAAATTGCAGATAACAAGATAAATTAGTTTCTGTACTCAGTTTGTAACTTTAGCTCAAAGTGAAGTGTTTTACTTGTCATTTATGTGGGTTTTGTCTTTCATTCCCTAAAACAGACTACAACACCATGACTGTTTAGGATCATCAGACAATTAACAATAATTGTAACAAGTTAAAAGTCCTTTGCACATGCCTGCAAAATGGAGCAATCTCAATTGCATGGTTTTCAGTTGATTAATTTTATTTATATACAGGTCCACATCAAAAATTAAGCAGTCAAATGCTTTCTTTGGACAGGATCAGACTGTGAAATGTTCATAAATGCAACAGTAATGGTCCAGATAAAAGGCTTGTCTAGTTCAACATCTTGTGTTAGACAGTTGCCAATTGCAGATGCAAGAATGAATTAATACTTTGTCAGCATAACTTCACAGCTTCTGGCATCTTAGTACCTTCTTAACTGGAGTTTCTCTCTTCATCCTTGTGTTTGATATCACGTAATAACTGCAAGAGCAAGTTATTTTGGCACAGCATGTGGCAATGAGTTTTGCAATTCATATACACATTGAGTATAAAAAACAAACAAACAAACAAAAAACACAACTTTAACTTTGGTTAATTCAATAATTCTCCTTGAATATTTCTTTTGATTATTCTTGGGTTTTGTATTATATGAAATAGTGAATTTTTTTTTTTTACCTTCTCTGCATTATTAATGTCTCTATATTGCAATATACTGTCCTCCAATCATTTCATTTTCCAGATGAAGAATCCCAGTTGATTTAATCTCCCCTTATATAAAAGTCTTTTCATACTTATTTTTTATGAGTATTTTTTCCTTTCAGCTTTAAATATATGTATTAATTATATAATTATAAAATACCACAATCTGGTAGCTTTTGCTTTAGAAAAATCCATTTATTTCAATAAGGCAACTATGCAACTTACTACGAGAGCACATAAATGAATTGGGCTAGAATGCACTTCCAAAAATATTTTTTATTGACACTTTAACTACATTATTAATTTATCTATATTAATATGTTGTAGACCTATGCTTATCAAAACACATAAATACATCACTATTTATGCAGATATTTAAGGAATTTATTAAAATTATTTTCAGATAAATTTTATCTGTCTTGGGTGGTAGAAGAGTGAGCTAATGAATATGCTGTTGACTTCAAATTTCATAGTCATTCAAAATGTAATGAATGCTGAAGTACTGTAATCTCAAAATATATTTTCAGTGCTGATATTTGCAAGTGACTGGAAATCAATTTCAAATAGAAATGAATCCATTTCATGTAGTTATTATTAAACATAAAAATTTTTATAAAGTTATTTATTTTATTATTACCAGAATGAAAGATTTTACTTTCCACCTACCTGATAGAAGGAATTTACAGTCAGTAAACATACTCTTACTTAAAATGAATAATTATGAATTAGACTTAGCAGACTTTTACAATTGTTATATAAGAGTTGTAAATACTTTTTTTTTTTTTGGTGAATAATAAATATTTTTCCTAAACTATTAAAACAAATTAAAACTACATTTCGGTTTTGTACTAGAAAATAACCTCAGTTTTTGTATCACGTTTATGCATCAGTTCAGTGACTCATAGGTCACCAGTGTAAATTGCATTTATTTATGTACTGTTTATAGAGGTGATGAAAGAGATGATACATGAAAAAGATCCTATAATGGGGCAGAAATCCTGAAAGAAAACTTAAAATAAGAAATTAAAATCATGTATTCATTTGCTAGTACAAGCCCTGTATAAAAAGTAAACAAATATCGAAAATCATTAGTATGCAGATACTACACCATGCTTATTACTGAACTAGTCAAATATATAGTTTGATCTATCTATCATCATCACTGATAACACACTGTCTTCTTCAGGGAGCCATATACAGAACAGGTGCTGCAAATTTCTATCTAGATTACTAAAATTAGCAACAGTGTTTCTGACATAGAACATACTGCTTGACAATGCAAAATGTTACAGGGACTAATCCCAACAATATAGGCAGCATGCATTACATTAATATATGTAGATGATGTGAACTATTACTATGTTTTAATCCATATATTGATTGTTTTTGTAATGAAGATTTTTTTTTCTTTTTTTATAACATGGTAAAGAAACACTCTATTTTGATACATAAATGACTTTTTTTTTTTTTCTTTCCATCCTGCTCAGCATGACAATTGCTTGTACAGCCAGGTAAATAAATAAATAAATAAGCAAATATGCTGGAGAGGAATCACAGTGATAGTGAATTGTTAGAATTCTGCTCCATTTTAATACATAGAATAACTGGTCTTACATTGTCACATGAGGTAGGTGACATATCTGTATCTGGTCAATAAAAATCAGTAATCAGTCGTCCCGCTGCTATGATTATGGATATGTGCATGAATTAATGTGCATCTGCTTCCTGGGCTGCTGCAAGGCTGGACATATAAAATTGATTGTGTGCAGCCACTATCTGTGGTCAAAGCAATTATACCTCACCATTGAGCACAACGTGCCTGAGGTCTTTCTGACTGTGGTCTGAGTGAATAAGTGAACAGACTAACTGGTAACACATGAGTCCATGGTTTGGTATCAGAGCCATTTGTATTTAATGATAAGTACCTTCCCTGGACAGCTGCTCCTCCCTATTTACTCTCAGCTTGTTTCCTCCATTTTCCTCTCTCCCTCCACAAAGAATTAACAATTTTTGTGTTGCATGCCCTAATCCCTCTAACCTACACAGCAGGTTGCTAAAGAATTTAGAAAACAAATATTGTAGGTGATTGGTGCCAATTCCAAAACTTATTTTCTGGGCCCTTTGGTTAGCATGAGATTTGCAGAAATTTAGCATGAGACAAAGCTAAAATGAGATAGAAATGAAAAGGGGCATTTGATTCTGGTGTTACTAAAGTAATGGATGTGCAAGTGGTTTCAGTGGGTCTTCAAGCATTATGCTAAAATCTTCTGTCTGAAATAAGAGTGGATACTATAAATAATGAAGAAATAACCTCACCCTCTCAATCCCTATCTATCCGTCTCTCAGTGTACTTATATTACAATTCTCTGTTCTACTTAAAGCCCTAGAAACCATCCAGTTCAATCAAATACTCACTCTTGGCAATGCACCTATAAGCAAAGACACCTTAGTCTGAAAAACTGCCAAAGCTCTGCCTCATTCACATCTTTGCTGACACTACCATCCACTTAATCTTTTTCTCTACTTCCTTGCAGCACCACATACATATTGAAGAGCAATTCAAAGGAAAATCAGAGAGCAGAGGTCTCTCTGTGCAGATGAGCAATTACCTAAATACACACTTTGTAATCTGTTGGAAAAGGAAAAATGGGAAAAAAAATGGAACAATTTGAGCTATGATTTTCAACCTAACTCAGAGATAGTTCTACCAGTGAAAAGGAGACCCAAACCAATACAGATAGATGTTGGTCTGTATAGCCCCACAATCAGGGCTATTACAGTATGTTGTGTATTTAAACAGACCATCAAATGAAAGGCATAAAAATAAAAATCTTCAGATGACTTAATATTCCCACCAACTACTTTTCTAAGCTTTTGTCTTTGATTGCTGAAGAGAGCTGGTGAGTCAAGCAATGACAATTTCTTAAGGAAAGTCCCAATTCCTATTTGCTTGAGAGTAATGGTTTACTAGAGAGCAGTCCTTTTCTTTATTGAACTGCATATACTGTAGTATGATGACCCTTGATGGATCTTGGTTCAACTCAGAGGTCACAGCTGAATTTCAGTGGGTGGAAGACAAGATGATTTTGCAAGTATTTCTAAATATGTATTTTTTCCTTAAAAATATTCACTCAAACCACCTGGTGCTTCATTTAACACATCTAAAAATTATTCATACACACACAAAAAAATGTGTTCTGTATGCTTCAGTTAGAAATGGCTAGGCTGACAACTATATTGTGTGATTATTGGCTTGGATACCTCCACTAGAAAAAGGATATAGGAAACAGGATGACAGATAAACAACATTAGCACAAATATTTTGAATAAGTACTATCTAGTTCTGCAAAATGCTTATGCTTTTGATGTACTGTGATCTGCATGATGAGCATAACCACCACAATTAGTATTCTTCAATAGAAAACCCAGGGTCTAATTTATAAATGAGAAAATAAACTTTCCCCTGTGCTTGCTGCAAAATCTTTATTGCATTAAAATGTATAGCATGCATGAAACTTGTAGCTGGCAGTACTGTATAGTGAATCCTATCCAAGAAAAAATGCAATTAAATTCAACATTAATTTTAATTCATGGTTGTATTTATACTTAAATATTTTTGCTTTTATAGCTACATCTAGTTCAACAAGAAATGGTATAGTTACAACCCCCTGCAAGAAGTTCCTTCACTTGTGTTGTCCATATGAGGGAAGAAAAGGCTCTGTGTGTAAAAATCGTCATCAGTTCACATCTAAAGTTACGCTTAGCAGCGCTTTCTGTGTCACACACTGTAGTATTTTTTTCTGATTAACTACGCATAACTTTTCTCAAACAGGGGTAACTCTTATCTTTTGCGAATCCATAGACTTTTAATCTGGTAGAGAAGTATAGTTATGTTTGAATAATACACAAATTAATGGCTCTTTAAATAATAACAGTAGCCTTTATCTCCTATCCTATTTACAAAAATATTCACCATAGGAAAAACATAGCATAAAGAAAAAAAGTAAAGAAATATTTTATACTGAGGTGTTAGATAGTACCAATAAAAACAGAGTGCTGAACATTAAAACTTCCTACTCATTAAATTTTACCTTAAATTCAGGGCGTACCAACTCTGATTTCACTGGAGAACATGGTCACTATAAGCAAATTATAGGAGTAGAAAAAGTACTAAATCCATCTCTTATTATAATTTCATGGTTCCTTTTGAGGTCTCCCAACTACTTTCTGTACAACCACTAGTGCATAAATGTAAAGATACATATGTGTGCACGTATATATGAATAAACTCAGTTCATGGTTCAGGACTATGACTATACCATAAGAATGCTAAAATTCATTGTGTAAAACACCTTGTTTCCCTCTGTCGATCCCTCTCACAACATTTGTAAACCATGTTATAATTATAAAAATATGGGAGAGTAAGGTTTATCTTTTTCTCTCAGGTTAAGTTCCTTGGCAGATGAGAAGACACTGAGGAGCCAGAGTTTGTCTCCATTAGTTAAATTAAGGATATCGATCATGACCTGAAGCTAAATCATTTAACTTTTCTCTGGTGATAACTTCCAAGTATGATTAATGTTCTTTGGACCTAGCTCACAAGAGACGAATCACTTTTCTTTTAGGCAACTCTACCTTTTAAGTGAGTTGTTAGATATAATCTATGGAGACTATATAGAAAGACACACTAGTTAATGACTTAGTAGAATAGAAAACTTCATTGCAAAAGCACTTTTTAAAAGAAATACTGACAAATTCTGTGGATACACAGTAGTTGAAATATTTTAAAATATGAAATATTTCATAATATCCTAGCAAACCAACAGGTTTAAAAAGTAATCTTACATTTTGCTTCTCTTTCCATGTTCTTTTAAAATCGCCTTATTATCTCTGCCTGTGCATAATCTTCGTGTCATAGCTCACTTTATACTGTGCCAGCAGATCCATATGTTCATTTAGATGACTTCCTTCCTGATAAGTAGTATTGAACATTCAGTTTGGTGGTTGTGAAGCTAAATTGACAGAGAACGTTCACAAATTCTTTACAGATTTGACTGAAGAGCCAATTGCTTATATCCTCTCACAAGGATGTAAGCTAACCCTCTAGTAATGATGGCCTTATTACCTGATCTGTCAGTAATGTTATTGCTCCAATCTTGGAAGAATAAATTATTTATCAGAAATCCCTAACTTTTATAAAGTTATTTTTCCACACTTGCATTGATTCATATCCCATGAGATCCTCCTACTTTAGCACATAACAAGTTATATAACATATTATCTGTGAGAAAACTTTGCTGTTGTTTTTGTTGCTCTTTTGTGTGTCATTAGTTTTATGTTACCATCTTGTCTTGCCTTTCCATACACACTGAATCAAAATGATCAATGGCGTGATCTTTCTTTATCTCCCTAAACTCTGAAACTCTACTGAGAATAACCTCTCCATATGCAAAGTACCAATTTCTGTTCTCCAAGTCCTTCTATAAATTACTGATATACAAGTTTATATAATTCTGAATTAAAACTGCATATGTGCAGAACTTGCAACAAATGCACAAAAATAAGAATAGTGATGTGTTTTAATGGTGGTTGTTTTGTTGTTCAGTTGTTTTGTTTTTCTTGTGTGTGTTTTTTTTTGTTTTTGTTTTTGTTTTTTTAGCTTTTTGGATCAAACTGTTGAAAAGAACCATAGTAGGATACTAGATTAGATGACCATTCAAAGGTTTCTCTATACATTTTTTCTTTGATTGCATACTCCACTCTTTGAAACCTCAAAATGATCAGTTACTCTCCTACATAACGTAATGTTTGATAAATGACTAAAAAGGGCAGATGTGCCAACCCTTGCTGTATCAATAATTGCAAGTACTGAAAGTATGCCATTTTCAGTAATGGATTAAACTCTGACAAGAACTTTCATCTTTCCTAGGACTATATTAAAACACTTCAAACTCCTAGTCTTCAGTTTAGCCACCCTCATACTAAATAACATATCCTGGCACTGTTTACCTGAACTTAACCCAAAATCATGTGGGTTTCAAAGGGCCAATAACATCAGTTCAGTTTCCTATAGCCAAGTCTATCTACCTGCAATCAAGATCAAATTCTGGTTATGTCAGTATCAGTCCTGAGGCTTTCAATTTATGATATCTGTTTACTAATGAATATATAACATAAATGTTCTCATCACAGAGATCAGGATGATTAGCTGTTGGTAAACTACACCTGTGCCAATTTCTGATTCTAAGATCGTACACTCTTATTCTCAAACTCCTCTATCCAGTTCATTGCAAGTAAAATAAGTAGGGAAGAATGCGGATGATGGTCCTTTTACTGCTACTAACTGAGCCACCACCTAACATGCTTTAATAAGTAGCTCCAAATTCATTGCCTCTGACGTACTTTAACTTCAATGTCAAATATTTATTATTGTTATTGTTGTTGTTGTTGTTGTTGTTGTTGTTGTTGTTATTATTATTATTATTATTATTATTATTACTAAAGTCATTAAAAATCCAGAAAACCTTCTGTCATTCTGGGATGGAGTACATTAGTCTTTACTATTTGCCTCCTACAAGAACTTAGTTTGTCATTTGTTGGTACTGAATGCTGCAATGCTACAAAATGCTTGACTTCTTCCCATCCAATTCTATTGCATTATATGCTATAGACGCATTGAAAAATCTACTATGGACCTGATTTAGCACATTCCTTCCTTCAGGATGCTTTTCTCCATCTCAGATACACTGGTGAGATTTTACACTTTATGTTATATGAAGTATTAAATGTACAGTCTTACTAGATTAACAATCATTTCTTCTTGTGAGCACCATATAAAAACTAAACATGATACCACACATGGTAAAACTGAGAATTATTTTTGCATCTTTACTGACTGCTATTCTCTTTTCCCTTAGTGTGCACTGTTAGTTTTTAGATGGACTTCTGTGACTAGCAAAATTGTCCTGGTTTCAGTTAGGACAGAGTTAATTTTCCTCCTAGTAGCTGGTAGGGTGCTATGTTTTGGATTAGGATGAGAAGAGAGCTGATAACATGCTGATGTTTTAATTGTTGCAGAGCAGTGCTTACACCAAGCCAAGGACTTTTCAGCTTCTTGCTCTGTCCTGCCAGCGGGCAGGCTGGGGGTGCAGCAGGAGCTGGGAGGGGACAGACCCAGGACAGCTGACCCAAACTGGCCAGAGGGGTATTCCATACCATCTGATGTCATGCTAAAAAATATATACGGGTGGCTAGCCGGGGTGGGGGGGGCTGGCTGCTCGGGGACAGGCTGGGCATCGGTCAGCAGGTGGTGAGCAATTGCATTGCGCATCACTTGTTTCATACACATTATTATTAGTAGTACTATTGTTATTATTGTTATTATTGCTATTATTGTTATTATTATTTTCCTGTCTTATAAACTGTATTTATCGCAACTCACAGGCTTCACTTTCCCGTTTCTCTCCCCCATCCCAGAGAGGGCGGGGGGAGGGTGAGCGAACAGCTGTGTGGTGTTTGGCTGCCGGCTGGGTTAAACCAGAACAGTCCTTTTTGGCGCCCAATGTGGGGCTCGAAGGGCTGAGATAACAACAGATCTGACCAGAGTGTGTTAAACTAAAATTGGTATTAGACCTGCTTAATAGTTGCTAGTCACAATGTTGATTGCTTTAATCTCAAGTCTGCTGTGCCTGTTTTCCAAATTGAGTTTTATAGCACGTTACTTTCTGTATGTGCTCCCTGTCGTGCTGTTTATCCTTTCCAGGCCCTGGTTTAAGATCATTATGGTACTATGCGGTGTAACAATGGCTTATGATATGACGAAATATTTGGTCATGACTCTAACCTGGTATTTGTACTCAGCACTGTCGTCGACTCTATACTTTGGAAACCATATCTTGGAAACTGTTAACAATTACACCTATTGCCTTTTTTTTATCAAGGAGCCAATCTGTGGAGGGGACAGGGGAAGATATTTTTTCCTACTTGTTCACTCTCCCTTTCTCCTTCACCACCCTCTTATCCTCCGAGCTAGTTACGATAGTTCTCCAAGATGCTGAATATCCTTGGGATTCTCAGACCAGCATGTTCTTGTTGTTATGTCTCCTGAATACGTCTCAGGTTTTGTTTAAGGTTAAACAACTACTTAGGAATCTCATCCAGAGATCTGTCCTGAGGCAGAATACTTGTGAGTGGGAGGAGTGTGGGAGGATATGGGCAGGTTTCTAGAGCAGTGGGCACCTCCATTGTTTTGGACATTCACCCCTGAACAACTGCAAAATCTTAAAAAACTGATAGAATGCTTGAAAAAAGGGTGTCATGACTCTGGCAGTTCCAAAGTGACACAGATCACTCTAGTGTGCTGGGGCCTGGCCTATGCCTATCGAGCTGCAATTGATGCTACTATCAACCTAGTGACAGACCCTGCAGCCACTCCAAGTCCTGTGACAGGCCCAATGGCCACTCCAACCCCTACAATGGACCCTGCAGCCTCTCCAGCCCCTGAAGCTGCTCCATCTCCTGCAGCTGCTCCAACTTCTGTAGCCACTCCAGCTCCCGCAGCTGCTCCAGCTCCTGCAGCCGCTCCAGTTCCAGCTCCTGCAGCCGCTCCAGCTCCTGCAGCTGCTCCAGCTCCTGTGGCTGAGTCAGAGAAACAAGCTATAGCAGTGCAAGTTGCCCCTGCAAGAGGGTATTCCAACCCCTGTGGCAGACCCTGTGGCTGGGTCAGAGAAATGAGCTATAGCAGAGCAAGTTGCCCCTGTAGACAAGGTGACAAAATGGTATAGAGATTCAGGTCGTTTAGAACACAGAGAGTCTTCTGCTAGGTCTAGGTATAGAGAAGATGAGGCTGGGCCATCAGAGATCAAGGAGGATGAAGATGAGGATGTCGAAAAATCAACAGTAATTACCTGAAACCTATACCAGCATGAGCTACAAGATGTGCGAAAAGATTTTGGTCGCTGCATAGGTGAGTAGCTTGTCACCTGGCTGCTCCAGTGCTGGGACACCGGAGCGAATTGTGTGGAATTAGAGGGAAGGGAAGCCAGGTGGCTGGGATCCCTTGCTAGAGACGCAGGCATTGACAAAGCAATTGGAGATGGAGCACGATCTCAGCCTCTGGAGGCGTCTCCTGTCAGCTGTGAAGGAAAGGTATCCCTTCAAGGAAGAACTTGTATGTGTACCAGGCAAGTGGACCACTATGGAGAAGGGAATTCAATACCCGAGGGAATTAGCCATATGGGAGGTGACTTATAAGGACCTAGAAAACGGACGAATATCCACAGATCCTGATGAAGTCAAGTGTACACAACCCATGTGGTGGAAGTTTGTATGGAGTGCACCGTCATCATATGCCAGCTCATTGGCAATAATGGCCTGGAAAGAGGATGAGGAACCCACAGTGGATGAAGTGGCTAAACAACTCTGGCAGTACAAAGAAAGTCTCTCCTCTTCCCTACAGGCCTGCGTCTCGGCTGTGGAGAAACTTTCTGAAAAGGTCCACCAACTTGAAGAGAGATTATTTTTCTCCCCACCTGAACGAACTAATGTCCACCAACTAAAAGAGAATACTTTGGAGAAACTTTCTGAAGAGGTCCATCAACTTAAAGAGAGTGCTGCAGTGCCAGACGTACTAGAACTCCAGTACAAACTGGAATCAAAGGCAGCCAAGTGGTACACCACAATTGATATCACTAATGCATTTTTCTCCATCCCTCTAGCAGCAGAGTGCAGGCCACAGTTTGCTTTCACTTGGAGGGGAGTCCAATTTACTTGGAATCAGCTGCCCCAGGGGTGGAAACACAGCCCTACCATTTGTCATGGACTGATCCAGTCTGCGCTGGAGCAGGGGGAAGCTCCTGAACACCTGCAGTACATCGATGACATCATTGTGTGGGGTGACACTGCAGAAGAAGTTTTCGAGAAAGGGAAGAAAATAGTCCAAATCCTTCTGAAGGCCGGTTTTGCCATAAAACAAAATAAAGTTAAAGGACCTGCACGAGAGATCCAGTTTTTAGGAATAAAATGGCAAGATGGATGTCATCAAATCCCAATGGGTGTGATCAACAAAATAACAGCTATGTTTCCACCAACTAGCAAAAAAGAAACACAAACTTTCCTAGGTGTCGTGGGGTTTTGGAGAATGCATATTCCAAATTACAGTCTGATTGTAAACCCGCTCTACCAAGTAACCCGTAAGAAGAATGCTTTTGAATGGGGCCCTGAGCAACGACAAGCCTTTGAACAAATTAAGCAGGAAATAGTTCATGCAGTGGACTTTGCAGTGGACTGACCTTGGGCCAGTCCGAACAGGACCAGATGTAAAGAATGTGCTCTACACCGCAGCTAGGGAGAATGGCCCCACCTGGAGCCTCTGGCGTAAAGAACCTGGGGAAACTCGAGGTCGACCCCTGGGGTTTTGGAGTCGGGGATACAGAGGATCTGAGGCCTGCTACACTCCAACCAAAAAGGAGATATTGGCAGCATATGAAGGAGCTCGATCTGCTTCGGAAGTGGTCGGTACTGAAGCGCAGCTCCTCCTGGCATCCCGACTGCCGGTACTAGGCTGGATGTTCAAAGGAAGGGTCCCCTCTACACATCATGCAACTGATGCTACAGGGAGCAAGTGGGTTGCACTGATTACTCAGCAGGCTCGAATAGGAAACCCCAGTCGCCCAGGAATCTTGGAAGTTATTATGGACTGGCCAAAAGGCGAATACTTTGGAATATCATCAGAGGAGGAGGTAGTCCGTGCTGAAGAAGCCCCCCTGTACAACAAGCTACCAGAAAATGAGAAGAAATATGCCCTGTTCACTGATGGGTCCTGTCGTATTGTGGGAAAGCATTGGAGATGGAAAGCTGCTGTATGGAGTCCTACACGACGAGTTGCAGAAGCTGCTGAGGGAGAAGATGAATCGAGTCAGTTTGCAGAAGTGAAAGCCGTTCAGCTGGCTTTAGATATTGCTGAAGGAGAAAAGTGGCCAGTTCTCTATCTCTATACTGATTCATGGATGGTAGCAAATGCCCTGTGGGGGTGGTTACAGCAATGGAAGCAGAACAACTGGCAGCACAGGGGCAAGCCCATCTGGGCTGCTGCATTGTGGCAAGATATTGCTGCCTGGGTAGAGAACCTGGTTGTAAAGGTACGCCACGTAGATGTCCATGTGCCCAAGAATTGGGCTACTGAAGAACATCAAAACAAACAGCAGGTGGATCAGGCTGCTAAGATTGAAGTGGCTCAGGTGGACCTGGACTGGCAACATAAAGGTGAATTATTTATAGCCCGATGGGTCCATGACACCTCAGGCCATCAAGGTAGAGATGCAACATACAGATGGGCTCGTGATCAAGGGGTGGACCTGACCATGGACACTATAGCACAGGTTATTCATGATTGCGAAACATGTGCTGCAATCAAGCGAGCCAAATGGTCAAAGCCTCTTTCATATGGAGGACGATGGCTGAAATATAAATATGGAGAGGCCTGGCAGATTGATTACATCACACTCCCTCAAACCCGCAACAGCAAGCGCCACGTACTTACAATGGTGGAAGCAACCACCGGATGCTGGAAACATATCCTGTGCCCCATGCCACCGCCCGGAACACTATCCTGGGCCTTGAAAAGCAAGTCCTATGGTGACATGGCACCCCAGAAAGAATTGAGTCAGACGATGGCACTCATTTCCAAAACAACCTTATAGACACTTGGGCCAAAGAACATAGTATTGAGTGGGTGTATCACATCCCCTATCATGCACCAGCCTCCAGGAAAGTTGAACGATACAATGGACGGTTAAAGACTACACTGAAAGCAATGGGTGCTGGGACATTCAAAAATTGGGATACACATTTGGCAAAGGCCACCTGGTTAGTCAATACTAGGGGATCTGCCAACTGAGCTGGACCTGTCCCATCAAACCTGTTACATGCTGCAGAAGGGGATAAAGTTCCTATAGCACACGTAAGAAACATGCTGGGTAAAATAGTCTGGGCTACTCCTGCCTCAGGAGAAGGCAAACCCATTCGTGGGATTGCTTTTGCTCAGGGACCTGGATGCACTTGGTGGGTAATGCAAAAGAACGGGGAGGTCTGGTGTGTTCCTCAAGGGGATTTAATACTGGGTGAGAATAGCCCATCTCTCCCCCATCCCAGAGAGGGAGGGGTGAGGGTGAGCGAATGGCTGTGTGATGTTTGGCTGCCGGCCGGGTTAAACCACAACAAAAATAAGCAAGAAATTAAATACTTTGTAGTTAAGTACATTCCTTTATTCTCAGTTCATTTATTCTTTTTAAAAACAATTATACATGCTTTGCAAGTGCAATGTTTTTAAATGCAATCTGCAAGCAACGAAGCCTAATATTTTCAGATTTCTGCCTGGACTTATAGAAAACATTAAAAAATCTGAACTGTTGCTTTACATAACATTATTATTTAATCTGAATTTGGTTGGACTATGAAAATATATGGACAATCTAACATCTAGTTTTCTATGTTATATCACTGTGCACATAGCCAAGTTAGTTTGGGTAGTGGATCTTTAGAGACGTATAATAAGCATTGCTCTTCAAAGCTGCTCAGTGAAGTGATGCTTAACTACTATGACTTTTGAACATAATATTTAGCAAGTAAATACTGAAACATTTATTTGAGATATATACCAAGAGTCATCAAGAAATAATTGGAAAAATTGGAAACTGTTTTTTTTTTTTTTTTTTCCCAATACAAAACTGTCTTCTGAATTTCCATAAGAATAAATTTTATTTTATTTTTCCTTGTTTGATAGCATTTATTGGTAAAGACATTTTTCTATCCTGAGATTTTTGGAAGAGTTAAGCCAACTGTTTGGGTAGAAACACAATCTCCTCTGCAAGATGAGGTAAAGTGGTTACAAATTTTGAGGGTGGAATAAGGTTGTACCTATATAGTCCAAGAAGACAGTAAGTTACAAGGAATGTAAGCTGTAGGAAATCTATATTTTGCAAGATATAGCAGATATAGATCATCAAGCATTCTCTTAAAACCTACTTTTATTTGGAAAAATATTTATAATGGTGTCCACACCACAGCCCAGTTCTGTGAACTTCAAAAAGGAAGTAAAATACAGTTGCTAAGCTATTCAGTAATTCAGTAATACAACCTTTTTATTGACAAAAGAATACAGTCTCTGCCATGGACAGATTTGCTCACAGGTTTTGAGTATTCCACATGAATGTGCCCTCCAATTGGAAAAAAACTAAAACAAAAGCAAACAAACAAACAAACAAACACCTGAAAAAACGTGCAGGCTAATAGACATGGCACTTAGTGATGATAGAGGTCACATATGTATTTAAATACACAGAGATGGCAGGCTTAAAAGTTTATCCTTAGAACAGTAATCTTTGTTGTAACTTTCTATTGCATTAGAAAGATTTTAACAAAGAGTAAATATATCATCATACCATCTAATACAGTATGATGCAATATACTATGATAGCATAGCATAGCATAGTATGGTATAGTATGGTATGGTATGATATGATATGGTATGGTATGGTATAGTATCGTATCGTATCGTATAGCATCTTACAGTAGTATATATTTGCAAATTGTTTTCTCTTTTTTCTGTGGTAATTGGAGTCTCAGCCCAGGCTGGGGATGCAGCTGCCACCTTCTGCTTTTCAGATCCAACCAGCAGCAAAGCTGAGCACATATCCAGAGACACACAGTTGCATACAGGACACTGACACAACCAGTCACAGAGGCTGCCCAAGCCACAGGCCACTTTCAACAGCACTTGCACACCAGACTCATGTAAAACACAACTAAGTCTTCTTGCATTTCTCTGGGAGAGACAGAAGTTCACTGGTGCGTGCACACACAGAGCACACTCTAGGTTCACAAGCACATACACATTTGTGGATCCTTTGAGTACCTGGCATGGCCTCTTTGTCTGTCCAGCACCCAGACCTGGGGCCCTACATCTGGCTTCACAGGTTGCCTGCTTTCTGGCTAGTCCAGCCTGAAGTTCTCTGCAAACACACAGCACTTACGTGCTCTTTACTCATGCACACTACATTCACAAGTCCCTTGCGTGTACCAGCTCCGACCTCCTGCCTGCCTGATACCCTGATCTGGACCTGACCCCCCCCCCCCCCCCCCCGCCCAATTCTCTGGCTGGACCAGCTTAAAGTTTGCTAACAACACACACACACACCCCACACACTCCAGACTGAGGAAGATACAAACACTTCTCCTCCTCCCTGCAGCCAGTACTAGGCACACAGGATGCAACCTGCAACCCCACTGCAGTTGCTGCCACACTCATGTTATTGGTGTTGGTCCTTTCTAGTAACTGCTTTGGGAGCACACACTGCTCCCACCCCACGGCTGGGAGTAGAAGACCCCCACTCACTCCAATAGCTGATGCTAGGACCCCACTCATACCAGTCACTGGCACCACAGTCCATGGGGTCTACACCCCTGTCCTGACTTCAGCAGCTGCCACACAGTTCAAGCCAGTCCCTCAGCAGCTGTTTTTCCAGGCACAAAGTCTGACTCCAGTTGCTGGCATTAAGACCCTGCATTTTCTCTGGTGACTGGCACCAGAGGCCAGGGGTGTCTGCTACCATGGCATGACTCTAGTAGCCGGCACTTAGTCCACTCAAACCAATCCCTCCATGGCTGGCAATCTAGGCTTAAAATCTTTGGAGCCTTACCTTGGCCTAGAGCCAGCTACTGAAGGTAGGACCCCCCCACTTGCTCCACAGTTCATGGAGCCCACACCCCAGGCCTGATTCCAGTAGCTGGCAACTGGTTCATGTCATTCTTCTGGTAGCTGGTTTTCCAGGCACAAAAATCTGTAGGACCCTTTCTAGATCCAGAGAACTTATGCTTCCCAAACTGCTGATGCTAGGACCCTGAATTGCTCCACTAGCTTGCACCACAGTCTGTGGGGCACCTACAGCCCTATCTTGAATCCAGTAGCTGACACTAAATCCACTGTCACGGGCCAGTAGCTAGCACTTAGTCACATATACAACACATGTAAGCCCATAGTCACACTGGTCCTCTCCAGTAGCTGGTTTGGGAGCGCATACTACTCCTGCCCCTGTGACTGGGAGTAAAAGTGGCTGGGGTGCTGGCTACTGGAGGGGATGCCTCCACCACCAATTCTGACTCCAGTAGCTGGCACGGAGACCCTGAACTCACACCAGTAGCTGTCATCAAAGGCCAGGGGTGCCTGGACCCATGGCATGACTTCAGCAGCTGGGACCAACCTTCACTCACACACACAGGTCTCTCGAGGAGCTGGCACATAGTCCTTGCAGCATGCATACACATGGGAGAAAGAGTGCAAATACAGAGAGAGAGATATATAGAGAGAGTTAAGTAAATATTTAATGAGAAAATAGGAGAAGATAGGACAGACTCCTGTGATCAGGCAGCAGGGCTTGGACAGACAAGCGCAGTGACAGGCCCTGTTTTACACGACGAGCCCTTTTATACCCTTTATCCCCTCTTTGTCCCACTTGCTCCCCCTCTCCCTGCACACCTCCAGGGATATGCAGAGCTCTGTGGTTTCTGCACCTTCCCAGTCCGAGGTCCCTTGGTTCACAATCTTGTCAGCTGCCCATCAAGTCCAGATTGATCTTCCTGAAAATGAAACCTGTAGTTTGATAGCCCATCCAACCAGTGTGACTGAGTGGTTTGTGTCTTGTAATTGTCTCCATTTTTACTTTGTTAGGTCTATGTGTCATCATTTTACTTAATGATTTCCCCTTCTTTACTTATCATCTTGATCCAAAGATCCTCATTCAGGCAACCTTGTTTGAATCAATATTCCCACATTCTGTCTCTTTCCTTATCAGTTAGTACAACTGATCAGGTTTGGTTCGCATCACCGCTTCCCTTTCTTATTACCCCTTTCTAAGGAAAAGATCCTTGACCAGATACCCTTAAACATCAGACACTCTATACTCTTACAGTCATGACTACTGAATGAAGCTGTAGGTTTCTGAATCACTTTTTTCTTTGCATTAAATGAATTTCTCAGGGATTTACAAAACATGAAGTTTATTTTTTCGCATTCCCATTTAATTAAGTGGAAATCTGCTAGAGAGCTGAATTAGGAAATGTTAAAAGTTATTTGAAATCCATGACTCCAACAGCAGATTTTGTTTACCTATATAAAATCATATTATTCATGAACTTAAGGTTTATGTAAGTCTTAAAATAACAAAACAAAACAAAAACGTGTTGTTTTTTTTTTTTTTTTTTTTTTTTTTCCCTCAGGCTATTTTGGAAATGGGATACTGTCATGGGGAATAATGAATAAAAATGGTTTCTGTAAGCTCTCCTGACACAAAGTTCTAGACAAAAAAGAAGAAAAGGGGAATTTTAATAACTTATCCTTCAAGACAACTTTCAATTATACATCTTGAAAATTTTGTTTGGAAAATTAATGTTAAAAATAGACTTACAAAGAAATCTGTTTATTTCATTGTTTTCTTATTTAAAAATAACTGATATAGAAAGAGCAAATTTAATGCAGAAATATGATCCACATGCTTTATTTCTTTTTGTTGTATTGGCGATAGCTGTTTCAAGAATGTTTAATATTATCTGTTAAACACAACAATCAGGCAGTAATAATATAGGCATTTGACAAGTAGTTCTATTAAAATCACCATTTTCCTGGGGCAGCACGTTAATTTACTTTATGGTTGACATTTGATGGTATGTTAGAAAAAATGCTGTTCCACTGATGTCTAAGCTAACAGAAATGATTTCCCAGTATGGATACACCAAATTTTATCAATAGCATTTTCAAAGAATTGGACATAATAGCTTGGATCTAATTTTAATTTCAGATAAGCAGTAATTTTTCATCAAATAATATGAAAAAAACCTTGTATATTATATCTAGTACCATTCTCAGAATAGATATAATGTGTAGTTCTGTATATTTAAAATCAGAATAACAGCTGTAGCCATAAAGCTGTTAGTGCTGTTAACTATAGTTAGAGAATTTTGCCATAGTAAGATTTTAAAATCACAGAAACTTCAAGAACAGTCTAAATAATTAATTTTATTACCACTTACAATTTAGTTCAAGAATGAGTTTAAGTCTTATCTTTTTGCTCTTCTCTTTATAGATGGTTTGTAACTGGCAGAAAAGCTATATTTTGTATGTAGTCTCTGTTAGCTCTAGTGGGAGATATTCTGAATGAATTTTGAATGAAAATATGAATCAACTGTACGTATCTAGGATTTTTTTCATAACTATTGTCCTAGTGATATATTTTACACTTTATAAAAATATTGCAGCAGTTGTCCAAATTGTATAAGAGGTTTTCAGTGTTCTTTATATGATGTCCATTCTCAAGTGTTAGAGTTTTCCCAGGTCTTTACTTTTCTTCAAAATTTTGTAATCTGGAGAAATCTTATACTATTTCATGGTTGGTAAGATGAAAGGATTTGTCTAAATTACCTATTCACTTTTGCATGAGAATTAGGTGAATTTTGAAATGAATCTGTTAAACATCTGTCCTTGACAAAAAATTGATCTAGTGGATGGCATCCCTGCCTATGGCAGGGGTTGTGGAGTTAGGTGATCTTTAAGGTCCCTTCCAACCTGAGACATTCTATGATTCTGTGATTTTATGATTTGTTCCTTGAAGGTCTTCAGAAACATGGATGAAAAGTTACAAATGACAGTCAAAATATCTAACCTTAGTTACTGAGGGTTGACCATTCACTTTCAAAACTGAATGTTGACAGGCAGAAAGCTCATCTCTCCAGCCAAAGTACATAAGAATCGTGAGTGGAAAGATTCTCCAGAGAAAAAGCAAGTCATTCTAGACCTCCTCCACTGCTGCAAATTTAAGCAAACCTTTCCCAGACTTTAGCACTTGCACTTACCATAGCAAGAATAGCTGCCTAATAATTTTTATGTGTGCAGCATGATGTCATACATTTGATAAGTGAATAACCTGTTAAATATGCTCATTATTCTAGTTCTGATGCATCAGTCCCACACCATCTCATCTGCTTATTTATCTTTGTTCTAGTACAGAAGTAAATTTCAGATCTATATTTATTTATTGTTATGGTGACGTATTTCCTACAATAAACTATTTACTGGTTTAGGTATACGTTTATGAGGCATTCTCACTCTACTTTCATTTGTTATTTTGCAATGTTTCTTTATTCAGAATTATAAAAACATCCTGACCCTGATGGTGAAGTTGGGAGAATATGAAGTAAAGCTAAAAAATAAGATTTTTGTTGGTCCTTGACTCATGAGAACTGACAGAAAAATGCATTCCATTCTCAATATTTCAGAAGTAAAATCTCAATGTTTTTAAGACTAGTGCAGTGGCCTAACCAGAACTACTGTTGGGTAAGGTTTTGCTTAGATGTCTGATTAGTATTTTTAACTTTCATAAGCATCAATATACTGGAAAGAACATCATGAAAGTAGCCTAGAAATACCTATTGAACATGGGATCTTTGAAAAAAAGTTCGTAACTCTACTGACCAGTAATTCTTTGTAAATTGTTGTGCAGAGCAACATATCAACCTCATCTGTTACAAGAAAATACTAGGGCTTTCTGGCACAGAGATTTAATACACATGAAAGAAGTGTAATAGAAAAATCCACATCTTATGAAATTTTGCACAGTTTTCAATTACTTTTGAAACCAGCAACTGTCAGATGTGTTCAGGTAACTAGGTGATCAGCAATTTTTGTGAATTTGAGGCTTATTTGATTAGGGCTTTAGAATTTTTATGGTGCTGTAGTCTTAAGCTGAAGAAAACAAGGAAACCTTCAAGAAAACAGGGAGATTGGTAGCCTCGATCTAGCAGAAGCAAGGGAGATAAACGATGAAATCTAAAAACCAAGAAGGAGTAAAACAGTTGAAGGAAGATTCCAGACTGACCTATTGTAAAGTTTTGCTCATGAAGAGTCATTAATATATTAAAAAACACACCCATGAAAATGCAAATATATGGAAATGTGGGATTTGGTGTTCCACCCCGCCCCCCCCCCCCCCCCCATAATGCAGGCTCAATAGAGAAAGGAAAGCTATAAAACAACCAATCAGAAGTAGCTAGAGAGAGAGTTTCACAGGTGAGCTTTGTATAAATAACAGTGATTCAAGTCAGAAATGTTCTTGCTTTGCAAAAGATCAGCAAGCACTTGATTCTGCAGTATCATATAATTATTTAACTAAAAGACCTTCATGTGGATTCTGACTCTGCCAAGGCACACCGGGCACAAACCTATGGATAACAGTGTTTCTTTTCCTGTCTGTACTGGCATGTTCTCACCTTTGGAAGGCACTAGTGATACGTACATGCCAGTGTCTTCTCATTGTACTGTACGATGTTTTTATTTTGTTGAGATTTTATATCTTTTCAGTGTATTTTGGGTGACTTATTGTCTAGATAAGGAAGTATAAATAATTATACTTATCTAAATATAATACATATAGTGTATCATTATATACGTTATATGTACATAGATAGATATATCTATATATTATATAGAGAATTATATAAACATAAATATAGAATTGTATAACATACATCAGGAACAATAATTATAAGAGAATCTATTACATTTAGGTGATAAAATGGGATACAATGTAATTAAATTGTATATATATTTTAAAGTCTTAAATGGAGAGCTTAAATGCTACACTACAGTGGATTTCTAAAACTACAATTTGTGTTACTCAAATAGATTTTCCCTATATTCAATTTTTGTTACTTTTTAAAGCTTAAATAACAAATATATTTACCTAGATGAGTGTTTGAGGCTGACGGATGAAGTGCATCAGATAAATTACATATCAGAGGAATATACCAGCACCACACAACTGAAGATTTACCTAAGGCATAGTTCATGTTTTCCCCTTTGGCTTTTGTTGTTGTTGTTGTGTGTGTGTGTCTTTTTTTTTTTTCTTTTTCTTTCCTTTTTTTTTTTTATATGATGCAATTGCCATTTGAACAAAGTCAAATTAATTAATTGCTTGTAGATGGACTAGCAGAATTCATTCCCATTGTAGTCCTAGTTCTAGTAGACATTTTTCTCTTACTCTCCATCCAAAAAGAATATTTTAAGTTTTTTCTGAAACTTCAACTTCATAGATAGTCCTTTGCAATTAATAAGATTTAGAAGTGATACAGTTCCCTTGACTCCTTAAGTGGAAAAAATAGAACAAACAAGCAAAGAAACAGGCTCTAGTTCTCCAGTCATCAAAAGTGAAAGCCTTCTGGTAAAGGTTCAGTCTGATATCAGCCTATTCAATTATTTAACCACCTATTAAAACCCATTTCCAGAATTTCCTTATACTATTTATCTTTTTATTCTCCAGGGTCTTACCTGATGATGCATCCTTTAGCCACCACTGTTCAGGCTTGGATCTGGACTCTTGGAGAGGAGGAGGTCCAGTCCTTGTTAGATCGTTGCTTTACCCATTTTAAAAGTCACAACTGTACTCAGTGGAAATTCTCTACAAGGAATGGCTACAAAAATATTTTGACTGTGAATTTTGAACATTATAGGAATGTAAAATATTAATGGCAAAATGTTAGTCTTATTTAACAGAATGACATTTCCACTGCATAATTATATTTTCCCCAAGCATTCTTCCAATTTCTGACTGAGAATTAACAAATGTGCAATGCAAATATGAAAGGCTTAGATTTCAAAAAATAATAGGATATTTTCAGATTTGTTTTAACTTGTTTTAAAATGTCCATGAAACTATTTTTGCAAAAAAAAAAAAAAAAAAAATAAAAAAGGACATTCCTGCTAAAACTAAAATTAGCTATTAAGTTTGTTATTTTTTAGTTATTTTATGCACATTAATTCAACTAATTCTTGAATCAATTTTTGTCTTTTCCAACAGTGAGCTGTGCATAATGAAAATTAATTTCAAAATGTTTTCAATGAAAATTAGTACAGCTGTCAGTTCAGTTACATTTCTTGTTTGTTTTTGTTTTTAAACAGAATTGAAATTAGGAGTCTAAAAGATGTGCAGGATATGATCTGTATCATAGGTTAGTTTTTCTGGTTGTTTTGAGAAGTGACAGGACTCGGTTCCCAGATAAAAAGTTTAGCAAGCTCCCAAGACACCCATAGTCAAAGCAATTCAATCTACATTCTTGTTGTGCAGTGAGCGGTCATTTCCCCAGTGCTATAAACCAAGTGTCAGCAGTGACAGCTTTACAAACTGTGAACTTCAGTGGAAAAGTACAGTTATTTATCTAGCTTCAACACTGTTGAGTTTAGAAAAGAGGGGAAAATCAGGCATTTCCAAACTCTCTACGTTTATGTCAAAGCATTCATGCAAAATCTCAGTGCTGTTTTTGCCCTTTTTGCCCTCCAAATATGTGTTGTACTGCTCATTTCTTTTTAAAACATATACTATGCTGTAAATGCTTGATACTAAATGTCCAGAAATCCTGGCTTAAGACATGCCCACCTTTCCTCCTGTTCTCTGCCACTGCTCTTTATTCATTCCTACCTCTCAAACCTTCTGCATTTTTCTGGCAACAGTTACTGATGGAGTCACTCGGTGAGTGGGAGAAGCAAACAGATTCAGGTTTTAAAATGAATAATTCCAACTCCTGTCAGAATTGCAAGGGAACGGAATATCTTAAACTAATATTGCCACCAAGCTGCTCATGTTATGAAAACATCCTTTGATAGTAAAACTCTTGTTTTGTTTTATTTTATTTTATGTATTTATTTATTTCCCAGAAAAAAAAAAAAAAAGAAACAAACACATGTTCATGTTCAAGGATAGTATTGAGGAAAACATGAAGATCCTTTTTTTTTTTTTTTTTTGTAATGTTTAGCAAAGAAACTGATGAAACTAAAAGAAACACATAACTGTGCAAAAAATTAGTTTCAAACACCTTCAGCATTTTATGAGACACTAGAAAAAGGAAAAGAAGAAAAAGAAAAAAAAAAGGCTTCAGCGATACATTTCTGAGTCATACACACTAAAGCTGTTCTGTTCAACAGATGACATCTTTTGTTGGATTGGTACTGTAGTTTATGTAAATTGCTCAATTTGCAGCTAATTATTTGATTGCATACAAAGTGTGAATAATGCATGGTAGTACAAGCACACAGTGTTTTTATTTTACTGCTAGGAATAGCAGCAGCCAACAATAGAAGTCAGTTATTTCTAAAAAACATGTAGGAAAGATGGAAATATGTTTGTGAATATCATACATCTCTACATTTTATAACATATACCATATACCTCTTTTTTTTTTTTTTCTTACTAATTCCGTAAATAGTTGTGCTGAACAGAAAACTCCAACATAACTAGATGAAATCCCTTTTAAATGGAAAACTAGGTAAATACATATTAAGTATATCTATTTTTGTTAAAAGCCTCTCATTTAACCCATGACAAACCACAGTATGTGTCATACAAATAACTTTGTTACAACATAGCATGTATTTCCCTAAGGACAAGATATTCTCAGACAGCTCCAATAACATTGCAAATACAAGAGGAATTTACACACATACTGCATTGATAACGGGAGCCCTCTTTCCAGTGGTTTATTTGTGCATTTCTCTTAATAGTTACTTGATCTAATATCCAATTTTAATTTTAATTTTAAGTATTTGAATGTTAAATCAAAGGAATTCTCAGTAATCTTCATAAAATCAAAATATTGAAGAATTGGATATTGTCTATAAACAGCCTTTAAGATTCACTATAAATGGGTTTTGGCTGGGATAGACTTAATTTTTTTTTTCACTTTTACCTTTCCTCTCCTCATCTCAGTTAGGGGAAGCGAGCCCCAAGGGAGTACTTAGCTACCTATGGGTTAAACCACAACAGTGGGTTAATGTTTACTATCACTATGGATGTTTATTCAGTGTTAATCTCAAATCTAATTCCTTTCCATTTTTATTTATTTATTTACTTATTTTCTTATTTAAGTCTACTGCTTAATTTTAAGAAGCACATCTCCAGGTTGGTTGAAACAAAAAATGACATGACTGAGTGTAACTTACTATCATGGAGACACTGAATTGAGAAGTTTTGTAGAAATACATGGCTAATTTGATTCCCCTGTCAGACTGTTACAGAACTACATGCTGAGTTTTTTTAGTTGAAAAATTGTCTTTTTTTTTTTTCCATTTCTTTCAGGAACTTTTTTTTTTTTTTCTCCTTGATTGTTTTCTACCTAGAAATGATTTCAAAATACAACATTTGGTGCATTCGGTGTTTAGAAACCACTGTTTGAGTACAATATCCTGAATTCTTAATTTCAATACATTATAAAGAAATCCTCATCCTTGTACTGGAATAGGTAAAATAAAATTTTGTTTTCTCCAACTGGGAAGATTTTTTTTTTCCCTTCTTGAAATATTTCATTGTAACTGAAAAAGTCATGCTAGAAATATTAACTTACATCTAACACATTTCTCCTGTCTCATACAGGGCAGCTAGTTGTTTTCCCTCTTGAGTCCTTCAAGATGACTTAGTAAGGATAACATCAGTTGATGAAAGTAAAATTCAATTTTGCTCAGAATTTTAAATCTAGGAAGTTCAGACAAATGATCATTCTTTGATTTTTCAAGAGACTGGAAAACATTTGTTTTGCAACAAGGAAAGCCTGAGTGTAGTGGGAAGGAGAGGATGCAAAGTTTGAAATTTGAATTTGAAATTTGAAATTAGTCTCTGGTTTGGACCAATTTCATTGTCTATTCCATTTATGTAGCACACAGTTCATCTTTGTCATCCTGTGCTATCACTTCTGTTTGTTCTTTCATACCATCTTGGTCTCACTAGCTTTTCTTTTCTATTCTTTTCATATATGATTCACTTCTGGATCTTCTGCTTCAGTATTCTAGTCACTGGTCCTTAGGATGAAACATATACAGTTCAAGCTAAAGTGTAAGTTAAACTAATCTGTAGATTATATGGTCAGAGGAAATGAATTTAAGCATGGTTTTGTATTATTATAAAAAGCAGAGGAAATTCCTTTCAAATGAAGGAATAAATCTGAATCTTTAGGTCAGTATATTAAATCAGACATTTATAAGAGGTATAAGAGAAAAAAGAGTTAAACGATTGAAAATCAGTACAGAGTAACTCAGCCTTGCAGAAACTTGAAGTGCACCTTTTCAATAGTGCCCTTAACAAAATCATTCACTCCCTGAAACTGAAAAAAAAAATCATAATTTTTGCTCCAAGGAGTTGTTGTTGTTGTTGTTGTTGTTTGTTTGTCTGTTTTGTTTGGATTTCCCTAAGTAATTTTTAAAGATATAATTGTTCCATTGCAGGCAGATACTGATACATTGACATTCTCAGAAGAGATTGCTTTTCTTGGTGTTTGACTATTTCATTTTTGTACTAATATTTGTATATAATGAAAGCAAATTTCACTTGGAATGTGTCTACAACCTCTACCATTAGCTTCAATAATAATAAATAATAATAATAATAATAATAATAATAAAAAAATAATAATAATACTTGAAGATGTCATTCAAGTTGTTCAACTGAGTTGTTGCTTTTTTTATACTCTTTATAGAAAAGTGTGGCTTAAGGAAAAACTTTAACAGAAGTCAATGATGACATTTTATATCATCTCGCTAAAGAAAATGGTCTGTAGAGAAGGGTCAACACAGTGCAAAGATCTTAGACATTTAAAAGTGAATGTGGATATATCTCATTTACTTTTCTTGTCCTTTAATATGGAATATGTTCACAGGCTACATGGCTACTTAGCCTTTGTAGTGACTGAAAATTGTTGTGGACATATCTTCAATGGTGAAGATTGGCAAAATTTTTAGGATAATGTGATTTGTAAAGATACAGGGTGTTCAGCTGTGCCCTTTGAAACCTTTTGTTTGCTTGTGCTTTGTAAAATAACTATAAAAGTAATGTGTGACTATTCAGAGGCTGCTGTTAGATTTGAACATAAACTTGCTCTGTTGTTATCTACGCACAAATTCATGAACTTTGGTGGACACACCATATATTCCATGGTAGCATTAGTGCAAAAATGATAGTATTTTGTATCTCCAGTGTTGCCCTGCTGTTCTGCTCATGTACCATTACGTATGTGAAGCTATTTAGCAAACATTTGTTTCTGAATCTATTTTACTAAAAAAAAAAAAAAAAAAGGTAAACTTTAAAGACAAGTACGATGACTTCCAGTTATGCTAAAGGTCATTTTAAATGATTACATGCTATATTTTAAATGACGTCCTGTCAGTAGTAATTGAACACATATATCAAAGACTTTCCTTGTTGATTCCTTTAAGCTGCAAAGAGAGGATGCATGAAAAACTAACAATTACCATAATATCTAAACCTTCTATATGCTCCTCCAAATGGCATAGTGTTTTTTCAAAAGAAAAATATTCAAAATATTCCTTTCAACTCTACAGAAATCAAATTTCGTCTAATTGTGGTGTGTTTTTTTGTTTTTGTTTTTGTTTTTTTTTGTTTTTTTCACCTTATTAACTCTTAAAAGAAGCTGTATACATTATATTTTATATATATCTATATACACACATATATTTGGAGGAGAAAGAGTAGCATAAAATATATTTCTGTGTAAGACAATCCAAAGATGGATTGGAGAAAAAAAAAAAAAACTTCTAATGAACTGTGGAATAGAAATGAGGGACTTCAAAAATGTACCATTTACTGGAAGTATTTATTGTAAAAGTTTCTTTTATTTTTTCACCATCATTCCATTTTTATGTTATATTTGTGTTATATTTGTTTGTTTGTTTGTTTGTTTTTTATTTATTTTTTTTTTGAGTCATCTAGGAGAGCATTAGCAGACTCATCTATCAGTTTTATTTCTTTGCTTTGTTAGATGTGTCATCTATTAGAGGTGTTCCATATAGGTTCATGATGATTTCCCACTTACTGACTTTGGCACAAGCTAAAATGAAATACTGAAGCCTACATATGAAAAACTTCACATTGATTAAATCAAAAAGTTATTGTTGTTTGTGTGAAGATCAGTAATAATTTTTTAACTTTATTTTTTGTAGATTTCATAGAATCATCTAGAATCGTAGAATGGCTTAGGATGGAAGGGACTTCAAAGAATATCTAGTTCCACTCCCCTTGCCCTAGGAAGGGATACCACCCACTAAATCATGTTTCTCATGGCCTCATCCAACCTGGTCTTGAACACATCCAGGAATGGGACATCCACAGCTTCTCTGGGCAACCTGTTCCAGTGCCTCATCACCCTCTGAGTGAAGAATTTCCTCCTAACACCTAATCTAAATCTCCCCTCTTTTAGCTTAAAACTATTCCCCCTTGTAATGTCATTATCTGCCTAAGTAAAAAGTTGTTCTCCATCTTTTTTATAAACCCCCCTTTAAGTATTGAAAAGCTGCAATGAGGTCTCCCCAGAGCCTTCTCTTCTTCAGGCTGAACATGCAAAGTTCTCTCAGCCTCTCTTCATAGGAGAGGTGCTCCATTCCCCTTTAATATGACCCCTCAGGTCAATGCTCGCCTTAACATGAGCCGGCAGTGTGCCCAGGTGGCCAAGAAGGCCAACGGCATCCTGGCTTGTGTCAGGAATAGTGTAGCCAGCAGGACCAGGGAGGTGATTGTCCCCCTGTACTCTGCTCTGGTGAGGCTGCACCTCTAGTACTGTGTTCACTTCTGAGCCCCTGACTACAAAAATGACATTGAGGCCCTGGCATGTGTCCAGATAAGGGCTACAAAGCTGGTGAAGGGTCTGGAACATAAGTCTTATGAGGAGAGGCTGAGAGAACTGGGGTTGTTCAGTCTGGATAAGAGGCTCAGGGGAGACCTTATTGCTCTCTACAGCTACCTGAAAGGAGGTTGTAGCGAGGTGGGGGTTGTCCTCTTCTCCCAAGTAACTTGAGGTAGGACCAGTGGAGGTTCATGTTGGAATTTAGGAGAAATTTCTCAGAAATAGAGGTTAGGCATTGGAACAGGTTGTCCAGGGAAGTGGTGGAGGCATCATCACTGGAGGTGTTTAAGGAAAGGGTGGACGTAGTTCTTAGGGACATGGTTTATTGGGCAGTATTGGTGGCAAGTGGATATTCGGACTAGATAATCTTAAAGCTCTTTTCCAACCTTAATGGTTCTAAGATTCCTCTCTGCCAGCTATTGTGGAGCAGCAGTTTTTTCCCTTTCTTCAATCTGCTCTCACAGAGGCATAACCAGCGTTGCTCACTGGCTTGATTCTGGCCAGTGGTGAGTCCCTTTTGGAGCCATCTGGAGCTGGCTCTGATTTGACACGGGGCAGCAGCTGGGCTCTGCTCACAGAGCCCACCACTACAGCCTTCTGGCTACCAAACCTTTCTATATAAATCCAATACAGAGTTATAGTCCCATTAACTTTTTGCCACTTTAACATACACTATGTGTCAAACATTTACTACCAACATGGCTTGACTTCATAAAAAACCTTATCAGTTGGCAAGTGGCAGGATTAATTGCTTAATCTAAATGTACTTCAAACTTAAATCAGCGCATCATAGAGTTTATTGCAATTCTGTTGCCTACTAGAGAAAAATCAGACATATGTTCTCTGTTATCAGAGCTTCTAAGTCACGGTACCATAACACTAAAAATTGATATATAAGCTTAGTTATATATAAACAAGAAGTGCATTTAAGTTTTATGAATTTTGTCATAAAAACACTAAGAAGAATGTTTAAGGTTTAAGATTGCTGCATTTCTCAAGTTTGTGAAAAACACTGAAAAATAAAGATTTCAGCCATTAGGATAATTACCTTTATATGTTGAAGGCATTCATTTAAGGAAAATGTTTCTGGAATAGTTCATAAGAACGATGTATATGTGGTCACATATTCACATTCTTGGAAAAGAATGAATAAGAGGAAATTGCTAGCATGATTTGTTGGTAATGCTTGTTTGAATTTGTTGTAATTTTCACTACTTGTGAAAATTACACTGTTTTGTCATATAGATATTTTCATCATCGTATTTCTTTAGCTTATTGTCCCATGTGTTCTACATATTCTGTCTTAGAAATTCCATTCTGCATGTTTTATTTTTTAATCTATTTTCTATTAAATAGATATTCTATACTATTTTAGGAGTTGCTGTTGAAGTGTGGAACTCAAACTTTGAATTTAGTTAACTGAGATTTTAACTGTGCGTACTTAATATGGAAATAATAAAGCTTTTTGCACTGAACATAGCATTTGAGGATATTCATCCATCAGTTCTCAAATTCTGATCTGCTGAACATTTTCATATTCCGTGGAGATTTGGTAGATTATGTGAAACTCTCACAAGTTTCCAGTAATCTCAAGTAAAAGTGATCTCGAGTAAATTTTCGTGCTTTATAGCATGGAAGGAAGCAGTTGGGAAAAATAAAATATAATAAATTTTGTGTCAAAAGAGCAGAAATAACTTTTGCTGCATGAAACAGCAAATAGGTGAGACATGAGAAGTCAACTTTTCATATGCAAAAAGAAATTATATAGTTGTCCCATAGATGGCCAAGTTTTTGAGCAATATTAAAGAAATTAGAGTGCTAAATAAATAAGTCTGTGACAGGATAATCCAAAGTATCGTTTTATGTTTTAAACTTCTGTCTGTGAAAAGAAAAGGGTGGGAAATGAAATTTACATTGGCCACACTCTAAGCGTATCTGTCATTTTCTTTTTCTCCTCTTCATTGTTGTTTTTCCTCCTGTCACTGATAACATCTTAAACTTACCACACTGTAAGATTCTATGCTATGCACACTGTGCATGGAGTGTCTGAGTGATGAACAAAATTTATTTTATTTTTTTTTTGAGGAACACAAATTAATTTACAAGACACATAATCAAGAAATCAGTTTTGCTAATTCTAGTTATCTAATTCTTGAACTTAAAAATAATTAATTACTATATTTGGTGAGTACCAACTAGCAGGAAAAAAAAAATAAAAAAAATTGCTCTGGTCAATTGAACAACAACCTTAATGTACAGGGTTTTTTGCTCTGTAGGCATATGCCTAGTTCCAGGTGCACAGTCTTTTCTTCCTGACCGTCTTTGTGTTTTTTTTTTCTTCTGTTCTTTCAGTAGTATTTTGCAGTTGTTTATAAGGATAAAGGCCTTCTTCCTTGTACTTCCAGTAGTTTTATCTACCGTTCTGGAAAGTTGGGTTCATCCTGATCACATGTTGGGAAATGGGGATGTTGGGGCGTGCCAGTCTACCCATGCTTACATCTTTTGGAGTGAAACCTAGGAAAATAGGCAGGGAAGGAGCAACAATTCACCCCAAGGTCTGGAAAGTGGAGGGCCCAAATCTCTGAGACTTGCAAAGTACAGCTGAGTACTCCTCCTAATACAGCCTCCTAGTGGTTCTGAAGAGGAGGAAGCCATCTGTTCTGAATGGAAAAGAAAGTGATGGAGACCTGCTGAATGGAGAGAAGTGGGACTTGTTATAAAGAGGGATTCTTGGTATGCAGATAAAGAATTATTAAGTGGGAAAAAAAATGAAAATAAGGAGGACTGTAGGAAGATTTTTGGTAACATGGCACTTTGTTGGCACTTCCAGTGTGTTTTGTTTGTTTGTTTGTTTGTTTGTTTTTCTTCCTTCCTTTTCAGGACACACACTGTTGTGTGATATCTTCTTTCACGTATGGGTATGGAAATACGGAAATATCTGACCTCCTTTTACATATTTTTCAGAGGGGGCACTTTTGCTGTGTCTCTGAATTAAGGGAACAAATACGTGTTTAGAAAGGGAACATCTATGAAATTCAGGGGCAACAGGGAGAATACGGATGAGCTACGTGATGGGACATAAACAAGTAACAAAGAGAGTGGAGCAACAACTAGTGCAGATGCAGGTCCAGGTGTTTGACTGGATGAAAAATTTCAGCTGAGAAGGCTGGATGTATGAAAAACAAAACAAAACAAAACAAAACAAAACAAAACAAAACTTCTTTATCTAGGAATGCTGATTTCAAATATGCTCAAAAAATTAAATGATATTTCCATTATTTTTTTTTTCTGAAACAGCAGTACTTACTGATATACCCAAGAATTAAAAACCAACAAAACCAAAACCATCCAAACCAAACAACAACAACAAAAACAAGAAAACCTACCTGTACATCTTAATAACCAAAAGTCTTTAAGCATTTGATGTGGGTTACCCAACCTATTTTATGCTTTTCTAAGCAACATGAACCTATAAATCATTTCCAAAACTTTTCTGAATGTTTTTTTTTCTTATGGTAAGTGAAACTTGTGTTGCTGTTGAGAGAAAAGTTTGTAGAACACATTCCATGGCAAAAGAAAGGCTCAGACAATATAAAAAATAGTAAATGTTAATTATTATGAAACTGCTTTCACGCCCATACAAATAGTCACGTTAACATGTCACCTTTGAGTTTAAGTGCAAATCAAATGACAAGAATCCCATATGATAACCACATAGGGAATACCTTTTCTGATGATATATGAATAGTGATACAACAATATTCAGTACATTAACTCAACTTCCTATTTGCCCACTGTTGGCATTGCATACTCCCAGATCTGTGATGTTCTAAAACAGGTTTCAGAGCATTAGTATGATGTTAGCAGTGATTTATCCCAAGTAAACTTTTATTACAGTAAACATGACACTGATTAAAAAAAAAATAAAAAAGTTAAATCTCAATACAAATTATATGAAATCTTGAGGAATTTATATCATTTCATCATGAGGGTTAGAACTAAATTACAAAACTAACTTCTAAAAGTTGGGACAAAATAAAAAAATCTTAAGTAGAAATAACATGAATTTTCAGGAAATAAAAAGTATTTAAATTTGCCATAAACGAGCTGAATATTTAGTGAATTCTTGCATTGCTCATTTTCCGATACTGCCTCTTTTTTTTTTTTTTTTTTTTTTTTTTTTTCTTTTTTTAATAGAAGATGGCCCTAAAACTGAGTCAGTATTCTGATTTAGGCTGGATTCTGATTTAGGCTGAAATAAAGATATATATATATATATTTTTTTTTTTTTAATTTTATTTTCCATCTCATGATTCCAGAACATTTTTTGTTTCTTTGTTTGTTTGTTTTTCAGGTTTTTTGGTCCTCACATCACTAGCTTATATCTACTTCATTTATGAAAAGCCATTTTGTTTGTTTCACAGAATCACAAAATTGAAGGGGTTGGAAGGGACCTCGAAAGATCATTTGGTCCAACCCCCCTGCCAAAGCAGGCTCCTTAGAGCAGGCTGCCCAGGTAGGCGTCCAGACGGGCCTTGAATATCTCCAGAGAAGGAGACTCCACAACCTCCCTGGGCAGCCTGTTCCAGTGCTCTGTCACCCTCACTGTGAAGAAGTTCTTTCGCATGTTGGTGCGGAACTTCCTGTGCTCTATCTTGTGGCCATTACCCCTTGTCCTATCCCCACAAACCACTGAAAAGAGGTTGGTCAAATCCCTCTGTCTCCCACACCTCAGGTATTTATACACATTGATAAGATCCCCTCTCAGTCTTCTTTTCTCCAGGCTGAACAGACCCAGGTCTCTCAGCCTTTCCTCATAAGGAAGATGCTCCAGGCCCCGTATCAGCTTTGTGGCCCTCCACTGGACTCTTTCCAGGAGATCCCTGTCTTTTTTGTACCGGGAAGCCCAGAACTGGACACAGTACTCCAGGTGAGGCCTGACCAGGGCAGAGTAGAGGGGGAGGATCACCTCCCTTGACCTGCTGGCCACGCTCCTTTTAATGCACGCCAGGATCCCATTGGCCCTCTTGGCCATGAGGGCACACTGCTGACTCATGGTCAACCTGTCATCCACCAGGACCCCCAGGTCCTTCTCCTCAGAGCTCCTCTCCAGCAGGTCGTCCCCCAGCCTGTACTGATACATGCAGTTTTTCCTTCCCGGGTGCAGGACTCTACACTTGCTTTTGTTAAACCTCATTTGATTTCTTCCTGCCCAGCTCTCCAGCTGGTCCAGGTCTCGCTGAATGGCAGCACAGCCTTCTGGCATGTCAGCCACTCCTCCCAGCTTTGTGTCGTCGGCGTACTTGCTGAGGGTAGACACTATTCCCTCATCAAGGTCGTCGATGAAGATGTTGAACAAGACCGGACCCAGCACCGACCCCTGGGGAACGCCGCTAGTCACAGGTCTCCAGCCAGACTCTGCGCCGCCAATCAGCACCCTCTGAGCTCGGCCAGTCAGCCAGTTCTCAACCCACCTTACTGTCCACTCCTCTATCCCACACTTTCTCAGCTTTGCTAGCAGGATGTCATGGGAGACAGTATCGAAAGCCTTGCTGAAGTCAAGGTAGATGACATCCACTGCTCTCCCCCCTTCTACCCAGCTGGTGATTCCATCATAGAAGGCAACGAGGTTGGTAGAGCATGACTTCCCTTTGGTGAATCCATGCTGACTACTCTTCATAACATTCTTCTCTTCCAATTGCTAGGAGATGGCATCCAGAACAAGCTGTTCCAACACCTTTCCAGGGACAGAGGTGAGACTGACTGGCCTGTAGTTTCCCGGATCCTCCTTTTTGAAGACCGGAGTGACTGGCTATCCTCCAATCTTCAGGCACCTCTCCTCTTCTCCAGGACGTTTCAAAGATGATAGAGAGCAGTTTGGCGATCACCTCTGCCAACTCCCTTAGCACACGTGGATGCATCCCATCGAGACCCATGGATTTGTCAGTGTTGAGCCCACTCAGACGCTCCCAAACCACTCTTTCGTCAACCAGGGGGGAGCCCTCCTCCTGCCAGGGTTGAGGAGTCCGGGGGGAGAGTCCTTGAAGCAAAGACCGAAGCAAAGAAAGCATTCAGTATCTCCGCCTTCTCAGCGTCTCCCGTTACCAGGGCATCCCCCTCGTTCAGTAAAGTACCCACATTATCCCTAGTCTTCCTTTTACTGTTTACACACTTAAAAAAAACTCTTCTTATTATCTTTTATCTCTTTTGCAAGCCTCATCTCTAGGTGGACTTTAGCCTTCCTCGTCGCGTCCCTGCAGGCCCTGACAACACTTCTGTACTCCTCCCAAGAGGACAGGCCCTTTTTCCACATTTCATAGACCTTCCTCTTTCTTTTGATCTTATCGACAAGCTCCTTGATCATCCACGCAGGTTTCCTGCCCCCTTTCCCCAATTTCCTACTCTTAGGGATGCACTGATCCTGAGCTTGGAGGAAGTGCTATTTAAATATAGCCCAGCTTTCACAAGCACTCTTGCCTTCTAGCAACCTAGCCCATGAGACACTCCCAAGCAGGTCCTGGAAGAGATCGAAGTTGGCTCTTCGAAAGTCCAGGGTAGCAATCCTGCTACGAGTCTTACTTTTTCCACCAAGTTCCATCTTGAACTGCACCATCTCATGGCTGCTGCATCCCAAGCTGCCCCCAGCCTTCACATCCCTAACAAGCCCATTCCTGTTGGTAAGGATAAGGACAAGTTTGTTTATATTGCTTGGAGAAATGGTACTTCCACATCAGTAAGGTATCTGTAAATTCTGTAAACATCTACATCCTGGTCTTAGATGTCTAACACAACATTTTAACAACAGTAGGCATTGTATCCATTTTTTAAATTGACTAATGTATATCTAAAACAAATAATGATACATAAGGAGATGATCCATAGAAACTTGGAATACGTTGTAGTAGAGGTTAAGGTTCAATGTTAACAGTAAATAGACCTGAAAACAGTATTAAGACCTGATTCAAGTTGAAAAGTTGCCAACAATTCTATCAGACTTGATTGCATTATAAGGACTAGCTCTAGTTTGATTGACATGTGTGTGTATCTATCATATGTGTGCTTCAGGATCACATGAAAGAAGAGGAGAGGTAATGTGCTCGCTATAATTTTCACTGTTGAAATGGAAACACGTCTCTGGATACAGAACTGTTTTTAGGTATTCAGCTGTTCCACAAATCAGTAAGGTTTGATTTCTGAGATTCATATTTAGTCCATCACATGCCCCAAAATAATGCACGCAAAACTACCTTTTTTTTTTTTCTTCTTTTTTTTTCTTCCCCATGGACTCTTGTTTCCATTCATCAGGGACAGAAGGCAAAGTTCTCCCAAAGCAACCACCCAATTTACCAGTTTAGAAGAAGGTATATTAGAATGGGAATCAAATTATATATTCAGATTTCTGTTTTTCTTTAATGGGGAAGGGAAAACATGATCAAATGAGTGAGGAAACAGGGAGTAAACAACATTAATATACAATGGATGTAGGAAGCAACATGGAAGTATTATTGAACTGGAATGGATGGCCACAGCAATCCAGTTTACTCATGCTTGTTTGGAACTGGCACAATTGCTAATGAAGAAAGGAAATTACTATCAACAGAGAAAATAATAACACTAAGTGGCATATTTCTACCACAATGTAATAATACTGTTAATAGTTATTACTCCTCTTTTTTTTTTTTTCAGAAGGAAATTTAATTAACCTTTCTACCCCTCTGACCTTTTACTTTTCTCTCAGTCTTAGTTCTTAGTGTTGTTAACTTTTTCTTTGCTGTTGTTGTTATTTGTTGTTTTGTTTGTTTGTTTGTTCAAATTATGTTAGTAGGGGGTTAGGCACATTTCCTTTAGTTAATAATCACCTACTAACCAGCAGCAATCTTAAATCTGTTTTGTGTTTTGTTTTGTTTAGTTTTTAAAAAAATCTAAAATTTTATCATTCTTTTACCAGTTCTTTTACTTTGAAAATACTTTTCCCCAATCTTCTTCCTTCTGTTAGTTAGGAATTAGAATTGTTTTGTTCAGCCTTTGTTTCTATTTGATCCCCAAAGTGAAACCGTTCCATTAATTCCATAGTGCATTCTGACTTAATTTACTTTCTACCAACAGCTGGTTGAAGAGAAGCATGGAGGATCTGACAAATGATGTAAGCTTTTCATTTCCATGAGGGAGAACCAAGTGGGTTCAAACTGAATCAAAGTTAGGGAAAAGCATCCATCTATCCCTAACACATTTAGACAGGGAGATCTAGAGCATGAAGAATATGTAAGTTCCTTAGAGTGACAATTTAACTGTCATAATAGGGATGTGAAAAGAAGCAAGAGTGCTTTAGAAGACTTATGTGGCAGTTCAGTTCAAGCTCTAATAATCTGGATTGAGCAGATGCCATTTTCTGAGAGAACCTAAAAGTAGATAGAAGAAAGAGAGAAAAACAAGCAAACAAACAAAAAGAAATTGTTCAAAGAACTCGCAGTTGGGCTAGCCTCATAGGCAGCAAGCCAAAGATACATTTCATCTTTCAAAGAACTCTGATTTGATATCAACTGGAGGAGGTACTGCAACCCAGAATAGCTCTTAACAATTACGGAAAGTCTCTGGAATGATGGAAGTACCTTGTTTGATGCTCTTGCTTATGAAGCGCTATAAAACAGCTATTTCAAAGAACACCAAGCTTAATATCCCATTAAAATATAAGCTCTTATTTGTACAACACAAAATGCAAAAATACTAGGCATTTCATTTTCTTTCCCCCACCAGGAGATATATTTGATATGAGATTCAGTAAGTATGAAAATGATTGACACTTTATTTAACAGACCAAATTATTCCTATCTCTTGAGTATGTCACCATTCAGCTAATGATAATTAGCTATTGCTAATGCTAAATTAAGGAAAGATGTGGGGGTTCACCATCCTCTTTGGTTACCAAGAAAAATGCCATTACAGATATATGTACTCATACCATTTTTTCTTCATGGGGTGGACTCCTTCGCTCCTTTGCCTTGCACCATCACAGTTTCTCCAGAAACTTGTTCAGTACGTAGTAGGGAACCAGAAGGTTAATGATTAAAGTCAAAAGAAATCAGAAATGCCAAAATGGAGTGTTAATGATTTGCTGAAAATACGTTCATTATGAAGGAACTGGTGTGCTTTATCAATGAGGGTTAAAAGAAACAACAAGATGCAGGTGATACCAATAGTGGGTCATTTCTTATCACCGTCAGTGAAAATGTAGCAGTTTGGGCCTAGTGTGTTTAATAATTTGTGTGGGGAGTCCAAATCAGAGACTTATTTGTCAGAAACAGCATTTTTGGAGTAAACCAACAACTTCAAAAGTAGAGTCAGAACTCCAGATAGTATGTACCCATGAGTCTAAAAAAGGCTTAACTATAAAGTGCCTGAGTTGTAGGGTAAAGATCCAGTCTCTTAATTTAAGCAGCTCAATGACTCAAACATTTTGAAAGCAGAAATTTTCACTACTAATTGTTTTCACAGAATCACACAGAATGTTTGAGGCTGGAAGGGACCTCTCTAGGTCACCTTGTCTAAGTCCCTTGCTTCTTGAGTTAGTCGCCCAGGACCATGTCCAGATGGCTTTTAAGTATCACCAAGTATGGAGGCACCACAAACTCTCTGGGCAATCTCCACGCCCACTCTCCATACTCAGAGTGAAAAATTGTTTCCCAATGTTCAGACAGAACATTGTGTTCACTTCGTGCCCATTCACTATTGTCTTTTTTTTTTTTTTTTTAACTATGAATCTAACTGTGTATTTCAATTATGAATGTTGTAAATGTTACCTGTGAAATTTTAAGCCAGTCTAAACTTTACAACTGGCCATTAGGAAATGTTTTAAAATAGGGTGTCAAAAGACATGGAATGTCATGAAACAATGGAATCTATCCAGCATGTCTGCAGAAAAAAATCATTTTTCACTCAGTTCTTGAGATGAACTGTAGACTTTGACACTGTAATAAGTAAATGAAATTTGGAATCATGCTCAATTTATACTTACAAAAAGTTGTTCATATTGTTTCATATAGAAGAGCCAATTATGAAAGCTAAGTATTTGTTGGAGGAGAGACAGTAAAGTCAGCATGATACTCAACAGATACTGAAAAATATGGAGACAAAATGTGTAAAACTGTACAAAAATGCTTGCTTTAGTCTATGATGGTACCTCTGCCCCTTAACATCTTAAATTCTAAGTGTGGAATCCTGTAGCAAACAAGGTGAAGAGGTTTTCAGTAACAGTGATCTCTGTACCTCCTGTGTGTTGTTCAGTTAAAAAAGGATATGTAGTAGTAATGAAAGGATGAAAGTGTTGTATCGAGAGGACACAAATCTATCATTCTGAGTAAATGGGCTTGTCATAATGTTAATCTTGTTTATACCAGACAAGATAATTGTTTTGTTATTGTTTGTTATTGTTTGAGGGCAATACTTTCTATTTTGTTAAAGCACGATAAATTCATGATTTCTGGTTAACAGATGACATAACTTACATCATGAAATATCACCTACTGACTCAGAATATTTATGGTTCTCACATTCTTTCAATACAAGAAATTGATTTTTCCTATGGCAAAATATTACCTTTATTTTTAGATTCTTAGTGTGAAGCAATTTTCTATTCCTAATTATCAATAAAAAAGTGAAGGTAGGGGTATAAGGCACTCATTTATATTTTATACACAGGATGGAAAAAAAATCCATTTGTGTATTGTGTGCTTTGTAAATATGAGTAACTCTTACAAATCACTTATTAACTGCTGGAGATGAGGGCAGGCCAAAAAAGAGTGGTTTTTTTTTTTTTTTTTTGGGGGGGGGGGGGGAGGGGGAAGAAGGAGTTAAAAAAAATAAATGACCAGACACAGAGAAAGTTTGTTCAGTAAATTGAAATACAAGCTTGAAAACTGAAAACTCTGATTTTAGTCTATCCCTAAAGGTACATTTTAGCTTTTTTCTCTTTCTCTTCTCTTTCTCTTTCTCTTTCTCTTTCTCTTTCTCTTTTTTCCCTTCTCTTTCTCTTTCTCTTTCTCTTTCTCTTTCTCTTTCTCTTTCTCTTTCTCTTTCTCTTTCTCTTTCTCTTTCTCTTTCTCTTTCTCTTTCTCTTTCTCTTTCTCTTTCTCTTTCTCTTTCTCTTTCTCTCTTTCTCTTTCTCTTTCTCTTTCTCTTTCTCTTTTTTCCCTTCTGTTATTTACCTACTCTGTTTCTTGTTGCCTTTAATCTTCTGAAGTAATTACTGCTAAAGAAGGCTGGTGTCAAAATGCAGCATAATGTATTTGAGAGAATTTATCCTTATGTATTGCACTTAGGAAAGGATGAAATATATTTCAGCAACAGCAACATAACATACTGTGCAAAAACCTACTTAATGTGATCTTTCCAAGGAAATGCATTCTGTGATTGCTATATTCATCCAAAGGGAAGAAATCATATCAAATTCCTCAAGTATATTTCTCAACATTTCTCAATGATAATTTAAAATCCTGTTCATGTTGCTATTTAGGGTGGTAAATCCATCCCAGATACCTGCAAATTGCAGCCGAACTGAGCATGAGATGCTGTAAAAACACAACCACTATTACAATAAAAGAGCTCATACCTGAAGCCTGGGGCATGAATCATCCCATTTTGTACTCACAAGCTAAAAATCAACCCGTATTCCAAGGCTTCAGTGCATTGAGTCATAAAGACATTCTGGAAACCCCTAAGTAGTTTATGTACGAGATTTTCAAATATGAAAGGAAACTCATGCTATATGTCAAGTCCTACACAGAGACAAATTCTATATAGCTGAACAAGCTTGGCAGAAAGTTATCCAAAGCCCAACAAGAAGTTAACATAATTGAAGTTAACTGTTTCCATCTGTTACACTGAAGTTCAAACAATAGCAAGGAGATTTTGTTCAATAGACATCTGATGAGTTCCAGACTCTGCCTATGGATAATGTAAGAATAAATAATTTGTTTGTTCTAGCTTTTCTTTAAAATGAACAGCTGCTGCAACTCCTGTCAGAAATAACAGTAGCTCTAAAATATCATAGAATCATAGAATCATGGGTTGAAAGGGACCTTAAAGAATATCTAGTTCCAATCCCCCTGCCATGTGCAGGGACGCCACACACTAGATCAGGTTGCTCAGGGCCTCATCCAACCTGGTCTTGAACACATCCAGGGATGGGGCATCCACAACCTCTCTGGGAACCTGTTCCAGTGCCTCATCACCCTCTGAGTGAAGAAGTTCCATGCCAAGTTCTCTCAGCCTCTCTTCATAAGAGAGGTGCTCCATCCTCCTGATCAACTTTGTGGCCCTCCTCTGGACGTGCTCTAACAGGTCCACATCCTTCTTGTGCTGAGGGAGCCAGACCTGGACACAGTACTCCAAGTGGGGCCTCACAAGGTCCCAGTAGAGGGAGACAATCACCTCCCTTGACCTGCTGACCACTCTTCTGTTGATGCAGCCCAGTCTGCAGTTAGCCTTCTGGACTGCAAGCACACTCTGCTGGTTTATGTTAAGCTTTTCATTTACCCGAACCCTCAAGTCTTTCTCTTCAGGGCTGCCCTCAGTGAATTTTTCACCCAATCTGTACTCATGTCTTGGTCACCCTGACTCAGGTGCAGCTCCTTACACTTGGACTTGTTGAACCTTACTGGGTTCACATGGGCCCACTTCTCAAGCTTGTCCAGGTCTCTTCCTTCTTTTGTATGGATTGCACCACTCAGCTTGGTATCATCTGCCAACTTGCTGAGGGTGCACTCGATCCTATTGTCTATGTCATTGATGAAGATACTGAAAAGTACTGGTCATAGACCAGTACTACATGGACATAGAGCTATTGACCAACATGTTCTCAATGCTCCCTGTGAAGATATATTCACAGTGAAATTCAGCTCACCTGACTGTGGATGTCTGCATCTCAGCTGACTGCATAGACTGTCTTAAAAGAAACAGGTACTTGCATAGCTCAATTTATCTGATCCTAATCCATGTCTCAAATAGACTCTCAATTTTCTCTAAAGTATTTCTCCTGATTCACTACACTGCATTGCTAAAAGTATGTGTCTATGTATCTAAAGCATATGTCTAACTCACCCAATCAGCAAAGATAGGAAATTACAGTTTTATTTTGATCTCCTTTCCAATGAAAATGCACATGGGTAAATTCCTTCCCATATTCTTTTGAAAATCTATATTAGCTGTCAGGTGAAATGATTAGATGGCCTTGACAAAAATATGTCATACAGAGATGAGTCATAGTTTTGCTTACTGTTTGTAATGATGCTCTGGGGCTTGGATGAGCTCAGTCAAAACACTGTTTTGTGATGGTAGAAGAAAGTATCTCTGAGAGTATATAGAATAAATGATAATAATAATTAAAAAAAAAAAAAGTGCTACATTACTAGCTGTCAATATATAGCCTGTGTCTCACTTTTAGTTCCTAATGGCACAGAGCTATGAAACACAATGCTCTTCTGTGATCAAGGGATCAAGATTCAGTTTCACTACCCATAAGATTTTACAGTGAAACACAGTTGCTGTGCTGCAGTCATGGAACAATGATTTGCTTCTGGCCACGCTGCTGGCAATATTGAGAACTATAGGCATCAGGATTTCAAACTTTCATGGCAACTTATAGGCAGATGTCTTCTGGAAACTGTTTTATCTAAATGCAATTGACCATTCATGCTAAATATGGATATTATGAGAAAAGGTTAAAATTTTTGTCTTCCTTACTTCCATTCCTAGCTTTATGTTCATCATTCATGCACGCAAAAGGCCAACATAATTTTGTTCTAAAAGCTCAGCAGGTCAAGGACAGTGTAAAATTTGTCAGTAAATCAGTCCCACTAGTGGTTTGCATTTCTTTTCCTGAATACATATAGATTATAAAATAAAGATGTGAAATATTTTCTTGTTTTGGGAGAAACAAAGTTTATTTAATTAAAAATGAAAAATGTTATTTTACTCAAACACAACCCACCCATAAATTGAACCAATTATACAGTATGTCCCTGATTTGAAATTATAGTACAAGAGCACCTCCTATGCGTGCCTGGGAAGGCTTGTCTGCTTCAATATTTGTAAGTATAATAATCTAAATAACAAGATTAATTATCATAATTAATATTGAATAAACAAAAAATGAATCATTTTTATGTAAGTATTTGAGACTATGTAATCTTAGAAAATACTGTGATATAATTTATTATTAAAACAATTACCAAATATAAAAATTACTGTTTAACTGGAGTTTTATTTCATGGTATATATGTATTACTAACAAAACCTTAATTGTCTGATTTCTCTTTGACTTATGTAGGAGCAACTTTAGACCACATAAATTATGATTTTATTTATCAGAATAACCTGAAATCTCAGAAATTTTATGCTCTATTGCCACCAGCAAAAGAAGGATGTGGACCTGTTAGAGCAGGTCCAGAGGAGGGCCACAAAGATGATCAAGGGTCTGGAGCACCTCTCCTATGAAGAAAGGCTGAGAGAACTGGGGTTGTTAAGCCTAAAGAAGAGAAGACTCCGGGGTGACCTCATTGTGGCCTTTCAGTACTTAAAGGGGACTTCTAAAAAAGATGGAGAGCAATTCTTTCTCAATCAGATAACAACAGGGTGAGGGGGAATGGTTTTAAACTAAAAGAGAGGAGATTTAGATTAGAGGTTAGGAGGAAATTTTTCACGCAGAGGGTGATGAGGCACTGGAACAGGTTCCCAGAAAGGTTGTGGATGTTCCATCCCTGGATGTGTTCAAGACCAGGTTGGATGAGGCCCTGAGTAACCTGATCTAGTGGGTGGCATCCCTGCACATGGCAGGGTGGTTGGAACTAAATAATCTTTGAAGTCCCTTTCAACCCAAGCCATTCTATGATTCCATGATGATTCTATGCTTGGTTTGCCTTCCTTCCTTTTATTTTTACCATTTGCTGTGTTATATGAGAGACAGCTTGTATTGAATAAATGCAATAATAGCCCACATTCACTATAAGACACAGGAGAAGGAATCACAAACAATAATTACTTTTCAGGATTTATGTAATTGTGAAGGGAGAACCATAATGAAATCAGGATTCTATGCTTTGTCAGAGCTGTGAATTAATTTCAAAATCTGTGCCCTGGGTTTTGTTGTTTGTTACCCTTTGACTGGAAGTGGAAAAGATTTAATTTTCCAAAATGTGTAGCTACTTCTAAGGAACTCTGAGTTAAATCAGTACATAGGCAGATATAGAATGCAATAAATATTTATATATTTAGCAGTAAAGCAAGTAATGCAAGATTCCAAATTGATATACTTAAAATTGTTGGAAAAAGTCATCTGATATTTTATAATTGTCCATTTCTATATGGCTATGTGATAAATACAATAGTTGTGCATATGTTTTCACATATAGAGATAGAATGTATGTAAACCCAACTTTGTTGTTTTCTTCACTTTTATTGACATTAATGTATTAACTCTGATACACGGTTAACATTTTTTTTTCTATAGAACAGACTGAAATATGTCATAATGACAAAAAAAAAAAAAAGGCGGGGGGGGGGGGGGAGTCCTTTCTCCATTGATTGCCTTAAAAATAAAACCGGCTCTATCATGTAGCTACGACCGGATCAGCAACAGATTTAGTGACTACTCATTGTGTAAATAAATTCAGGGTGAGTTTTGCCAGCAGAAGTCTTAGAATCTCTACTGTTGAAGATAATTTCCTTGTGCATGAATACAGGGATACAGAAAATAGGAATTCTGAAACACAAGTAATGCAAATAAATAAATAAATAAATACAAAAGACCAGGAACCATTCCGTAAAGCTAGGAAATATATGCATATTCATATTTTCATATAAAAATATATATATAGAATTTGATTTATAAGTCTTTAGAAATGTTATTCTTTCATACTATCTTCCCATGTATGAACATTTGTCTTCCCATGACAGTTCAATGTTAATAGCAGTGTTTGTATCTAAAATTCACAAAGACTGTACCTCAATTAAGCTTCTATGATATGGTCTTCAAAATAGATATATTCAAGTTACAAGAACTGTATGTAAGAGTTAACCTAGTATGGTTTATTTCCTTGACCAAGTTGGTCTTTCTAAAGGAAACAAAGTTCTCTGAGTGCAAGCACAACTAAAAAATCATATGTATCCCTAAATCTTCCTAAATGCTGTTGTCTGTCATATTTTTAAGTTAATTGAATTGTGTTATTTTTTTCCATTTTATTTTATAGAAGAAAAAAGAACTGTGAGATACAAGATACACACTAATTAGTATTTACCAATGAAATCTTCTTACACTGTAATTTTTATAAGAGCAATGAATCAAACGTAGTGCTACAGAGGAACTTAGTAGAATAGAGATTTGCAAATAATTGTCAGTTAGCTTGACATGCTTCTTTCTCTCAGTATGATAAGCAGTGAGTGCCACCAGGATAGGTTTTGTTTTGTTTTGTTGTGTGTGCTTTGTTTTGTTTGGTTTGGTTTTTGTGTTTGTTTTTGTTTGTTTTTTTTTTCCTTTAAAAACTAGATCTGTGAGAAAGGGGCAAAAGCCTCCAGTAGATCAAGAATTTTTTTTCTTTTCTTTCTTTCTTTCTTTCTTTCTTTCTTTCTTTCTTTCTTTCTTTCTTTCTTTCTTTCTTTTCTTTCTTTCTTTCTTTTTTCTTTCTCTTTCTTTCTTTCTCTCTTTCTCTCCTTTCCTTCTCTTCTCTTTTCTTTCTTTTTCCTCCCTTCCTCCCTTCCTCCCTTCTTCCTCCCTTCTTTCTTTCTTCTTTTTTTTTTTTTTTCTTCCTTCCTCCCTTCCTCCCTTCCTCCCTTCTTCCTCCCTTCCTTCTTCTTCTTCTTTTTTTTTTTTTTTTTTGTAAAACCACCAAAACACAGGAACTCTAAAAGTCACCATTCAGTTAATGATAATTATTGACATGAAGAATGATAGGAAAAAAAATTTCAAGAAAAAAATTACCAGCTGAAGCTAATGAACAAATCTACTCATTTAGTATGTTTCTCTCACAGCTTGAAAAGTCTCTTGTTTATTCTTTTTCCTTAAGCCCCTGGCTTGTTTCAAATGTTTTCAAATAATATTTCCAAATGGATTTTGATTGCTCTGCCCTTCTCACTCTGAACAAGTGGCCTGTGGTAGCATGCTTTTCTGGGAAACTTCAAAGTGCTCTGTATGTCAGAGTTTGAACCGCTAACACACGTACTGAGGTAATCCCATTCAAACATGAATGCATATGCATGGTTTATATTCCCAAACTTTGACATTTTCTGATCTATCTGTATAGACTTGTAGCCATATGATTTCCTAATGATATCAAATTTCTAACTCACATTGATCCTACCTCCTGCTGCCCTTCATTACATCCTTGGAGATCAGCATGCTCCTCTTAGAATACATTAGTCATTCATTACTAATGCTGTAAAAGCCCTGAAGTCCTAGAAGAGTCTTTTTACCTTTCTGTTCCCTCACTATTAATAGATAACTCCCAGCTGCTATTTCATTTTTCTTCTGTCATGAAAGTTGTAACTACATGATTAAAATGGTATGCAGCTCTAAAACTACTATCAATTATACTAATTAAGGTCAAATAGAATGGAACAGCACTCTTTGTGGAAAACAATGTAGGCAATGTAAACGTCTATTAATTTAAGGGCATCATATGTACATGACAGTTTCTACAGACCTTATTATTAATTATTTCTAGGCAGTTTCTTAAAATCACATTGATAAAACTATAATTTTTCTCTTTTTCTTCTAAGAATAAAAAATACTTATGGAGTCTTTTTATTTTTTTTTTTTAACTGGGTAGATAAAAGTGAGCTCTTTTTATTAGAAAATCTATTTCCTTGAGTTTTGCTTGTGCTTAAAGGAAGTTCACTATGAATTTTTAACATTTGCCTTCCCTGCAGCTACATAGACTGCAAACCAAGAAGGACCTGATGTAACTAAGATGAACATGCTCTAGGTAGATGTAAAATCAAGTTTTACAATGGAAAATGAATATGTTCACTCTCAGCACCTGACCCTCTCAAGCTGTGTGTCTGAAAGACACAAAGCATACATTGATGCTTGTGGGAAAACAGCATATATGTTCTAAGATTTTTTTTGAAGAAAATGTTCCATTTGTTTTCCTGTTTTCCAAATATGTAAAATGTTTTCATTCTGAGTGAGAAAGAAGCTGAACTTTGACTCTAAGAGTCAAAAACAAACAAAACACACACACACACACACAAAATTTAAATGTTTCATATTACTTATTCAGAAAGTGTCAGCATTTTCATCTATTTACTGAGAGACCTTACCTAAGCAGTAATATCTCTCCCCATGTGCATTCATCTCTCAGTAAACAGTCATCGGCTTAACCAGCAGGGGACAGTATTTTTCATTTTAAAGGATCCTCAGATCTGGAACTTCTTTCCTGTGTTGGCATCAGCACAGAGCGCTCGGTTCTAACAGTGTATTTCTGTTTTCTCATGTGTTTGGAAATGGGGCTCCTGCAGGCAGCTGAAAAAAAAAAAAAATGTACTCATGCAGAGTCAGTACTCCCAGAGAATATCATACTTTGATGAACATTTATTTGGATATTGAACCTTGGGCAGTTTCAAGTCCAAAGTATTGTTTCATAACACAAAGGAGGAAAATACCATGTGGGAATCCTTACTTTTTAAGCTTTTGAAGCATAATCATTAGTGCATTATGAGTGTCTCTAACTAGTGCTTCAAGGTGTTGAATAATACATGCAGAAAAAGGAATGAAAGTGAGGGTTTTGAAAAAGCCGTTTGAGAGAAAAGGAATCATAGGCAATGTCAGTGACCTCTTATAACACATTGCAGGCAAAATGCTCTGTGGTTAAATTATTCAGACTAGACAGGTGTTGTAATTAAAGGCAGATATTATACCTCCCTGATTAAACTATTTAAACAATAGTAATAATAATAATAATAATAATAATGAAACAATGAACAAGGCAATTTCGTTAAAATATTTCTAATGATCACAAATTCTAAAACATTTTATCCATCTTTTATATTTCTTCTAAATGACCTCAAATTAATCTACAGGGACATATCACTTGTAAGAGATGTTTTGGTAAGCAGTGAACGCTTTTTTGATACAGTCTCATCTAATGTGCTAAGATACAACTGAATTTAAATAAGTAGAGCTGCACCTGTTTAAATCTGCTGGAGATCTGGCCTTAGGTAACTTGAAGATAATATCTGACAATTTGTTATTGATTATGTGTCCCTTATCACCCTGAGGCTCAGCTCGGTAAAATAATTGGAAATTTTTCCATTATTTCAGTATATTTAGGATTAGGCCCTTCATCTGCTAGGGCTTTTTTCTCACTTCTATTTCCCAATATCCCAGTTCATCGTGTAGAATTTACTGTCCTACTCTAGTCAGGAGTCATCTAGGAAATATAGTCTAAGAGTGATTTTAGGAAAAAATGTGATTTCAAAAATGCAAATCTTAATCACAGTTCAGATTTCTGTCAAGCCAGCAATGACATTTCTTACATATCTTACAAACAGGAATCACGTGACAACTGACAAAATGATTAGCAAAGAGACCTTAGGGCTAGTGTTTCACCAAAGGATCCAAATAGCATCTTAGAGGGACTGAAACATCAAGTATGCAAACGTTTCCACGATCTCACTGAGTAGAGACTTAGAATGCACCAGCAGTTTTCAGTGTATCCTCAAATGACATTTTATTTCAAGTAAAAAATACAGTTTATTTGTGTCAATAATTCTATGCTAAATGAATATATAAAAACAATAATTAAAAAAAAATCAGTCGCATAGAAGGATAATGCAAACATAGGGAAGATATTTATTTTTATTTTATTTTTAGAGAAATAATTTATATAATCTTTGTAAGTGTATACAAGTCAGACTGATTATTTATTTATTTATTCATTCATTCCCAGGAGTCTTCTATTGGACTTCTATGTGACAACTGCATACAAGTAAACTGTGGAAACTATAATGGTAAAACTCATCTGTATGCACAGTGATAATATAAAGTCTATTTAAAGACTTCAGTTGGACTTAGGTGATTCATAGACTTTTTTCATACCTATTACCACAGGGATGAATTACAGCTACACTGCAAATTTGATTGTGCAAAGAGAGCATGTCAGAGGAAAGCTGTGTAGATAGAGGCTCAGGGTGCATCTTAGTGGGGAAAAAAAAAAAAGGCAAAAACCAAATGAAATATTAAATGATTAAAAATCACAAAGAAATATGGGATGGGAAAGGGGCACTGAAGAGGAAGACACAGTTTCCTAATGCACAAGGAAGCAAAAAAATTGTTTTAAATAATGTTTTTCTTAGCAGTTTATTGTTTTAGATCTTCAGTGAAACCAAGGAACAATGGCAAGGAAATTCTAATAAAGAATTATTTTATTTAAATAATAATTATTTAAGGAGTCTGTTAATTTTGTTGAAGGAGATGAATCTCCTGGGTTTACCAATTCAGGACAAAGAAAGCACAAAGAAATGTGAAGATTACTGTTTTAAGTTAAAGGAAGTTAACAAATGTCATACAGATTATTAATTTCAGAAAAGAAAAGATAAAATGGGATTCAAACTTTATTAATTTCATCCAAAGCAGATGAAATGGAATATGCAGTTCATTAATTTCAATAAGGAAATGAAGAATAGGTAATATTTATTTAATTTTGCAATTTAAATTAAGGCAGAAAATAAAACAATGTAACTAATTATTATTAAAAGAAGCCAAAGTAAGGTTATAAGGCAGACTTTAAAATCCATCTGGGAATTTATTCAGGTTAAAGCAAGGTAAAGAGGAAAATGCAAGTAGTTTATGTCTTATTTTAGCACTACACTGTAAAAAGGACAATAAAATATGGACTGAAGTACATTTACATATGAAGTCAGCAGTCTATAAGAATACAGTAATCTATTCCCAGATTATTTCAAGCTTCTTCTCAATTGTACTAATAAAGTAGCAATGAAGTGTATAGTCACTGTGGTATAACTAACCAAAGATGACATTTTCCTGAAGAGCAGAAAACGCGTTACAACAAGTAAGGGATTATATACATATATTTTGTGTGTGTCTAAGAAAGCAATGCTATAAACAAACAAGCAAAATAAATTATTTCACAAAATTAATTACAAGTAAGAGGAACACAAAAGAAATAAAATTAAATTACTGGATTATGGAATTCCACAGACCCAAATGAAGTCTTAAAAATTTATAACTGGAATGTGATATTGTACTATAGGTACTAAGATACAAAAACAAAATTTATTGATATGACTTAAGTAATGTGATATGAATGATATGAAATGAGTAATGTGGGAGAAATACCCTTGGCAAAGGTCTAGCATAGGATGCAACTCCTATTCTATTGTGTAGGAATTTGTCACAGATTATTCTTCTGAAAGTATTGATTTTTAATTTCATGCAAAATGAACCAACAAACATTCTAGTCTAGATGTCCCAATATCTCCCTCAACAATATATATATATATATGAATTTGTTTCACAAAATCTAAAAAGAGATTTATCACAATCTCAAACTTTCAACTTTTCAAGTTGAAAAGTAAACACATTATGTAGGAGCCCCACCTCAGAAAGCCCATGTACTCTCATAATTCTGCCGTTGAAAATAACCATATACTTTTTTTTTTTTTTCTTTTAATCTTCCTTGGTGTACCTTAGGTAATATAGAGATAATAAATGTTTTTATTGATTAGCATTCTTTCTGTGCTTCATGTTGAAGATCTATATGCAATTTACACTGCCATTTGCTAGAATTACAATGACTGGGATTATTTAGTTTACAGTTTAGTCTTCAAGGATGTGTTACAAATGGAAAGAAATAATACATATTCTTTACACAGGATTTTTTCAAAATGACTTTTAAGTTAGATGTAATATAGGATAGTAGCACATAAAGTAACAGATCCAGACAGTATAAAAATGCATGTTGATGTTCATCTCTTTCATTCCCTCTGCCAGTCTTCCAAATGAAATGTTTTATTCTGTTGAGTTAACAAACAATACTGCATTTTCAAGAAATTAAAAAAAAAAATGCTGAAGTGTACTTTCCTAGTACAAGTTCTTACAGAGACGAGAGTTTACAGTCCCATTGTCTGTAAAAGCTGGGCTCCCTGGACTGTTTTTCTGACAGTGTAATGTAGGTGGTCCATATTTAAATTTCTTATTTTCAGAACAAGAGAAAAAAAAAAGCTAGAAATAAGTTTTAGGCTTACTTACTTAGTCAAGGTTCACCACATAATTCCATTGGGCCAAAGCCCAATTTGAGCTTATTCTGGCTGTTGCTGTTAAAAACAATAATATACATATATATATATATATGTATATATATGTGTATATATATAACTGTTCTTATAAATGCATAAACAAGAAAAGAAGGACAAAGGAGAATCCCCATCCTTTGCTGGATGTGGAGAGAAACATAACAAGAGATGAGGAAAAGTCTGAGGTACTTAATGCCTTTTTTACCTCAGTTTTTAGCAGCAAGACTACTTGTTCTCCAGGTACTTAGCCCCCTGCATTGGTAGATAGGGGTGGGGAGCAGCATGAAGCCCTCATAATCCACAAGGAAATGGTTAGCAACCTGCTACTCCACTTAGAAGTATGCAAGTCTATGGGGCCAGATGTGATCCATCTGAGGATACTGAGGGAGCTTGTGGAAGTGCTCGCCAAGTCTCTTTCTGTTGTTTATCAGCAGTCCTAACTATGACAGGAGGTCCCAGTCGACTGGCAGCTAGCAAATGTGGTGTTCATCTACAAGAAAGGCTGGAAGGAGGATCTGGGAAACTACAGGCCTGTCAGTCTGACCTCAGTGCCGGTGAAGCTCATGGAGAAGATTCTCTTGAGTGCCATCATGCAGAATTTACAGGACAATCAGGCAATCAGGCCCAGTCAGCATGGGTTTCTCAAAGGCAGGTCCTGGTTGATGAACCTGATCTCCTTCTACAACAAGGTGACATGCTCAGTGGACGAGTGAAAGGCTGTGGATGTGGTCTACCTATACCTTCAGTAGCTTCAGTAAGGCTTTTTACACCATTTCCCACAGCATTCTCCAGAAGAAGTTGGCTGCTCAAGGCTTGGATGGGTGTACATTTCATTGGATTAAAACTTGGCTGGGTGGGTGGGCCCAAAGAATTGTGGTGAACAGAGTTCAATCCAGTTGGAGGCCAGTAACTAGTGGTGTCTCCCAGGGCTCAGTACTGGGGCCAGTTCTCTTCAATATCTTTATCAATGATCTGGATGAGGGGATCAAGTGCACCCTCAGTAAGTTTGCAGACGACACCAAGTTAGGCATGAGTGTTGATCTTCTCAAGGGTAGGAGGGCTCTGCAGAGGGATCTGGATAGGCTGGACCAATGGGTCGAGGCTAACTCTATGCAGTTCAACAAGGCCAAGTGCTGGGTCCTGCACTTGGGGCACAACAACCCCATGTAATGCTACAGGCTGGGGTAAGAATGGTTGGAAAGCTACCTGGGGGAAAGGGACCTGGGGGTATCGGTCAATAGCCAGCTGAATATGAGCCAGCAGTTTTCTCAGGTGGCCAAGAAGGCCAACAGCATCCTGGCTTGTATCAGAAATAGTGTGGCCAGCAGGACCAGGGAAGAGATTGTCCCTCTACACTCATCTATGGTGAGGCTGCATCTCGAATACTGTGTTCAGTTTGGTCCCCTCACTACAAGAAGGACATTGAGGTGCTGGAGTGTTTCCAGAGATGGGCAGCGAAGCTGCTGAAGGGTCTAGAGAACAAGTTTTATGGGGAGAAGCTGAGGGATATGGGGTTGTTTAGCTTGGAGAAAAGAAGGCTCAGGGAATACCTTACTGTACTTTACAATTACCTTAAAGGAGTTTATAGTGAGGTGGGGATTGGGCTCTTCTCCCAAGCACCAAATGATAAGACGAGGGGCAATGGCCTCAAGTTGTGACAGGGGAGGTTTAGACTGGATATTAGGAGAAATTTATTTACTGGAAGGGTTGTGTGGTGTTGGAATAGGCTGCCCAGGGAAGTGGTTGAGTTACCATCCCTGGAGGTCTTCAAGAAACATGTAGATTTGGAACTTAGTAGCATGGTTTAGTGGTGGACCTGTCAGTACTGTGTTTAAGGTTGGACTAGATGATCTCAGAGGTCTTTCCCAACATCAATGATTCTATGATTGTTTTATGCCATGTTTGGAGTGGATGATGAGTGGAATACATATATTGAGTTTTATGTTGTAAAAAGAACAATATTTCTACAGATTTCTATAAGGATGGACTAAAGGAGTTAAGTACTTATTTTAACAAACAACATCTAAGAAACTAGTAATCCTGAATAACATTGAAAAGGTGCTACTAAACCTCAGAATACAACAAAGATTTAATCCAATTGCAAAAAGATTCATTGCCACTTCAGATGATAGTCTAGGGTACAGGATGGTAGATAAGTTGTATGATCAGTAGAGACCTCTGGACCTGGATCAAATGGATTGAATAGCAAACATCAAATATAGGCACGTATATTTAAGTAGCTGAGTTTTTCCGTCTGGGTTGATCCTTAGAGAAATGAAGTACTATCTGTGATGCTTTGGGTAACCTGCCTGGCCTGCAGACTTCGGACAAGGAGGGCGCAGATCTCCTGTAACTACTGTTTCTACCAGGCACTTCTCAGAAAGGATAAGCTACATTGACATTTAGATGTTTCATATACCCTCGTGATCTCAAATAATATTAAACAACTCTATTTAGACAACAGTAAATCTCCATAGATACCTAAATTGAACTTATTTCTAGGCTTCAGTGATTGCATTGATTAACTCTGCTTTGATTGTAAAGGGAGATAAGATCCTAGCTCATATACATACACACTTAAATTTGTGAGTGTTAATTTAAAACTGAATCCTGTATATAGCATAGCATTACCGTTTTAAATCATCCAGACAGATTTAAGCCAAGACAGATTTAATCTACTAGGCTAATTGAAAATACACCACAAAATTCAGCTGACTCTTTATCTTGTGGAGAATGGTTTAACCAGCTTTAATTACTGCAACCATTCTAAAAAACAAAGATGTTATCATTTTAATAAGCTATACTTAATAAAGTAATAGTGTTATTGGATATAGCGTTGTATACAGTCTTCTATATAGTTTTCAGTCTGAGAGTGCATATGTGCTTTACTGTATATTAATTCTAAAGAAGTTAACTCTTTAAGAGTACAAACAAATTGTATCTCAGTGTTGTAACATTCAAAATGTTACCTGCGATAGCAGAGAATTTTGTCCTCTGAAATTAATTTGATTAAACAATGTTAAATTGCACTGATAATATTTTTTGTTATTTTATTTATAACTTCTCCCTAACAGTATTTTATAACATAATAGATGTATCATGCCATTGTATTGGGTTTATGTGGCAAGGTTTTGGTGGCTGGGGACTGCAGGGGTTGCCTCTGTGACCAGAGCCCAGCTGCTGCTCCATGTTAGGTTTCTCACCATCTTCAAACAGCTTGGATTTTTCAGCCAGTTTCAGCCAGCTCCAAAGGGACCTGCTGCTGCTGCCCAGACCCGATGAACAATAAAAGATGTTGTTTGCATCTCTGAGAGAGCAGATTTATAAACAAACAAACAAACAAAAATCTGATGCACAACAACAGCTGGGAGAGTGAGGAGTGAGAAACAGCCCTGCAGACACCAAGGTCAGTGCAGAAGGAGGGCAGGAGGTGCTCCAGATGCTGGAGCAGAAGCTCCCCTGCAGTCTGTGGAGAGGCCCCTGGTGGAGCAGGCTGTCCCCCTGAAGCCCATTGGTCCCACGGTGGAGCAGATCTCCACGCTGCAGCCCGTGGAGGAGCCCCCAGTAGAGCAGGTGGATGTGGCCTGGAGGAGGCTGTGGCCCATGGAGAGCCCCCGCAGGAGCAGGCCCCAGGCCGGAGCTGCAGCCTGTGGAGAGGAGCCCACGCAGGAGCAGGGGATCTGGGGGGAGCTGCCACCTGTGAGGGACCTGTGTTGGAGAAGTTTGCTCCCGATGAATGACTCCCGTGATACAGACCCCTACTGGAGCAGTTCTTGAAGAGCTGCTGCCTGTGGGAAACCCATATAGGATCCATTCAGGAAGGATGGCATCCCATTGGAGGGATGCCACGCTGGAGCAGGGGCAGAGTGACCATGGAGAAGTGGCAGAGAAAAAGACTGACCACAGCCCCCATTCCCCATTCCCCTGTGCCTCTCAGGGGGAGGACACAGAACAGGGTGGATGGGACGATGGTGTTTTTAGCTTGTTTTGAGTTTCTCACTGCTCTAGCTTGTTAGTAATAAGTAATAAATTACAATAATCTCCCTATACTGAATCTGTTTTGCCTGTGACAATAATTTTTGAGAGATCTCCCTATTCTTATCTCAACCCCTAAGCATTTTCCATTGTATTTTCTCCCCCTTTCCCTTTGAGGAGGGGAAGATAAGAGAGTGGTTGTGGTGGAGCTGGGTTGCCTAGATGAGTAAAACCACCACAGTCATATAAGTTTAGTAATATGAATATAATAAGAGTATATGACATTTGGGAATAAGTTTGATACCTCTGTGAATGAAGAAGGGTTGCACAGCTGTTTGGCCACTAATATGTCATGTGATACATTTATCATATAATGTATGTCCTTCACAAATTGGCATTGATATTGCATAATTTTAGCATCCCCTCTAAATTTTCATCTGTTACATACAATAGTGGAAAACTTAAGTTAAAAAGAAAGATGCTTGTATCATGTCTTGTTGTAATCATGCAAAGTGTTCTCAAAGGTCAAGATTTCAAACACGGACGTCCAAAAATTCCTCTTTTCCAACTGAATTGTAAAATTAACACAGCTCCTTTTACTGAAATAATGTCTAAAAATAATGTTCCAGTATGGTCAATTATCTTACAGATCAACGTGCTCAAATGAGCATTTAGTATTCAAAAACTCGTCTCCAGATGTTCTCACTCATTTTACCCCCGTGATCCTCATTTTGGCCAAAAAATTTAGCATGGAAGTCATGGATTCCATCAGTATTTTTGCTCTTTCTAATTGGACTAAAACATGTACAGACTGTGTTTTCGAAATAGAAAATTAAATAAAAAACTCATTTTTTTTTTTTTATGTAGAATAAATTCTAATTCCTGTGTGTGAAGTGTTTATAAAACTTCTCTTATGTTTCTAGACACTGAATGACATTTTAACTTTCAAACTTTAAAATCAGTAAAGCCATTTGTTTAGTCATTGTTTTACTGAGTCAGTAAAGTCATTTGTTAATCAAAATACCATTGAGTAACAAAGAATTTCTAAAGCAATTACGGAAGCTAGGTGCTAAAGGGTTGATTTGCAGACATACAAAAAGACCATTTGCTCCTTGTTTGAGTCAGAAACTTTGTATGTTTGTATTCTTGTTTTTGCCTTCCACTTTTTTTCCTCTGGGATCCAGTAATGAAAGTTCTCCAAAGCTTGTGTGCACCACATGATAGTCTGAATACCATCCAGCTCCAGAATTAGAACCCATAAAATGCTTTGGAGGTTTCAGTTATGGAAAAGTTGTAGTTATTCAAAGTGGAGATGCTTGAGATGCTTGTGAGAAGAGGTTTTGGCTGAAGTACTTCAGTAATGTTGTCATTAGAGAAGTAGAAGATATTTCCATATTTCAATTGATATGTGGTATTGCTCTTAACCATGTATATGGGACAGGCACTCCACTTCCTCCTTTTGGTAGGTCTGGGGCCCAATCTGCATAGTTTCACCCTTTCCTGTAAGATTCCACAGGTAGCTTAGGAACCTCTGAATTTAGGCAGTAAAAACCTAAGTCTCATACATGCATAATTTAGAGCTGACATCACATGTGAAAAGGGGAATTAGCCTCCTAAACTGCAGGGTTTTTTTTTTTTTTTTAAAAAAGTTCATCTTGAACTGAAACTTTATCTGAAAATTATTATCTTTAGTGTTGCAAAAAGTTATTTTTTATTTTTTTTTGAATATTGCAAATTCTCAGTTCAGTCTCGTGGCATTTAAAAAAAAAATGCTTATTTTAAAAAAGTGTGTTAAAATACACCCTCATATGGTGGACCAGAATATAACAGTAAATTTATACCTTGTAGGAAAGCCTGAACCAGAATTGTGCCCACCCCCACATTTTCCCAGAAAACTTGAAACTGTTTCCCCCCAATACATTTTTTCACAGCTTATTTTATGGAATGGAAAAGTACTTTCTTGAAATTTATGTATTTTAACATTCTCTGATGAAAACTGAGGACTTCTGTTATAACATTTTTACAACAAGACCAGTGGTATGCCCTTGCGGTGTGGCTAAATAAGCAAATCACTGTGAGATTGTAATCTGTAGTGAATCATCTACTCTGAGAGAACCAACTTGAGTTCATGCCCATGTCATACAGCAGACGGCTTTCTCTATCTTCACAGAAGTCTAAACTACATCAAATTACCTTTATCCTTCTATCACATCTCCTTTCTTTTTAGACTCTTTGTTTCTGCTTCTCTTCTGCTACACGTCTCAGTTTAGCCAATACAGATATGACCTAGGATACCAATCATTCTCTAATTCTTGTGCATTTCACATCCCAGGATTGTGCTTTTCATTATGTAAAATGCTGCGAGAACAGGTATGAGCCCCTAAGCCACGAATAACTGCCTTGCTGACACAATAACAAGTTACTGTCCTTCAGCTGGTCCAGGCAACCACTCACATATGGACTCCTGCCACACTATTTAAGAAGCGCTCTCTCTCTCTCTCTCTCTCTCTGAGTTAAGCCTCGTCAATCTATCTTGTATTTGTTACAGCCTACAACTCCTGTCTACTGATTTATAATGGTGTGTGTGAAGGGTCTTGGACAATGGTAAATAAAAATAAAAATAGTAATTCAGAGTTGCATACCCTTCTCTGAGGGATCAAAAATAGCACTCCAGAAGTGGCATCAAAGACTACACAGAGACAGATTTACTTTAAATAGCCATCCCATAGAAAAAAAATATATATGTATTTCCATGATAAATTATGAATTGTTGCATCAAAATTTCATTTTACTTCACTGGGTTTCATTGTCAAAGAAAAGGTTTTCACATTTTATATACCTTTGCCCGAAATCTGAGAATCTTTTTAACCACTTAAACTGAGAAAAATTGAAAAAAATTAAACTCCCTGACAAGAGCTAGTGCCTGTTGCTTACGTTTCTTTGTATTTTATTAATTTTACAAGGCACAAACAAACATTAGTTCTTCAGTACATGGGATTAATCCCTACATGTTATCTTCTCAATGTCTTTTACACTAGAAATATATATCTTTTAGATTTTAATAACCTAAATGAATATTTTAATAACATAAATAAACATTCTTGATTAGTTTAGGTGTTAAACTAAAAATATAATTATATCTAGAAGAAACCTAAGTGTATACGTTTAGGCATATAAATATTTCCTGCACTATCAGTAGAACATTTTGTACTCTTACAATTAAACTTTATAAAGGCTGTGCAGGTTTGAAAGGCCTAGAGATTGTAGAAGTTGAAAACATATACATGTGAAAGGAGATTTCATTTGAAACTCTAAAAGTAGTTTTTGGGCTTTTAAAAATTCTTCATTTGATCTGTCAAAACGTCAGCAAAATTTGACAAATTTTACCTTAACATTGTAGGTAATTAATGCTTTGAAATCATTTGGAATTACTTGCTTTTTCTTTCTTCATGAGGTAGAAAAGCGTATCTGCTATAAAAAGAAAAAAATTAAACTGTTATGACTTTCAAGTTGAATATTGCAAAAGCCAGTGACCATGCAAACAGAGCTGCCATCTTGTGGATAAAAACATACTAGGAGCAGGTGGCTCATATTGCTAGAACGCAAAAGAAAATTAAATACTTGTAATAGTTATCAACTCTACCTGACTTGGCACTCAGTTCTAAAATAGGATTCTGAAAGCCACAGTTTTCAGCATGCACATTCATTCTCTAAAATTTCTTATCACCTGAATGATTTCTAATTCCCCCCCAAATCTTTAGACCTTGCCACTCCAATATTAATAATGTATAGGGTAAACAAGACCGAAAAGTCACTTGTGTTTTTAAATTACTGTCTGGTGCAGAACTACATTTTATAATATAAATAATTGGTTTAACCGTTAAATTGATGTGACAGAAATAACTGTTAAGCAATTAAATGTGGTAATGATTTTAACTCTTGGGAAATATGCACTAATAAGCCCGACTTTCATTTCGTTTGAGAACTACAATATTCCTTCTTGATAGATTCTTCAGCATTAGTTATACCTCAATTAATGCTATCACAGAATCACAGATTCACTGAATCACAGAATCGTTTAGGTTGGAAGAGACCTCCAAGATCATCTAGTCCAACCTCTGACCTAACACTAACACGTCCTGCACTAAACCATATCACTAAGTTCAACATCTAAACGTCTCTTAAAGACCTCCAGGGATGGTGACTCAACCACTTCCCTCAGCAGCCCATTCCAATGCCTAACAACCCTTTCAGTAAAGAAGTTCTTCCTAATATCCAACCTAAACCTCCCCTGGCGCAACTTTAGCCCATTCCCCCTCGTTCTGTCACCAGGCACGTGGGAGAATAGACCAACCCCTACCTATGTTATAGGAAGAAATGATACATTTTTTTACTGAAAATCATTGGTCACTTCTCTTTCATTCTCTTGTTCTGCTTTTTTTTTTTTTATTTTATTTTTTTAATGTGATTTGTATTGGAAATTAAGATGCCAAAAATATTGTCAGTGACAGTATATCCATTATCTGTGCCAGTCATAAGACTTAACAAGTTAGTCTATTGAGAAAACAATTCATGGTGTAATGATAGGAATATATGAATTTTGCATTCCTGGATTTAATACACATTCATGCACATTTTAACCTTCCCATGATCTTTTGTAACCTGTTTAATATGTGTATTTCATTTAAATCATTTTTCATTGAAATAAAAGGTTTTATTTATTTATTTTTGTTCTGTTTGTTTGCTTGCTTCCTTTTTGTTTGTTGAATTGGTTTGTTATGACTACATATGGAAAAGATATGATTTAAAACCTATCATATTTTTACTGTTTGTAATATCAATAATACTAATGTTAAACTGGTATAACCAGTGTGTTACAGCAAGTCAAAGTATGAAAAACAGCGTGACTTGGTTAGGATCATGAAACTGCTCTGTTCTCCGCAGCTGTTATCTTTCCTCATCCAGCATCTCCATAGTCATCAGTGCTCTTAAGACACAGTTGATAGATAGTTTTTGTTCTGAAGACAAAGAGCACATATAAAGTCATAATTTATCAGTACTCTTCATGTCATCCACTTTCAACACATTATCTCTTATCTTTTTTTTTTTTTTTACTGCAGAACAGACTTTTTTTTCCTTTTTTTTTTTTTTCTAAAGAATATATTTCAAAATTTACTGGCCACCTACTAAGAAGTTTTCTCCACTAAAATTCTAAAAGAGCATTTGCACTATGCATTCTATGATACTTTTCTACTATATGTATAAGTGGCTGCTTAGTTCACAAAACATAAGCTCTGTATTATCACCATAAATAACATATTTTATGTACACTGAAGACTTTGTAAGAATATGGCATTCTAGCATTTAAGACTATATACCAGGCCACCTGTAAGTAATACACTCTAGTAAGGAATAAAGTGTAGTCTATGTAAGGATAAAAGATATGTAGAAGTTTAATTTGTCATGGTAAGATTAACTAGATACTGAAATTGGTGTATTTTTTTCCGTCCAAATCAGCTCACATAATCAGATTTTGTTCACAATGTGTCTGTTTGGTTTGGGCCATTTACACCACAAAATTTTCAGGGGATTCTAACTTGCACGTCTTAGCATATTTTATCTCATGGATAATTATTTTACTCGTGACTCATACCTTTTTAGCAATTACTATGTCTTACCTTCACCATTAATCATACAAAAGCAAAGCTGGCATTCCCATTGTCCAAATTCATATTTTCTGATCTGTAATTCAGTTTTATGTCACTTTGCATAGCAATGAATCCTTTTTTATATATACATTTCCATCTAAACTCCTGTGTTTTCTGAGCAGAAATAAATGAACAAAGTCTTTCATTTTGGCCTAAAGTATGTTTTGACTAATAGGTTAGCCTCCAGATCCCCACACAGAACTGCTGTTTATTAAGTTCCAGAATTTAATCTTCTGAGTCTCTATAAGTTTGTGAAAGAACCACAAGGCCATGGCAGAGCTGTTTATCAAGTCTATTCTAGAAATTTTATGCTTCACATTTAACATATTAAGCTAAAACCATGTCTGATTACATTGTTCTCCTGATTGTTTGGCTTGGTTTGGTTGGTTCTTTATTTTTATTTATTTATTTATTTTCACAAGAGAACAAACTGAGTAGAATGAATACAAGGAGTGGCTGAGGGAGCTGGGATTGTTCAGCCTGGAGAAGAGGAGGCTCAGGGGCAACCTTATCACACTCTATAGATACCTTAAAGGAGGCTGTAGTGAGGTGGAGGTTGGTCTATTCTCCCACATGCCTGGTGACAGAACAAGGGGGAATGGGCTAAAGTTGCGCCAGGGGAGGTTTAGGTTGGATATTAGGAAGAACTTCTTTACTGAAAGGGTTGTTAGGCATTGGAATGGGCTGCTGAGGGAAGTGGTTGCGTCACCATCCCTGGAGGTCTTTAAAAGACGTTTAGATGTAGAGCTTAGTGCTATGGTTTAGTGGAGGACTTGGTAGTGTTGGGTCAGAGATTGGACTAGATGATCTTGGAGGTCTCTTCCAACCTAGACGATTCTGTGATTCAGTGATTTTGTGAATATATATGTATATATATATTATGAGAGATATCAGACCATAAATAAACTAATATGAAATGTAATTTACTATAAATAAATACTGAATCAGATTCCTATCCATTGAAATGGACAATTAGTTTCCATAGATGAAAAAAATAAAGTTGATGTAGATCAAAAGATATAAATGCAACAAGTGCTAGATAAGATTCTTTCATTTTTCCATAGAGCAACAGGATTTTCTGTCACTTAAAGCTAAGAGATAAAAATATATTATTTTAAAGTTCATTTAATATTGGATATTGCTAGCAACATAGCAAAAATATTTAGTGCCACTGTATTTAGGACATCATATATTTGGTAGCATGTTTATGCTTCATTTACCAGAGAATGTCTGGGTTGCTACTTAACATTCAAAGAATAAGTGCACATCTACATTTGTGCATTTCTTTACTTCTGTTGTTAGTTTTAAATACTTACAAAGATACAACAATGCGCCTGGTAACAGTGTGATGTTCTTGAATTTACACCTTTTTTCAGTGTGTACCTTTATTATATCTCATGTCTTAAGAGGTGGCAATGTAAAGTCATTAAAAAAGTGAGTTCACCAGGTGCTGCGTGAGTTAACCTTTCCTTTAATACCTCTTCTGTACAATATTTTATGATTACTGTCATTTAGTAAACAAATTATGAAAATGCAGTTCCCTGGGGGTCTAGTTTAATAATTTAGATAAATTAGTTTTTAGATTCTTTTTTTTTTTTTTTTTTTTAATTGCTGTCTTCAATGACTAAGTAACAAGCACCTGCCACCCCTGCCCCCCAGAGTGGGGACTCTTTGCACAATCTCCTCCCCATGAAAGAATAAAATAAAATAAAATAAAATAAAATAAAATAAAATAAAATAAAATAAAATAAAATTTAAAAATAAAACCTCTCGAGCGTATACATATAATGGTTAGAGAAACACGTTGCAATTCGTGGCTGGCAGTTTAGGGTTAAGGTATGATTCCAGGTGAGAGAAGCCAATGAGAGGACGCTCGGTTGATGTGTCTGACATCATCCTGCACGGGAGCACCCAGCCCGGCCGGGGCAGCTCCCAGCCTCGGCACCAGTGCCGCCGTGATGGATGCTTACAGCTCTTCGTTGAGAGCCAATTATCTCGCTTTTGTGTGAGGCCCAAGCATCGCTCACGCCGCCGGCTCGCACACGGCACGGCCGGATCGAGCTGAACCAATTGTTTTCCCTGTGTCTGGTAAGAGTCTGGTCTATTTTACCTTCTCTTTTGGAATAAAGCAGATGTGCCTAATCTGTAAAGGGAATTGCTTTCATAGTTAGAGGCTTACAAGGCTATAATATGTAAAGAGTAGCTTTTATTGACAGAAGGGAGAAGCTTTAAAAGGGAATGTTTTAAAGGAAAAGCAAGTCTGTATCTGGCAAACTCTACAGTATGGAAATAAATAGCTTGGGTGTTTATGCTGCACTTCATATTAACTAAAGAGGATTAGGCTGACAAGATCGTTGCTCAGACCGATAATTTAATGCCTGTATTTTTTCCTTTCTTTTAATACCTGTGTTTTTACTTTGAAATCTAGCTTTTGTTGATGAACAAAGAAATGGAGGGATTTAAAGAGAAAGATTTTTATGTAATATCAACTTTAAAAAATATTGTGGAATACTTTTGCAGAAATTAGTTCAAAATCATGAAGATTAATACCAAGATGTCCAAGTTTCAGGTACTAGAATAAGTTATAGTTACTTTGTTCTGCCAATTTCTATAATTTAAAGTAATAAAATACTGAGCCAATTATTAAAAGTGTTCAATGTACAATATGCCTATACCAACCACACAGCATAGTTTTCTTTGTTTGTATGCTTTTCCCTTTATAATCTGTAGTAAGCATTAAAATAAATGTCTCACTTTGCAGTTCTATGAGAGTATATACAGAGCTTGAAGAAGTGATTATATCCTTCACATTGTTAACAGCTCTGTGGTTTGCACAGAGAAAGAGGGGAGGGATTCTGTCTGTGCAACTTCCTAATTTTGCAATAGAATTTAAAGCTTCTACACTGATGTGGATTTAAGAGATTAGAATTGACAATGACATTGACAAATCAGATGCAATAAAGGATTTAATTGACTGAAGGAGTTCAGGGGTTACTGTGTGAAGAATCCAATAACCAGTTTAACTAGTCAAGCAGTGTACCTAAGAGGAGATAATAAATAGCAGACTCTAGCAGACTCTAGTTAATTTAAAAGCCTAATGGCTTTTTTGTGTGTGTGTGTGTGTGTGTGTGATTAGAACTCACTAAATACCTAGGCCACATAATAACTCGCTGTATTTATTTTAGTAATCCACGATTGTATGATATAAAGTTTTAAATAATGAGATATGTAATGAGTCTTATAAGTGCTGGTAAAATTGAGATATATTGACATTCAGTCAAGCTATGATTAGGTTTTCTGTAATCAGTATCAGAAGAGTAAGTTATTTTCAGCTCAAACACGAGTTAAGAGAGTACAGTTTCTCAGCCCTGTTATACTTTTGCACTTTCTATTACTATAGGTTTGTTCTTGCAGCTCTTAATATTTATTGTTGTTAATTTAGCTCTGCAAATTAATGTGCCTAAACTATCCCAAGCTTCTCTTAAATGCCCTAGCTATATTATGGATGGAGTTAGAATAACACGCATTTGTTAAGGTGAGACCTTCATAATGGTCTGTTGCCTTTCCACTAAAAAAAGCCAGATATTACAGTTCAAAGGTGGGCTCAACATGGACTCCAAAGAGAGGAGTATTTTGCATTTTACTACCTTACCCTTCTTTCTTAGGTAATTATCAAAGTTAACTAGTAATTATTGTATGCCAGCCTTGCAGGCATACTTTTCAATTAATTGTTTTGGAGTTAAAAAGTAAATGTATTTGAACCTCTGCTATCTACACATTGCGTAAGTCCAAGCAGTTTTTCCATGCTTTATTGCTAGGCTTCATGTCAGAGTTTACAGTATTTTTATTCCTGCTTGGTTTAGCCAAAAGCCACATATGAACAAGTTTTCTGTAATTTCTGCCAAAATACTAGGTGATGAATAAAATGTAGATTTAATGCTGATTTGCTAGATACTCACAATGTTCTGATCCAAAGCATTTAAAAACTGCTTTTAATATATTAGTCCTTTTAAGTATTAATGTACATTGCCTTATCAGATATTAATAATAGACCTATGCAAGCCAAGGATACTTAATGATATGATAATCCAAGCAGAGAGCAAACAAATCATATGGGAAATGAAGCATTCTAATTTAGTTTAATCTTTCAAATGGAAAACAAAAAATCCTTTTCTAGAAGACCATTTTATAGGAAAAAATATCGGTATGTTTTTTGCTTACTTTCAGTCAGAAACTAAGTTTACCTTAATAAAAAAAAATAAAAATAAAAAATGTGGAAAACCACAGTCCTCAGGTGAAAAAAAAAAAAAATAGTGCTGAAAACTCTGGTTTATCTTCAGAATAATAAAGAAAATTATGATAATGCTGGCATATGAACTGCACAGTAGATTGGCCATTAGTTTGGGAAAGAGTCCTCCCTGTCCTGTTCTTGAATGACAGATTATGTCCACAAGGCATGCTCTATGAAGTCTATATTATATCTGTATCCCACCCTATTACAGGAAGAATTTACATTAGGATCCTTGATCTTCAAAAGAGGTCATTTTGTTTGTCTGATTTTCTATGAATGAGTCAACTTCTACATTTTCACAATGGCATCAGGTAACAAACCTTACAATGAAGATTTGAGTCATTCCTCCTACACAAGATACTCACATCTCTTGTCAGATCATTTTGAGTGATATGATAAAATGGGATTTTTTTATAAATAAATTTAAAAGTTGTCAATGAAAATATATATGTCAAGTAAGCATAAGTATGCTAATTACAGTGATTGGTGAAAAAGTATCGTATCACCAGTAGTAAAAACACGAAATAAAAGAAATTATTGTTCCTTTGCAACAGGCTAACAAAAGTTATCCCTAGAAAGTTCAAATTAAAGAGGATTCTGATGGTATATTTTCAGTTGTATCCAGTTTGTGACAAGCGCAGGAAAGAGAGTTCATTCATACTCTCAGCCTTGGTCCAAATGCCAGTTGTTTTTTTCTTTTTTGTTTGTTTATCTAGGATAGACTACATCCAGAGTTCTATGTGAACTCCTATATTATAAAAACAGCCATTATACCATCGGCTGCAGTCAGTCTCCTTGACCATCCTAAGAACTCTGAGGTTTGCTATGTATAAAGGTGCTAGAGAAGGGGGATCAAGAGATTATTCTGTGCCTCTGTCCTTTGTCTGCTTTTATTTAATTACCCAAACAAACAAACAAACGATAAATGGATAGATAGGTTTTACTTCAGAATTATGAAGATTTTTTTTCTTATTTTCTTATTTTATTTTCTTGTTTTAATTTTATTTTTCCTTGTTGTTTATCTGACAGTGAAGTCAAAGAGAACAAAGATTACAAAGAGTATTTCTACTGTGGGAAATCTGCATCTATCCCTCCAAGTAACTGTATTCCTTTGAAAAGATGTCAAGATATGTAGAGATATGAACAGCGTGGACCTTGGATGCCCTCCAGTAGGTCATCTGTCTGTGATTAGAGGACCAATAAGGTAGACCACGCATCTGTCACACAGTACAGACTGAAAACATTTTGTTCTCTATTTTGTTTCCTGTTTTGTTTTGAATCTCACATGAAGTCCAACGGAAGCCCTAATACACAAAGATTGCACTACAAGACGATCATGAGCAAAGATTTACAACCCAGATTTTAAGGGGGTTTTGCAAGCTCACTTTTGATCTTTGCCTCCGTGTAACATGAGACCCTTTTGTTTCTATAATTGTATATTTACAGCATAAGAATGTGGCACGGTCAGTGCATAGAGTCATTTCTACATGGTTTAGTAAAGGTGATGTGAATCTTAACTAATTTCAGTCAGCAAGGTTCTTCTTATAATCTATGGAAAGAAAGAAGAATCTTCAAATAATGATTCATCTCATCCTTAAGACAATTACTTCAAATAGATGGGCTAAATCACTCTCTGGAGGGGCCAAATGTGCTCCATGGACAACTTTCCTGAAAACTTTACATTATATGTCTAACTTCCAGACTTTTAAATAAGATCTAATTGAGATCTTTAAGATTTCTGAGTAGGAGTGAATTTCACCAGTAATATAAACAAACAAACAAATAATCTTACCCATCATTTGCTTCACATTGGAGTCACAGTTCTTAGAAAGTCTCAGGATTTCCTCTCTGCAGCAGCAAGGGAGTTGACCAGAGCGCTTGGCCCAAGACTTTGAGGTTTCACAGATATTTGCTACAAGTCAGATAATGTAAATGTTTAGGAAGCATAGTTTTTAAGGCTGGCAATGAGGGGAAGCATGCTCTATCTTTTTCACTCAGTCAAGCATTACTCCCTGTACTTAAAACTCCTCTTATTGCTATTCCTGGACATTTGTTTGGAGACTCTACCTATTGTTCATATACACCTCATATTTTCAAAGTATTACAGTGCAGCTAAATTTAATTGGATTTTTCTTTTTGAAAGACACAACACATTTTTTTTTTCTTTTCTTCAAGTCTCTACACTAACATTAGGGAATCCTCAGACATTCCAACTATTAATTATGGACAAAAAAAGTGTGCCTTGCCTGGTCTCATTCTTTGACAACAGCATCAGGTGTCTGGTATCTGTAATTTCAGGACAAATGGTCAGTGTCTATCCATCTTCTAAGTAACTGTAAATTGCTATTTTTAAACAGGAATATTGGGCAGTCAGCCTGTCCTTCCAGTTGTCAGTCCATGCTTCTGGATCAGCTTTCTGCAGCAGTTCTTAAGCAATCTTAATATGAATTGTATGATAGTTTAGTCTGCCTCTCTGTGTAAAACAGCCCATAGAATTTCATCCAGCAAATCAGGCCAATGGTTTTGTTTGAATACTTTATTCCAGTTTAAAAATGCATACACAAATGCTATTAAGAATGTATCAAACATAGTTGTTCTTATACATCAGGCTGGAAATTACTGGATACAATGCACAGATATATTGCCTATTAGCTATCAGAATCAATCACTCCATAAACTTCGGATTTGGGATCTGGACTTTCTGAGAATGTTACCTAGCTGAGAAGTGAATTCTTATAGCTATAGACAAGTGGATAAAGAGAATGTGGATGTATATTTCCAAAAGTGTGAAATTAGAATATGATATGAAAATGCTTCTCTCCTACCCATTCCTCGGTTTACAAATGTAACAATTAAATAAAATGTTGTGGTCAAATTTCCAATGAGTAAGAAGATTTACTACCTGCTGAATGAAACATAATCTAAATAATCTGATGCAATCTATCATAGGATAATATCACATTATCACTCACAAATGGGAAATATGGCTTTCACAGTTGCCAAGCTGTACTTAGCCACATCTGATGGTCTCCATTAATTTTTAACAATAGTCCTGTCACCAGATCAGTGAGCTGTAGAAAATACCGTGGAGATGTCACATTCCTTGATGATTGCAGTTAATGCTGCTGCCCCTTTGAATCAGCATGAAATGTAGACAGTTTTATGACTGAATCTGCAATCTGGGGTTTGATCGTGCTATTTATAGCATTGCTAATGGTCTGTAGCACTGACAAGGGGTGTGTTGAAGTCATTCTCTCAGTTACCCTTGTTTTCATTTGTAAAGGCAGAGCAGACATCTGGATCCTACATATCAGTAACTAGACAGAAAATAACAGTACAAAGAAGTCATGACTTTCAGTGGTGAGATATTTTAATAAGTTAGATTTTTGTATGTGTGTACATGCATGTATTTGTTTGTTTTTTTTAACAATACTGTTCTTTTAGAGAAATGCGGGCAAATTATTTTGATTTGGTTTCTAAAATGTCAGATGCAGTCACGTGGCAAAACAAAAGAAAGCTTAGTGATATCTCAATAAAGTAAAGCTGAAGTGAAGAAGCATCAATGCATGGGTTTTAAATAGTAGAATTCATGTTATCATGCATTACTATACTAGTAAAATGCAATTTTAAAATTTTATTGAAGTATCTTAGAAAGACTGCCTCACTTCCCAAAGGATAGCTTTATGTTCATGCCTTCATTTTGCTTCCAAACCTAATTCCTAAAATGTATAGTATCTAGGTTTTTTTTGTTTGTTTGGTTTTTAGGTTCAAAAATATGTACTTTGGAAATAAATATTTGGGAATAATTCTTTCATGCCTTCATTTTGCTTCCAAACCTAATTCCTAAAATGTATAGTATCTAGGTTTTTTTTGTTTGTTTGTTTTTTAGGTTCAAAAATATGTACTTTGGAAATAAATATTTGGGAATAATTCTTGCCAAATTAATGGCATTAGAATACTTAGAGATACCTAAATCTTCCCATGCCCCCAAACACCCAAATTTCTCAAGAAATGTATTTAAAGCCATTGTTCTTGTGATTATTGCAGCACCCCATGTACTAAGAACAATAGGAACTATAACATCTTGCTTCATCATTTCATCTTATAGTTCATGTAGAATCATGGGGGGATGGGGGGGGGGGTGGGGGGGGGGAGGAAGCAACAGCCAAGTGTATTAATGACTCCTAGAAATAATGGTACTTGATTTCCTATGAGTTTATGTCCTTTAATTGACTGATTTTTTTAAGTGATTTTTACTAAGATTCTTGTTTTCCATGGTTGTAAAACTAAGCCATTCTTCTTTCTGCAGGAGTAACAAGTAACAAGTACTGACGTGTGCTAACTGGTAATAATCAAGTACCCTCACTTAGCATACCAGGAGAACTGTCTTTTCTCAGTGCCTCTCCTTTCAGGGTCCTCTGACATGGAGTACAGAGAGTAAGAGTTGAGTTACCATGTTCTACTTCAGTAGGCACGAGACAGTTGTCCCCAAGATGTCTGACTGATGTCTTCAAGAGTTATTAGTTGGGGATGTAGAGTAAACATCATTTCTCAAGTAAACAAACAGTGGAATTGAGTTTAAATGTATAGATGCTAGAACTGTATCACTAGAGCTCTGATGACTCTCATCATCTGAGGAGATCACTGGAGAATGTGTCTGTCCTTTTCCAGAGGGATGCCAGAAAGGACCTTCAAAATTGCAGTTTTTAGAACCACACTATGGAATGAACCATGGAGGTAATACATTTCATGGACATTGTCCTATGAGGACACAGTCTATAAAATATTTCCCAAAACATGCTGAGCATTTCATATGCACTTATAGGTGTAGTATATCTTCCAATTTTTTACGGTTAGTTTTGCCTATGTTCTAATTTAGCTTGCATAAATATGATTTAGTAAGACATCTTCGTATCCTGTCTGTCCTGTTTTTTATGGGTGTTTTGAAGTATTGGTAATTTATTGAAACCTTTCCAGAAGAGGTAAAATTTCTAAAGGCTGAAGATCTCTAAAATGATTAATTTCTTTGTCTGGCTTAACCAAAAATTTCTAACAGGTTATGTTTCATTCCTGGGCTGGGTAATTATTTCTTCCCTGTAGCTGAGAGAGACCTTTAGGTTACCTCTAAATTAGAAGTAGACAACAGAATAAGCAGACCCAAATCCTCAGTGGGCTTGTTAACTTCTTTCCTGCGACAGAGAGAAGAGGCATCAGTTTCTTGTGCTCTTGCAGTTGAATTCCCTCCTGGACCTTACGATGCTTCACATCAAAGCTGCAACAGACTATCTGAGCTCCAGAAAAGCTATACTAAGAGAAACGGTTAGACTGACTTTGCTAAGACTTTCAGAAATTCAAGAAAGAACAACTATGACAGACATTTACAATATAAATAAATATACTTAATTGTACAGACAATAAAAGATAATTGATTAGATTCTGCTTGCTACATTCCTCTAGATGAACCCAGAGACTAAAACTATATGTTTGAGCTATAATTGCACTTCCATTATGGACAGCTTTACTCATTTTCTGTTCTTTGGATGCATTAGAAAGATAATTTTTAACTTGGCTTCCTATTAAGCATTCTATTTCCAAAGTATGCTCTACATTAAGTTCCAGGAACTGTATTGCATTTGAGGTAAAATCTTTTAGGCAGCTCCATTCTTGTGTTTAACAAGATGACAGGAATCTGGAAATTTAATAATAAAATAAACATCTGAGTTCTAGGTGGTTCTCAGCCTGAAAGCATTGAAACCTATGTTGTTGTCTTTACAGGATCATACTACATACCAGCAGACAGTGTGGAGACAGTGCTCTTCTCAACCAGCCAGCTGATTATGGCTGTGTAACAACAGGAAATCAGTAATATATTAATTCTGGCTATGTGGAAAATCATTTAGCACTGAGCTTTGTAGTACTCTGAAGAATGAAAAATTATTGTTTTGAATTATTTTGGATTTTTTTCCAGTGAATATTTAATACAAAATACATCCCTGGTGCATACCATAGACCTTGTTTGTGTATTATGACCACGTTCTCTTTGGAATGAGAACTCCAGACTTCTGAATCACTGCTGGCCTCTAACAGAAAGAGAAAAAAAAAAAGAAAAGAACAAAAAAAAACAGGCGACATTGCGCACTTCAGTAGTTATCCTGGTCTGGATGACTGGGAACTAGGACAGTGATGCAAACCACAGTCTGTATCTACGCCACAGCTAGACACGGTGGACAGCTTAATGTGATTCTGTGTTCAGCATATAAACTTAATTGACAGTCACTCAAAGACATTTAACTGGTAAGTATAGGGCATCTAACATAGGTAATCTGCATTGTGCACTAATCATCTGTATTTTATGTGGTATAATACTTAAACCTACTGTCTAAAATAAGCAGTCTTATCTTGACCTTATGCTCTCTGAAAAATATTACTCAGAGTATATATTAGTCTGCATTATTCTCTTAATGGTTTGGTGCCACTTTTAAAGTCTGTTCTTAAATTACAAAAGATGTCTTTAATGGTATATTTGGCATGAAGGTCTCTTACACTACTGTGAATTCCTTACCTTTAAGTCTACATTACTACTCTTTATACCTTAAAGTCGATTAATAAAATTATTCTGTGAAGGACAGAGAAAATGAAGACAATTTGAATATTTGTTGTGGTGGCTTTTCCTTGGGTAGAGCCTATTGTGAGTCTCATCTTCCATCAATGCAAACCCACTAGTTTAAGGAGGTGCACTCTGAGACTAACAGCTTCAAAATGAAACCTTTTAATCAGCCAGTAAAAGCCCATCATAAACACACATGCAAATTTTAAAATAATTAATGGCTTAACCACTCGTTCCATTGCATTAAAAATCATTGCAAATATTTCTGCAAGATATTAAAATTACAACTTGGAGATTACAGTATGGCTTTTAAATATTTACATAGAATCATAGAATATCTTGAGTTGGAATATTGGAAGGGTTCTACAAGGATCAATAAGTCCAACTCTTGGGTCCCCAAAGGACCACCCAAAAAAATCAGACCAAGTCTGAGAGCATTATCCAAACACTTCTTGAGCTCCGGCAGGCTCAGGGACATGACTGTTTCCCTGGGGAGCCTGTTCCAGTGCCTGACCTACCTCTCAGTGAAGAACTTTTTCCAGATATCCAGACTGAACCGCCCCTGTCACAGCTTCAGGCTATTCCCTCGGGTCTTATCACTAGTCAACAGCAAGCAGAGATCAGTGCCTGCCCCTCTGCTCCCCTTGTGAGGAAAGTGTAGATCACAATGAGGTCTCCCCTCAGTCTTCTCCTCTCCAGGCTGAACAAACCAGGGGACCTCAGCTACTCCTCATACATCTTGCCTTCCAGACCCTTTACCATCTTCATAGCCCTGTTTTGGACACTCTCTAACTGTTTTATATTTTTCTTGTACAGTGCCACCCAAAACTGCACACAGTAGTTGAGTACACATTTACATAAAATATCATAACAGGAAGGGTTGTGAGGAGGTCTTTAGTCTTTTAAGGACCTCTTAGAACCACTTTTTCTTTTTGCTTGGCCAAATAAAGAGGAAAAATAATAAAAATTATTGATAGTAAAGAATGTTTGATACTGATAGGTTTTCTTGTTGGTAGCTCAAAGCTACATAGCTTAAAGCTCTGAGGTCTGCCTACTGCAGCTTTAGAAAGCCCTCTGATGTTTTGGATATAAAGATTCAGAGCTAATAAGAATGACTAGAAAGACCCACAGGAAAATGTGAGAGAGGATCCTCTTTCCCTGATCATTCAAATCAAGGACATGATCCACACACCTAGTGGTTTCTTCATGGCCTAGGTTCCCCTATACCTAGATATCACCAGGGAACACATCCATATGCAGCTTGAAAGAGTTGCTTATTACTTATATTAACTAATTTGATTGATTAACTAAATTAATTGGTACATAACTGAACTCTCTTCTCGTAACATTTAGCAATCACTCAGAGCCAAGAAATTTGACTATCTGCTTCATTCTCTATTTGTGCTCTGAGCAACCCTGTAAACCAATCGTTTGTCTTGCAAAATGACTGACTGCAAATAACTCATAACAGCATGACTTAAATTACAGTTCTCCTACTCTGCTATCATTTTTCTGCACGTTTTTTAAAACATCACTTATAGAATTATTAATAGAATTAGTCAATTAAAAACTCAGAAAACAACATAAAAGAAAAGGACAGTGTCTGGTAAAACATAGTTAATTTTCTTAACTGGAACTCACTTTAATCATTAATGAGATACTGTAATAGTAAAACCATTATTGTATCTTTTATAATATAGAGATATAAAAATGAGACCTTGATAGAACAGCTCTTATTCAAGTCTTGATGAAATAAAAATAAAGATGATGCTGAAAATGTTTTTTGTTGTTTGTTTGTTTTTCCATTTCTGATTTGATTTGGTAAACAGTAGTGAGGTAATTCAGGCAGCCTTGGAAGAGATTTGTTGATGCTGCTTTCCAGTTGAATGCTAGATTGCATAGGTGACAGCTCTTCAGTGGTTATACCAATAAAAGCCAACTTTAGTGATATTAGGTATATTTTTTCTGCACTGCACTGTCTACTTTTGCAGCAGCAAAATTTGATAGGACTTACGAGATATTAGATGAAATCTTATGATTGACTTCCAATTTCATCACAAGTATCATTACAATATAGCTTCAGGTTTACAAATATAATTTGTTCATCTGAAAATAGTGCCTATATAGTGTCAATTTTGGTGCTAATGTGGATTTCCAGCAGAAGTGTAGGTAAATTCAATTTAACATGCCCAGAGGCAGAGACTTACGTACTCCATTCTGAAACTAATCAGTTATTCATTCATGAATCTCATTTTCCACAATGATCTCTATATACGTTACACTTCAACCTGTACACTGTTTTACCTTTCAAAAGTCAATATTCAGTTATGATCAGTGAAAAATATTGAATTGGTATCTATGATACCCCAAATAAGCTATGTGTAGTTCATTTCCCCCTTCAAAGAGCACCTCTGTCTTCCAAAGAGAATATTACTTGTCTGCTTTTTATGATAAACGCTCGCTACTTTCCGCTAGTTAAACAGAGAAAGCCAAAATTTAGATAAGAACATTTCAAGTTTTGTGAAAACCTATGGCAAGAGACAAAGACAGTGAAAGACAAGCCGGATCAGGACCTCCATCACTGTGTATTGTCTGGCAGAAGCCAGTGACCAAGTAGCATGAGCAGACTGGCTGGTAAAGTGGTGTTCCTAAAGCTTTAATCTGTCTCAGGGCTAGTAAAGATGTCACAAGTGTTCACTTCGTTTGGAGATGACTTAAGAAACAAAAGATACAAATTTATAAAAAAGTTTCTTCATCAGTTCTGTGTAGAGAACACTTTTTTTTCCTGATAAACCTTGCAGTGAGAATAGAACTTTCTTCCCATGCAGACAGCTTCCCACTAGCCTATAGTTAGTCTATTTGATTTCACTTGCATTTCTTGACCAGTGTTTTAATACTCCTGTTGTTATTTATTTATTTATTTCTAACATTGCTCTCTACCATTTTATCTCCTATTCAGTAATATTTATCCCTATCCCTTCTCTCATGTCTAGTGATCATGCCTTTAAGTTATTCTGTTATTCCAGTGTTTCTCAGCTTGCACCCTGTGGACCACAGGTGGTTCACAGATACCAGAAAGTGATATATGAGATGCAAAGGTTTTTGTTTTTAATCAGACGTATTCATATACACGGATTCAAGTAAAGAAACAAGCCAGAAAAGATTATAAACCTAGTTCCCAGTGTGCATTATGCGTTCTGCTTTATCCACATAGAATTCCCATTGAAAATCCCATTTGACCTGCAGTTAGAGGCATGATTTGTGTATCTAATGTGCTAGCACAGTTTTTTAGTGCATTAAATAAACACAGTTTGCACTCATGCTGTTACAATTCAGAATAATAAGGACATTACCTCTATATCTATTCTCTCTCTATATATATATCTGTATATATATAGATAACAGCCTACTCGTTGATCTTGTTTTAAACTTCTAGCTTTCAGTTTTTAATTTTTGGATTTACATTCTTTAATGATATCTGATCCCTACTGTTTTGGTACTTTACTTCAGTTGCATTATGGTCTTCTCAAACTAAGAAAAATCCGATATACCTGTTTAGTGTTGTTACTGCTTTGCTACAAGGTAAGCAAACACCCTGTGACTTTCTTCTTTCTCAGTGATCATTTCTGCTATATTCAAGGTATAACTGTCCCTACATGGTCATTTGGCTTTTGAGTTCAGCTGTTGTCATCCTGCTCTCTTGCAATGCTGTAAGAAAAATGAACTCATGTCTTCTCTTTGTCCAAAAGAGTGCTACCAAGATAATCAAGGGAATGGAGCACCTCACCTATAAGTTGGGACTGCTCAGCCTGGAGAAGAGGAGACTCAGGGTTGATCTTATCAATGTGTATAAATACCTGAAGGGAGGATTCAATGAAGACCAAGACAAGCTATTTTCAGTGGTGGCCAGAGCTAGGACAAGAGGGAATGCACACAAACTGGAACACAAGAGGTTCCAACAAAACATCAGGAAACAATTCTTTACTGTGCGGGTGACTTTAGTACTAGAACAGGTTGCCCGGAGAGTTTGTAGAATCTCTCTCCTTGGAGATCTTCAAAAGCCAACTGGTCCTGGGCAACCTGATCTAGCTGTCCCTGCTTGAGCAAGGGGGTAGGACCAGATGACCTCCCAGAGGTCCCTTCCAACCCTAACTATTCTGTGATTCTCTGATTCTTACAGTGCAATCTGTAAAACCTGTTCAAATCAGGAGGAAGTAGATGACAGATTAGTATCTTCAAGAACAAGTATTCAAGAATGAGTTCTTCAGACTCATATAATGTTTCCTTATGCTCTGCATTACTGCAGTTTGATGGTAATTAATTTATTTGGTTCCTTTTATAATTATTTAGTAAATGTTCTATTTTGTGTGGTTTTGCTCCTGTAGTTTTTAAGTGGTGAGGTGTTATATACTGATAACACTAATCAATATTTAACGTTATCAGTAAAACAAAACACTTTGTGTAGCTTAAAAATAGGCAAAGTTTTTTGTTATATTTTCAAACGTGTATCTTGTCCAGCTCAGAAAAAAAAAAAAAAAAAAGGTTTGGAATACAGTTTAATCATTGAATCTATTACTGTGTTGTTGCTTTTCTTTTTTTTTTTTTTTTTCCCCCTCAGGAAAATAAATTGTTTCTGTGAAGTATATTCAGAGATATATGTGAAATTCATACTTGCTTTAAGGAAACATGCATGCATGCTCCATGATAATGCTTCTATAACTGGAAAGACTGAATTTGGTAAATATAAACAATATGGTAAATAATATTGAGAACCTCCTTCTCTTTCAAGCAATCATATTTTTATTTGAAAAGAAGTAAAATTAAATATTATATATATGTATATATTACTTTAAGGCAAAAAGTACAAATGTTTGGTCTATGAAGACAAAGGTTCAAGAAACCTGAGCCAGTGAGGCTTCAGGTGAAGCTCTGCTTCATTTATTCTGAGTCAAAAAAAAAGAATATAATCTTGTTTAAACAAGTGCCACCTGTATGCATTTTCAGTCAGTTGTACTGTTGTGTAGACCTAAGGTTTGTGGGTTTGTTTGTTTGTTTGTTTGTGTGTGTGTTTTTGTTTTTTTAATTTTATTTTGAAATTACACAACTTTTCTCTAAGTGCATGAAGAGGTAGAATTTTGTCAATTAAAAACTCACTGTGTTTTTTGTGACCTGCTTAAAGGTACTGGTAAAATAGAAAACCCCTCTTTCTAAACTGATCGTTATTTGTTATTTTTTATGCACATTAATATATTGTCATGAGATATGATTATTGACCTGTGTCCAGTTAATTATCTCATCTACACTGTTCGCACCGACAAGATACAGCCTAAGTATATAAAAAGGAAACAGAAGAGTGCAGCAAGCATACAGACGAACTGAAGAGAGATTTTTCTTTTTCCTTTGTGAGTGGGTCTTTCATTTATGAACAGGTTGTGGGGTGCAACAGGGGAGTCTCAGTGTGGTGGCATATGAGAGGGAAACTCTTCATAAGAGGGTTAAAGTCTTTAATTTGTTATGGAAAATGTATCTAGTCAGATCCAACAGCTGGAAAGATTCAAGGCTGCTGCCACTCCGAGTCCTCAGGCCCAGCCAGTAGCAAGGCTGAAGATGCATTCCCAGCGGGCACAGGCACACAGAGCAAACCTATATACCACATATGCATATATATGCAGCTGGCCACACAGACCACACAGGCAGATACTCAGAGCACTTACGTGAATACAGACAACACCAATGGCCTCATCCTGCTCCCCTTCCGGATGAGCAGGATGGATGTCCACTAGTGATAATACCCATGTGCGATGTGAGTGTCTCCAGCAGCAGGGTTCAGTATGTCAGCCCAGCAGCTGTCCTTGGATCCCAGTCCCCCTAGCTGTCAGTATCCTATGCTCTCACCCGCATAAACACACAGGTGCTCTCACAATCAAGACAGGCCTTCTGAGACCTTCACCTACTCCCTGCTCCCAGACCACATCACCTGCTCACCAGCTTGGTCCTCAATGTTACACCCACATTTGCGCTCCTGGTTGTGCTATAGCCAGGCTGGCCCTCCAGGTCTGACACCAGCTGCTGCTCTCCTAGTCCTGTGTGCACGGGTAGCATGGAACAGAGAGTCCTCTCCTAGGAAGCGGGCAGAAAGGAGTTTGGAAAGGTAGGAAAGACTGTGCTGACGAGGTGCAGGACACAGCCAGGTAAGCATACTGCCTGGCAAACTGCTTACACATGACTGGCTCTTTTTATCCTCTTAGCCCTCTCTTTTCCCATACTTGGTCCACCCCAGATCATCTATACCTCTTCCTTTTCCTGCATTTGGTTCCTCCCCTAAACATCCCATGAGTCCTGTGCAATCCTGAACAGTTTTCATCTGCTACCTGTGATTCTGTGATAATGTGTCCTCCTGGGCAGAGACCCCTTTTACTCTGAAATGTGATCTGGAGAAAAGCTGTTTTGATGACTCATCTTGATGGGATCCAGGCCTGGATAAGGAGGCTGAGGATTTCCTGGAACAGCCTTGGTAGAGGCCTGGACAAGGTATTTTTTTCCTTAGGAGTCCTTCCTTTGTGATTCTGTGGAATCCATGTGGAATCCACGAGGAAATGGTTGGCGACCTGCTACAACACTTAGATGTACGCAAGTCAATGGGGCCGGATGGGATCCACCCAAGGGTACTGAGAGAACTGGTGGAAGAGCTGGCCAAGCTGCTTTCTATCATTTATCAGCAGTCCTGGCTATCAGGGGCGGTCCCAGTTGGCTGGCGGCTAGCAAATATGACGCCCATCTACAAGAAGGGCCAGAAGGTAGATCCGGGAAACTATAGGCCTGTTAGTTTGACCTCAGTGCCAGGGAAGCTCATAAAGCAGATTATCTTGAGTGTCATCACGTGGCACTTGCAGGACAAGCAGGCGATCAGGCCCAATCAGCATGGGTTTATGAAAGGCAGGTCCTGCTTGATGAACCTGATCTCCTTCTATGACAAAGTGACACACTTAGTGGATGAGGGAAGGGCTGTGGATGTGGTATACCTTCATTTCAGTAAGGCTTTTGACACCATTTCCCACAGCATTCTCCTCGAGAAACTGGCTGCTCATGGCTTGGACTGGTGTACATTTCGTTGGGTTAAAAACTGGCTGGATAGCTGGGCCCAAAGAGTCATGGTGAATGGAGTTAAATCCAGTTGGAGGCTGGTCCCTAGTGGAGTCCCCCAGGGCTCAGTAGTAGGGCCAGTTCTCTTTAATATCTTTATCGATGACCTGGATGAGGGGATCGAGTGCACCCTCAGTAAGTTTGCCGATGACACCAAGTTAGGTGCGTGTGTTGATCTGCGCTAGGGTAGGAAGGCTCTGCAGGAGGATCTGGATAGGCTGGACTGATGGGCTGAGGCCAACTGCATGATGTTCAACAAGGCCAAGTGCCGGGTCCTGCACCTGGGGCGCAACAACCCCAAGCAGCGCTACAGGCTGGGAGATGAGTGGCTGGAAAGCTGCCTGGCAGAGAAGGACCTGGGAATACTGGTTGATAGGCAGCTGAATATGAGCCAACAGTGTGCTCAGGTGGCCAAGAAGGCCAACAGCATCCTGGCTTGCATAGGAAACAGTGTGGCCAGCAGGGCTAGGGAAGTGATTGTCCCCCTTTACTCAGCTTTGGTGAGGCCGCACCTCGAGTACTGTGTTCAGTTTTGGGCCCCTCGCTACAAGAAGGACATCGAGGTGCTCGAGTGAGTCCAAAGAAAGGCAACAAAGCTGGTGAGGGGTCTGGAGAACAAGTCTTATGAGTAGCGGCTGAGGGAGCTGGGATTGTTCAGCCTGGAGAAGAGGAGGCTCGGGGGCGACCTTATCACACTCTATAGATACCTTAAAGGAGGCTGTAGAGAGGTGGGGGTTGGTCTATTCTCCCACGTGCCTGGTGACAGAACGAGGGGGAATGGGCTAAAGTTGCACCAGGGGAGGTTTGGGTTGAATATTAGGAAGAACCTCTTTACTGAAAGGGTTGTTAGGCACTGGAATGAGCTGCCCAGGGAGGTGGTTGAGTCACCATCCCTGGAGGTCTTTAAAAGACGTTTAGATGTAGAGTTTATTGATATGGTCTAGTGAAGGACTTGTTAGTGTTAGGTCAGGGGTTGAACTAGGTGATCTTGGAGGTCTCTTTCAACCTAGGTGATTCTGTGATTCTGTGATTTTGGGTTCCCCTCTTTCTATTTTGCCCCGTGCCCTTCTGTGCTTGTAGATTGGCCTTTGACTAGCCTATGGCTCTTCGAATGGGCCCTGGAGAAGCCCAGAATAATATTATTTGGGATCCCTTTCCTACCATTACCTCTCTGAACTCCTTTGTGGATGTGCAGATGAGCTTTCATCACATGCCCTAACAGAATTTGATCATGTTTCTGAATTCTGTAGACTTGTTACCAATCTTCCATGTTTTCAGAAGAGGCTTCCTTCAGAGCTCTCCTAGAGGCTCCATGGGGGAATTGCCTCTTCTCAACCTGGTGAGTGACTGTAGGACAGTAACAGAAAGAGTATAAATTTAGCCTTATCCCAAGAGGACTGCTTCCTTTTGTTCTCATAGTTGGGTATCTGTATTTGATGTGCAATGTTCTGAGCAGATTTTCTGATGCAATTTGCAGTTGCTAAATTATAGTATTATCTGAGAATTTCCAGTGATTAAATTAAATTCTATGTAAATTTGAATATAATTCTTAGTAGGCAGTACTAAGAAGTCTAAGAGGTCCTAAGATGTCTTTTAATATGAGAAACCATTTTTTGGGTTGTGCTATCATGCTTTTCAATGTATCAGGGATTCAATTAGATAAATGATTACTTAAAGAAAATTATGTACCCATTTATGATTTACTACATGAATATTTGATTTATTGAATCCATCTGAGAGAGATTTTATGTAGATAATATGTATGTCCTAGAACATCATTTACTGTATGAATCAAGTTCCAGGGTCACTAGCACACAGTCTGTTCCACCTGTATTATATTCTCAGCTTTAAAACTGAACAATATTTTTTCTCTTGGGTTTTAATGGCAGTTTCACATAGGAGCAATGACTACGCTGAATCAGAAGCATACTACTCGTGCATTTAACATACAAATCATTTTTGTCACAAACAATTTAGAATGTAAGCAACATGCCTTATAAAGTCATATTTACTTGCCTGTTGTAATGAATGCTTCATAATGAATATCTCTGAAGGTAATAAGACCTACACATGAAATTTTGAAAAAAAAAAAAAACAACTTCCAAAACTAGATATCATTAATGGATGTTACTTACTGATTGATTACTTTTGGAATTAAATAAATATCTATACAATATATTCATACTCCTTTAAGCAGGAAAAAAAAAAAAAAAGAAAAGTTCAGCATCTACCTGTAGCATCCCTTTGTGCAGACATGTAAGATCTGTAATAAAAGTGTTTTTTTTTTTAAAAAAAAAGTAATATCTTCAAAAATTTGACTTATTTGTATCCATCTGTAGATAACTGTGGTTTGAAGTACTTCCTCTATTGAAAAACATTCTTCTGACAGGCAGCTCAAGTTCCATGAAGACAAGTGCAATAACTGAATTATTACTGTTTGAAAAAAAAAAAAAAAAAATTAAAAAAAAATGAAGGCAAGAGGACAGGGATGGCAGTGGAAGTAACTCTTTAATTTTTCCAAGTTAAAATTGTTGAATAAATACACAACAGCTTATTTAATGAAAAAAAAAAAAAAGTGCTAACATGAAAAGAACATAACTCTGTGATCTTTAAATACTACTTTTTCCTATGTCTTCTTATTCAGCTTTGCAGGATGCCACATATATGAGCCTAAATTTACAGGAGAATCAACATTTTATACCATTTATGGGATGGTATATGGTAATGTGAAAAGAACTTAGGGTAAACTCTCAGGTAAATTCAGTATAAACACAGTAATCAGACTGCATTTAAATTATGAGAATGAGAGGGGCTACCAGAATTTTAAATATTATCTTAAAGATTTTGGAAAGTCTTGCATAGAATCCCATCTCCTTTGACTGAAGATATACTTTATCTTTGAAATATCATGGATTCATGACAGGTAGAGATACACCATGAGTGTTTTTTTTTTTCAATTTCAAAGAAGAAAGATGCAGTGCTTTTTTCACATCTGATTTGCTTACTTCTGCTTGGTAAACATTTTCAAATATGTAACACATTCAGAAAGTAGGCAATTACCATAAAGTGACTGGAAATCCTGTGACCAGTATGCTTTTCCTATAGGCTCTGACTTCACCTTTATATAAAAGCAGAAATCCCATAATATATAAGACACCTTATGCTTGCACTATTTGAGGTTCCTGTTAAACTGAGAGCCTAAGTTGGTATGCCAATGACATAATTGCTCTGACTCCATGCTCAGATCCTGTGGTTACCCAGTATATAATGCACACAGATAGCATTCACTAACAGGCTGTGTCTGCACATGTGAAAGGTGTGTGACTTTCTGAGTCATTTTTGTTCTTGCATGTGAAACATGTTCTTTTACATTTTCACCATGTGAAAATTCTCTGCAAGCAGTATTTGCACAACTTAAAAGCACAAAGCTACTGTATATTAGCTAATACACACCATGGATAGTAGAACTAGAGAAAACTATCAGTCAACATCCATGTTCAACACCCCAGTCAGACTACTCATGTGTCTTTGCTGGATAGGCAGTTGTTATTTAAGTGGGAAAGTGCTAGCTTTTGCTGCTCCTTGGAACAAGCTGACCCTTGATTTTACGGAGTTGCCACCTTCTGATTCCCAGGTTCTGTATAGTTTTTGCTTTTTTCCCTTAAGGCTTTTGTCTTTACATGTCAGTATGTTTTTTTGTTTGTTTGTTTGTTTTTCCTGAATCACTGGGTTGTTAAATATTACCTTCTCAGCAATTTCATATCTGCAGTTTTGTTGTGGTTTTTTTGCTTGTTTTCACCTTTAATATTTTTAGCTCAAGTGCTGTCTCTCAGAATAGCAACAGATTTCTCTGTAAAATTGAATGAAGGTTGTTCATGTAGACTGCAATAAACTAAGACTTCGATCTCAGGTGTTTGAGCAACTGGGAGGTGGATTATTGGTTTTCACTGAGTAAATGTCCAGGAGACCACAGTCATGCTTTCAAAATGGGAAAATGATTAATAAATTTCAAGCCATTAGTATATCAAAAAGCTACTGAGGAATGGTGATAATGGAGATGCAGCAGCACCATATCATCAGTGTATGAAGCTAGGATTCCCAGCAGGATTTTCTCCAAGATGATAAGCAGAGGAGTAAACCTAACTCCTAGCATGTGGTACAACAGTACTTTGCAAATATGCAGTGCATATGTTCAGCTAAGGGCAGGATTGTTCCCTTCATGTACTAAGGGAAAAGACAGGTTCATGTAGCTGCTGCTCAAGGGACTAGGGAATTTGTATAGGTATAGTTCTAAGTCCACAGAACTACCCTAAATTTCTTTTTAACCACATATCAAGTATTTCACTAGTTATCAAAAAGTTTTAGTCCTATAATTGTAAATCATCATGAAAGTGAGAATGCCGAGGGCTACAGATTTTTTCATGCAATGGTTTCAAAAGTCTAGAACAACTCCTGACTGAGAATGCTAGTGAAAAATGGCAGACATTGGTGGTTAAATTAGCATATTGTATCTAAGTTCCGAATCAGTGTATTCGTTGTATCAGCTATAAGCATGAAAAAAGAGTACTTTCTGGGTGCTCTTTCTCATCCATGAATTTTTGTGACTTAACTTTCCCCCAGAGGTGGATACTGGGGAGAGTACTATTTAATGTCCTTTACTGAAAGCCTAAAATATGAGATGAAATGTACTCAGCAAGTTCATGAATAATACCATATTACAGAGAAGTGGTGACTAAACTGAAGAGTGGGGCTGCTATTCTAAGAACATCAACTGGCTGCAAAAAGAGGGTGGCAGAAATCACTTACTGTTTTTTTATTAAAGGAAATATACATGCTGCATTTATGATTAAATAGTCCCATTAATTATGGAATAATTCATTACGGACTAGACAGGATGGGTTCTGACTAGGTAATGTGGCTGTCACTCTTCCTCCGAAGAAGAAGAGGGAGAGAAGAAAGTATGCTGGAAAAAAAAAAAAAAAAAAAAAAAAAAAGCTCACAGGCTGAGATAAGGATGATTTAATTAAAGGGGAAAGGAAGAGGGAAGGAAAGAAAAAAGAAAAGATTAAAAAAAAAGGTCACACAGAAGCACAGAGAGAGAAAGAGAAACAAATCTCTACTTCTCATCAATGAGTGATGTTCAGCCATGTGCCAGGAAACGGGGCTTCAATATGCTTAGTGGTTGTTTGGGAGGACAGACATTTTCATAACGAGAGCCACCCCTCTCCTTCCCCTTTCCCACCTTTTATTGGTGAGTGCGACACCATATGGTATGAGATATGCCTTTGTGTGGCTTAGGTAAGTTCCCCCGGTGATGTGCCCTCCCCACCTCTTGCCCACCCACAGCCTCCTGGCCTACTGGTTCTTAGGGGGGGTGGGGGGGTTGGAGGGTTGAAGGGTTGGGGGGGTTGGTGCTGTGAGAGCATTGCACAACAGTAGACAAAGCATGGGTGTGATGCCAGTGCTGTTCTAGCTACAAATGAAGAGCTGCAGGGAAAGTTAACTCCACCCAGTACAGGTAACAATCAGTATTACAGAAAAAGATGTGGTGGACCACAAGTGGAAGGTGAGCCAGCAAGGCACCCATGAAGCAAAGTGGGTGGCCGCCTACGTCCTGGACTGTTCTGGCAAGTTCCCAGCCAGCAGATCCAGGGCAGTGATCCTTCCCCTTTGTTCTGCACTTGTGAGACCTCATCTAGAGAACTGTGTCCAGGCTTGGGCTCCAGAGTGAGTCCAGCAGAAGGTCACTGAGATGGTGGGAGGCAGGAGCACCTGACATACAAGACTGAGAACTGCATCTGTTCAGTGAAAAGAAGAGAATCATAGAATCATAGAATATCCCGAGTTGGAAGGGACCCATAAGGATCATCAAGTCCAACTCCTGGCACCGCACAGGTCTGCCCAAAAGTTTAGACCATGTGACTAAGTGCACAGTCCAATCTCTTCTTAAATTCAGACAGGCTTGGTGCAGTGACTACTTCACCGGGGAGCCTGTTCCAGTGTGCGACCACCCTCTCGGTGAAGAACCTCTTCCTGATGTCCAGCCTAAACTTCCCCTCCCTCAGCTTCACACCATTCCCACGGGTCCTGTCACTGGTGATAACAAAATAGGTCACCTGCCTCTCCATTCCCCCTCACGAGGAAGTTGTAGACTGTGATGAGGTCCCCCCTCAGCCTCCTCTTCTCCAGGCTGAACAGGCCCAGTGACCTCAGCCTCTCCTCATACGTCTTACCCTCTAGGCCCTTCACCATCTTCGTCGCCCTCCTCTGGACACTCTCCAACAGTTTAATGTCGTTTTTGTACTGTGGTGCCCAGAACTGCACACAGTACTTGAGGTGAGGCCGCACCAGCACAGAGTAGAGTGGGACAATCACTTCCCTTGACCGACTAGCAATGCAGTGCTTGATGCACCCCAGGATACGGTTGGCCCTCCAACCTTCCTGAGAAGGCTCAGCAGAGCTCGTATTGCTACTTGACTTGCTACCTAGCAGAGCCAGACATGTCTCAGAGGGGCACAATGGAAGGATGGGAGGCAGCAATGGGGACAAGCTGGAACATGGTGAATTCCACGTAGATGTTTGGAAAAAAATATATATATTATGAGGGTCATGAGTGTAAATATCATGAGGGTGATCAAATGCTTTAAGAGGTTGCCCATAGAACTTGTGGAGTCTCTGTCCTTGCAGGTATTCAAAACTCAGTTGGTCATGGCTGTGAGCAACTTAACTGTAGTTGGCTATTCCTTTCAGCAAAGTATTGAACCAAATGAAGTCACTTACAACATACATAATTCTATGATTCTTTGATTCTAACATTTTAACTACTTTATATTCATATACATTCATGTATATGCATGTATCTAAATATACAATTCTACTGTTCTTCATTGTCTAGACAAAGTTCTGGCATCTAAGCTTAAAAAAGGAAGCTTATGCAGGAAGCTTAAAAAAGTCTTTAGTTACTCACCCAAATTTCACTCACCCCAAATGTGCGGAAAAGACTTGTTATGGCAGTGTATGTTCTTTCTTGCTGCTGTTTCAAACACTTTCTGTGGGTTATCATAGGTGCTTCATGGTATAAAGACTCACATTTTACATAAATGAATGCTTCCTATAATTCATACTTTGTAATCTTTGTAACAGTACTCTATGGAACAAAACAATTTCTCAGCCCCGGTACCTTTTCCTCCAATATATATTTTGTTTGTACTATTTTTTTTTTTTTACTGTCAAAAAAGCCCTCTGTTCTATATGTTAGGAAAGCATGCAGTCAGTCACTCTTCAACTTACAGCAGATTTCCTGTATTTGGAAAAAGTTGTTATTTTAAACATAATCATTCTATAACCAAATAAGCTTTTTTATTGTTGATGATTTTGTTGATTTGTTGTTTTGTTTTCTGTAAACTCCAGAGAAACTGTTTCTCTGAACTAACCTATGTATCATGGCTAGTAGTAGGCAGCTACCTTAATTTGATAATGAAATTTTAAACTTATCTTTATTTCAGTAGGGATTGAAAACCCTGTTTCAGGAAACCTCAAAACTCTCAAAATTCATTGCTATGACATTTCCCAATTGGACCAAAGTTTAATATGTTTGTATCACGTTGTAAGTAGTGAAAGGAAATCTGATTTCCTGCACTCCAGAGTGACTCTAAAAATTAATGAGGCTGAATATTTTGTGAGCAAGAACATAATTTGTCCAAGTGTCCCAATGAATATGAACTGAAAACTGTTTTTCTTCTGAAGATTTAGGAATTGAGATATGAATAAAATATGTGCAAACAGAAATAGAATACGCTTAGGTTTTTAGACATAATATAAAGCTCGTTTCTTCTTCTCTGACTCCAGAATATTAAAGTAATTATGACAGAAAAAAGAAGACAACATATGTATTCAATGTGGAAGTATAACAGACAGTATTCTGTATTTCAATAAGAAAATGTATTTGCTTATCACCAGAACACGAAAATAAAACATAATTTAACAGTTGAAACCAAATTCTACTTCCATTGGAAATGAGCTTCAGTATACACTAAAGGATTTTATTTTTTTTCCCGCAGAAAGCACTTATATATATATATACATATATGTATATCAGAGAAGTTTAAGAACATCTTTCTTTGACCTTTTTCTCAGATTAAAGTCATTGAAATGAATTGTGTTATTCAGTATATTGACTGCAAGTTGAAATACTTGCATCATTGAATTTTCCATTTAATAGTGCCTTTAGTACATTCTTAGTGAAGTTTTAACTAGCACATTTTTGTTATATTCCTGAATGACACTGTTGCAAACATTTTTGAGATGAAGAATAAATATTATGAGATGGAGGATATCCTAGAACAAATATTACAGATTATGTGGATGGTAAGGACGGTTTTCTAAGTAAGTGTCAATTTAGATTGTCATTTTGCAAGAAAATTAAATTCAGGTATATCAGTTAAAGTCTTCCTTGAATAAGAAATAAAGAAAATATGGTCTATGCAACTTATATAACTTGTACTTCATTAATTGACACATTTTGACAGATTTAAAATAATCTTCCAGATTTGAGTTGTTCATATATTTTTATTATTTATGAAAATATTTAATAGATAATTGAGTTTGGGTGTAGGAATCCTTTAGCACCTTATTCCCTTCTGTTGAGTATACATCACTTTGGTATCTGCTCTGATATCCATGTGTTTTTTAACTGTCAGGTATAGCATGCAGAGGAAAGAGGGTGCCTCAAAGATTCTTAATGAATTTGTATGCTCTTTCTTCAGCCACACATAGAAGAACCCTTTTTTCCTCTACAGTACAACTAATCTTAAATTTGTTTTTGTGTTGCTATGTAACAAAAATAGACATTAGCTATTTTGGAAATATGTACATATTCATCTAATATGAAAAATAAAATGAATTTCTAGTGTAGCTTTATCCTGTGCAGAACTGACATTTTAGATAATAATGACTTCCATAACCTCATCTTTTTCTACTAAGACATATATATGTAATTGGAGAATAAAAATAATACAGAAGTTAATATTGTAAAGATATACATGTATCTTTAATAGTTTGAAAAACAGGCACAATATATTGAAAGAATTCATTAAATCTAAAGTATGTGTTCAGATGTCTTACTTTGTCTCAAAAAAAAAAAATCATTCAAGGTAGGAATGTGTGAATGACCTGTTGTACTAAAAGCATAACTGATACTGTTGCAACCTTATGAAAGAAGTGACGATTTGGACCAGAATATGATTGTATTTTGCCTTAAATTTTTCTTCTGATATGCTGCTAAATCTTACCACATAATAAGCGCTGTAAGCACTGGGCCTCCATCTGTGGAAGAGGCGAACAATTAATGTGATGGATCAGAAGAGTTCTCAGAGTCCCCAGTCTGCCTCAGTATCAGGACCTCATTGCAGGACCTACTTAATGAAGATTAAAAAGGTTTGGTAGGGGTGAGGAAGGAAGAAGAAATCTTCATTCTGTCTTTTAAGATGGGATTTGACTGTTAACCTCATTGCGAATTTTGAAAACTGGTTTTCAGTGTCATATATATAGAACTATCTTTGCAATAAATGAATTTCAGAAATGTATAAATATTATATATATATATATATTAAATTAAAGCAACAGTGTTTTTTATGGATCCTAAAATCAACTTAGAGTAGCGATGGCCTTACTCAGGAGAGATGGAGTTTTCACTCTAATCATAATCCATCTGATAATCAATTATATCTTTTGGTACTTGAGTGAAATTTGTGTGTGTGTCCTACCCAGGACTGACTTTGTTTGTGAATGAAGTAGAGAAATGTCATTGGGTTGTGTATGTTCCAAAGATTAAATTAATATCTGAACAGTATTATGAAATATATGTATATATATGTAAGGTGTATGTAGTAAATTCTGGTATTACTATTTGACAGGATTATATACAAAACTGGGAGGCAGAAGTAAGTCAGTCTCTGAAATTTTATATAAATTGCTTCTGGATACTTGTCTTTTTTAACTATCCAGAATATTGGCAATTTTCTGCAGGACATTGCAAACCCAGATTTTCAAATTTTGACTTCAGTTATGTGTCATTTCTGAATTTAATTAGGAATGAATTTTGTCAGGAATGCTTTATGAAGCCATTATTTTTATTGATAGAAAATATATAATGGAAATAAACGATTTTGATGACCAATTTAGTTGAAAACCTATATTAAACCAGGTTTTACCTGACTACTTCCAAAATGGTTACACAAAATGGTTGCACACTGCAGAATTTATTTATTTATTTGTTTAGTTTGAGTATATCTGGCTTGTTGGTAGCATTTGTGAGGGGAACACACAGATGTACGTACTACAGTAGTGCTTGGTGGTAAATGAGCTCTGGGTGACTATCTACTGCAGTCACTATGGAATTGATACTATGAGACTTTTTATTCTAAATGGATCGGCTATAGATGTTGGAAGGAGCACAAATTCTTCAGGAACAAATGGAAACTGCTAGCCTGAACATGAGCAGGCAGTGTGCCCAGGTGGACAAGAAACCGCACTCTACCGGTACCTTAAAGGAGGCTGTAGAGAGGTGAGGGTTGGTCTTTTCTCCCATGTGCCTGGTGACGGAATGAGGGGGAATGGGCTAAAGTTGTGACAGGGGAGGTTTAGGTTGGATATTAGGAAGAACTTCTTTTCTGAAAGGGTTGTTAGGCATTGGAATAGGCTGCCCAGGGAGGTGGTTGAGTCACCATCCCTGGAGGTCTTTAAAAGACATTTAGATGTAGAGCTTAGTGATATGGTTTAGTGGAGGACTTGTTAGTGTTAGGTCAGAGGTTGGACTCGGTGATCTTGGAGGTCTCTTCCAACCTAGATGATTCTGTGATTCTGTGAAAGCCAGTGGCATCTTGGCTTGTATCAGGTAGTGTAGCCAGCAGGACCAGGAATTTGATCGTCCCCCTGTACTCTGCTCTGGTGAGGCCACACCTCGAGTACTGTGTTCAGTTTTTGACCCCTCACTACAAGAAAGACATCGAGGCCTTGGAACCTTGTCCAGAGAAGGCCTATGAAGCTGGTGAAGGGCCTGGAACACATGTCCTGTAAGGAGCGGCTGAGGGAACTGGGATTGTTTAGTCTGGAGAAAAGGAGTTTCAGGGGAGACCATATTGCTCTGTACAACTACATGAAAGGAACTTGTGAGGAGCTGGGGGTCAGCCTCTTCTTGCAGATAACTAGTGATAGGACTAGAGGGAATGCCCTCAAGTTGCTCCAGAGGAGTTTAGTTTGGAAATTAGGAGACATTCTGAGACACTTTCTCAGAAAGAGCAGTCAGGCATTGGAATGGGTTGCCCAGGGCAATGGTGGAGTCACCGTCCCTGGGGATGTTTAAGGAGAGGTTGGACTTGGTGCTTAGGGACATGGTTTAGTGGGTGACATTGGTGGTAGGGGGACAGCTGGACCAGATGATCTTGGAGGTCTTTTCCAACCTTAATAATTCTGTGATTCTATGATTCTGTTTTAGTCCTTTATTTCCTTAACATTTTGTCTTTTGTGACTTTGAAGGTCATCTGTGACCTCAAAGTTCTAGAGTCCTCTAGAGACTACACAGTGAAGTAATCTTATTGTCTTCTTGCATTTTCATAATATTAAAACAGCAGACCCCCACTTCAGTGTGATTGCTTTCTTGACTAGCAGACCATGTTCCTACTTTATTGTTACCAGAAAACCTCACTCGTTCAGACTAATGACTGAGAAACTCATTATGAGTTATTGGATGTGAAAGCTGGTCAGGCAAACAAGGCTAGCCTTCCATTTCCCAAACACAAAGTGAACTTGATTCACTCATCTGTAATAAATATTCTTAAACTAATTTTCTTAAGTTCAGAAAATGGAGTCAGAATTGGAACAGACTGACAATGATTTTTAAAAAAATCACTGGAGGAAAAGAAACAATGTAAAGAGGATGAGTACATGTGTATAAGACTGTGTGAATATTTGTTATGATCAGTGCGGCAGGCTCACATACATCATTAGAAATTAAAGCTGAGGTTTGTAGTGGTAGAATTTGCATGGCTCTGCTGTTATAACTTATTTCTCATGTTGTTATAGTGCACAGGAGTCCAGTGAAAGACTACAAATGAGTTTTGTTCTCAATTACACAGCACAAAAAGAGACTCTTAGTCCTCATTTATTTCATTATGAATTGATTAACAAGATTCTACATATTTATAAAGTTTTAATGTAAAAGTGATTTTAACTATTTCTGATTATTACAATATGCTACTAAGTTAATGATGAAACATTTTGTTAGGATTAATGACAACTAGCTCTATTCCAAGACCTCATGGGAACTGGAAACCAGCAGACATTTTTCAATGCTAATTAGAAATGAATCTTCCTTTCCAATCTCACAATAAACCACTGTTTTTATTTATTTATTTATTTATTTATTGTCACTAGCTCATTTAAAATAGAATTGAAGGAAAGAGATTTGTCAGTGCTCTCGTTATTGCATGATTGTTCATCTTGTACTTCAGCACTAGGAAAAAGAAAAAAAAAAGAAAAAAAAAGAAAAAAAAAGAAAAGAAACAACAGGCAAAACTATAAAGAAAGTAACTCCAACAATTTCAGCAAACACACTTTTCTTTCCTTAGAGTTAAACCAGGTGGGCAGGCTCCTTCCCTGCTTCAAAGAAAGTCTAATGCTTGCAATTAGTTTGAATTCCTCCTGTCACCAGTTTATTCTGTGAGTCATAAGTCTCCCTCACAACAATCTCTTATCAAATCAGTGGCAATATTTTTGTTGTTGTTGTTGTCGTTGTTGCTGTTCTGTTTTGTTTTCTTTTGTGGTGACACGTGGGAAAAGATTTCTGGTGTCAAGAAAGTCATATTCACTTTACACCCAGGTAGTTCACGGTTCTGCAGCTGCTGTTTCCTGAGGCCTTGGGCTAACCTCCAGGATCTAGAAGCACCTACCTGCACTGTTGTCTGTCTGCCAGATTGAAAGATGGAGTTCCATCCTTCACTCCTGTAAGAACATGGTCCTTTCAAAACTGAACAGAATCCTGTGTGATGAAATATCTGGTCTTCTTGAATGAATCACATCTAAATACAATATTGTCAGATTTATCTCTTGCTACTACTTGTGGTGGTTTTACCTTGCTAAGCAGCTGAACTCCACTACCACTGCTCTCTTACTCATCCTCCTTAGAAGAAGAGAGGAAGAAGAAAGTATTCTGGAAAGAAAGAAAAAAGAAAAAAAAAAACTCACTTGTTGAGATAAGGATAATATAATTAAAGGGAAAAGGAAAGGAAGAGGGAAAAAACAAACAAACAAAAAATAAAGGCCATGCAAGAGGGGAAAAAAAAAAAAAAAAAGTAAAGGCCTGTAGTGGGTTTACATGGCAAGGTTTTGGTAGCAGGGGGCCATAGGGGTGGCTTCTGTGAGAAGGATCTAGAAGCTGCCCCATGTTTGGTAAGGGCCCCACTGCTGACCAGAGCTGAGCCAGTAAGTGATGTTGTTTTGCGCCTCTGTGAGAGCATATTTAGGACAGGGAAAAAAAAATAAATGCTGTGCCACACAGCAGCTGGGAGAGTGAGAGAAGTGAGAAACAGCCTTGCATGTGCCAAGGTCAGTGAAGAAGGAGGGGGAGAGGTGCTCCAGGCGCTGGAGCAGAAGTCCCCTGCGGCCTGTGGTGAGGACCATGGTGAAGCAGGCTGTCCCCCTGCAGCCCATGGAGTACCACGGTGGAGCAGGGTTCCACGCTGCAGCCCGTGGTGGAGACCACGGTGGAGCAGGTGGACCTGCACCAATGGAGACTGCGGCCTGTGGAAGACCCCTGCTGGAGCAGATTCCGGGCCGGACCTGTAGCCTGTGGAGAGGAGACCACGCAGGAGCAGGTGACCTGGCAGGAGCTGCTGCCTGTGGGGGATCCAGGTTGGAGCAGTTTGCTCCTGAGGGATGGACCCCGTGGTACAGACCCATATCTGGAGCAGTTCTTGAGGAGCTGCTGCCTGTGGGCAGCCCACGCCAGATCAGTTCACCAAGGACTGCATCCCGTGGGAGGGACCCCACAGCACAGGGGACAAGAGTGACCGAGAAGGAGTGGCAGAGAAGAAGTGCTATAGACTGAACATAACCCCCATTCCCCGGTTCCCCTGCGCTGCTCGGGGGAAGGAGGTGGAAGAGGGTGGTTGGGGGGGAAGGTGCTTTTAGTTTCTTTCCTTTGTTTCTCGCTTCTATAGCTTGTTAGTAATAAGCAATAAATCTTACTGTCTCCCTATGCTGAGTCTGTTTTGCCCGTCACAATAATTACTGTGCGATCTCCTCATCCTTATTTCAACCCTTGAGCCCTTTTCATCGTATTTTCTCCCCCTTCGTCTTTGAGGAGGGGGAGTGAGAAAGCGATTGTGGTGGAGCTCAGCCGCCCACCCGAGTAAAACCACCACAAGGCCGTGCGGAAGCACAGAGAAAAAATAAATTACTCTCTACTTCCCATCAACGAGCAATGTTTGGCCATGTCCCAGGAAGCAGGGCCTCAATACGCATAGCGTTTTTTTGGGAGGACAGATGTTTTCATAACAAGAGCCCTGCTTCTCCTTCCCATTTCCCACCTTTTATTGCTGAGCGTGACATGGTGTGCTATAAGATATCCCGTTGGTTGGTTTAGGTCAGCTGCCCTGGTTTTGCCACCTCCCATCTCTTGCCCAGCTCCAGGCTGCTGGCAGAGCATAAGTGGAGAGCACAGCAATGTGTTGGCTGCTGCAGAGAAAGTTAATGACATTAAGACATATGAGGAGCGGCTGAGGTCACTGGGCCTGTTCAGCCTGGAGAAGAGGAGGCTGAGACCTCATCGCAGTCTACAACTTCCTCGTGAGGGGGAATGGAGAGGCAGGTGACCTATTCTCCTTTGTCACCAGTGGTAGGACCCACGGGAACGGTGTGAAGCTGAGGCAGGGGAAGTTTAGGCTAGACATCAGGAAGAGGTTCTTCACCGAGAGGGTGGTCGCACACTGGAACAGGTTCCCCAGTGAAGTAGTCACTGCACCAAGCCTGTCTGAATTTAAGAAGAGATTGGACTGTGCACTTAGTCACATGGTCTAAACTTTTGGGCAGACCTGTGCGGTGCCAGGAGTTGGACTTGATGATCCTTATGGGTCCCTTCCAACTCGGGATATTCTATGATTCGATTCTATGATTCTATGATTAACACCATTCCAACAAGACAGAGCACAGTTCTCTGTTATCCATAGAACCCTCATTCCTGTAGAGCATATATATGTATGTATGTATGTGATGTGTGTGTGTAAATATACAAATATCTATGCATGTATATGTATATAGATAAAATTAGGTTAGATTCTAACTGTGCTTTAAACAGTGAAAAATGTTATTCTAAAAACACAGAAAAATTCAGGTTGTTTACTGAAAGGAATGGCCAACTACAGTTAAGTTGCTCACAGCCATGACCAACTGAGTTTTGAATATCTGCAAGGACAGAGACTCTACAAGCTCTATGGGCAACCTCTTAAAGCATTTGATCACCCTCATGATATTTACACTCATGACCCTCATAATATATATTTTTTTTTCCAAACATCTATGTGGAATTCACCATGTTCCAGCTTGTCCCCATTGCTGCCTCCCATCCTTCCGCTGTGCCCCTCTGAGACATGTCTGGCTCTGCTAGGTAGCAAGTCAGGTAGCAATACAACCTCTGCTGAGCCTTCTCTTCTTTTCACTGAACAGATGCAGTTCTTAGTCTTGTATGTCAGGTGCTCCTGCCTCCCACCATCTCAGTGACCTTCTGCTGGACTCACTCTGGTCTGGTATTAGGGAGCCCAAACCTGGACACAGTTCTTTAGATGACGTCTCACAAGTGCAGAACAAAGGGGAAGGATCACTGCCCTGGATCTGCTGGCTGGGAACTTGCCAGAACAGTCCAGGACGTAGGTGGCCACCCACTTTGCTGCATGGGTGCCTTGCTGACTCACCTTCCACTTGTGGTTCACCACATCTTTTTCTACAAAGGTATCTAGCATCTTTCTAGGTAAGTAGATGCACAGATAGTTGTATGTGTATAAACATGGGTGTTTTTCAGCATGTTTACAGAGGGGTTGGACTGAGAACAGTCTTTCTTTTGGGATACTGTGCTTCACAAAATCTGGATCCATGTTTCTCCAAGCAGAATTTTCTCAGATTCCAAATTAACTTAAAACTTGAAAATAAATGAGAATAAGCTTTTCCAAGTTAAAATTTAGCTGTTTTAGGTTTCTGTCTTTTCTCAGTTTGTCCAAAGCACAAGAATCTAATTTAAATAGCAAATTTTTTTCTAGTTCTTGCCTAGGTGAATGAAGAAATTAACTTGTGTAAAAGACATACTTACAAGGGACTATCCATGCTATATTTTCAGACTAAAAATACATACATTAGAAGAAAGATTTCATCTATGGGGCATACATCAAAAGTCACATAAATATTTTTTTTTTCTCTACAAATTCTTCTTTTAGTGTATTCATTAAAATTTTATACATTTTCCTAATTACTTTAGCATTCCAGAGGAATAAATTATGCTTTTTTAAAAATTTGTTTCATTGTTGATTACTAACCTTAGTATACAATTTCCTTTGTTAATTGAAAATTGTCTTATTAATCCATTATGTGAGAAACATAATTCTTTCCTGTTTCCTGAAAAAGTTATTCACAAAGACAATAAATTAAAATGCTGGGGGGGGGGGGGGGGGGGAGGAGTTATGCTACTCAGATATCTAATTTTATAACTAATTAATAAAGCGATCTATAGCCATGAAGACTTGAAGTCATGTTGTTAGATATTCTTTTGATTCCCTAGAGGTGCTCAATGCAACACCTCTGTTAATGTCCTTTAACCTTAATGATCTCATTCACTCTGCAAAAACATCCAAGAGGTGCAATAATCTCTTCCATAGTCTAATAACTTTTCCTCAATTCACATGTAAATTAAGAAAAAAAAAGAAAGTAAAGGGGCTGGGGAGGCAATCATTTGATACAGGTCTAATTTCCTGTGATGTCTTTTACTACAAATGTAACAAGAGCAATTACCATGCTTTTATTATTTATTTATTTATTTTATTTTTTCCATCTCTCTGACAGCTGCTGAAAGTGTGTCTGTTCAGTATGAAGCTCTGTTAGCTGGAGACTCTAAGGCAATAAGTTGTCAAAGGAGGATGGATAAAGTGGCATGGTGATTTATGATTAGTGCTTCCATTATGGGTAAAAAACACATATATTTCTGGTCAAGAAAGTAAGATTATTTTAACAAGACACAGTTCCCTGACGCTGTCAGGAATTTGTCGATTTTACTTTAAATTATTTTAAGTTCTGCTTTCCAAAGAATTGCAAGACACCTAGACATATTTATCACTTAAAATGGCATTGGTTTTATCTTTCTGACCTGTCATTTCCACATCACAGACTTGCACTTACGAATCTTAAGACAAAAATATTCTACCCGATGGTGTTTCCTATAAATTTTCATGAATAGAGCTCTGCTTAGTGGGAAAATCTATATGGAATTCCACTGCTCAGATTAACTTTTAAACCTAAATAATGTCAAATGGTGGAAATCTTATAACACTGCAAAATATTAGAATCTAACTTCATCTTGGTAAGACTGAAACAAATTACTTTTTACTTTTCTGTTTGGAATATATATCAATAAACATAATTCAATATAATATAATAAAATGTTTTGAATTTACTAGAATAGTTTGTTTTGATCACTTGTACTTTAAGATTATATTTTATTATAGAAATGTAGAAATTTTTCAAGTTGTTAAAATAAATTATTCGATACCATGTCCCATTTGAGTAGGAAGAAATCAATGCAATCTTAAGAAGTAAAACCAATTTTAGTGTATCAGCATTTCTTGAACAAAAAGAAGAAAAAAATGACTTGTCAGAATATTTTCATAAAGCTTTGATAAAATGCAATTATTGGAAACATGGCAAGACCCTTGTTCTGCCATGCTCTCAGAAGGTTACTGCATAAAGATCTCAACTAGTTTTTGATACCCAAATTCATTTATTTTACTTGGCAAATGACAAAGGACAGGGCAATTGCTTGCCATTATAATATCTAAGAATTTAAGAATTCTGCTGTCTTTTTTAATTCTTTATGAAAAGCGTATAGATGTGTTATTATTTAAAAGTGCTAAACTTTGACTTTCCTTAGTGTATGTAAAAATACAAAAGGCAAACAATGATCTACCCTTGTGCAAGAACACAGTATAAGAAATATTTCAGCGACAGTCCTGGCTTTTGTGTGGTTACAATGAGCCTTGTAATGAGCCTTAAGAGAAGAACTGGAAACAATCATGATGTATACCATGGAGTAGTCTTCAGTGGTGCTGTTCTTCATTGTTCCATCATATTTCTCCAAGTGCATTCTGGTTGAGACAATACCTTCTCATGAAAATATTAATTTCCTATTTGCCAAATTAGGTCATTAAAAAAAAAAAAAAAAAAGTTCTTGTATTGCATAGCAACTGAGGTGTATGTGTAGCCTGCACCAAAGGCATATGCCCTCCTTCATTTTCCACAGTGAAGAGCTCTTCAAACAGGTCCTAACCATTTGTGTGCTTACAAAACAACACATTATATCCCCCAGATATCATAGAATCATTAATGTTGGAAAGTCTAACCTTTCCTTGAACACCCCCAGGGACAGTGAATCCACCATTGCCCTGGGCAACCTATTCTAATTCCTCGCTACTCTTTCTAAGAAGAAATTTCTCCTAATTTCCAAACTAAACTCCTCTGGAGCAACTTGAGGGCATTCCCTCTAGTCCTATCACTAGTTATCTGCAAGAAGAGGCTGACCCCCAGCTCCTCACAAGTTCCTTTCATGTAGTTGTACAGAGCAATATGGTCTCCCCTGAAACTCCTTTTCTCCAGACTAAACAATCCCAGTTCCCTCAGCCGCTCCTTATAGGACATGTTCCAGGCCCTTCACTAGCTTCATAGGCCTTCTCTTGACAACGTTCCAAGGCCTCGATGTCTTTCTTGTAGTGAGGGGTCAAAAACTGAACACAGTACTCGAAGTGCAGTCTCACCAGTGCAGAGTACAGGGGGACGATCACCTCCCTGGTCTTGGCCACCTGGGCACACTGCTGGCTCATGTTCAGGTGAGCATCAATCAGCACCCCCAGATCCTTTTCCTCTGCACAGCCTTCCAGCCACCCTCTCCCAAGTCTGTAGTGCTGCATGGAGTTGTTGTGACCAAAGTGCAGGACCTGGCACTTAGCCATGTTGAACTTCATCCCATTGGCCTCTGTCCATTGACCCCTGGTCCCTCTGCATGGCCTTCCTATCTTCTGGCAGATCAACACTTCCCTCCAAGTTGGTGTTGTCTGCAGACTTACTGAGGGTGCACTTAATTCCCTCATCTAAATCATCAATAAAGATATTAAAGAGGATGGGCCCCAACACCAACACCTGGGGAACACCTCTGGTGACCAGTCACCAGCTGGATTTCACTTCATTCACCACTACTCTCCGGGCCCAGCCATCCAGCCAGTTTTTAACCCAGCAAAGAGTGTACCTGTCCAAGCCATGGGCTGCCAGCTTTTCTAGGAAAATACTATGGGAGACCATGTCAAAGGCCTTGCTGAAGTCTAGGTAGACTATGCCAGCAGGCTTTCCCTTATCCACCAGGCGGGTTCCCCGGTCAAAACAGATAAAGTTGGTCAGACAGGACTTGTCTTTCATGAACCCATGCTGACTGGGCCTGATCCCTCGGTTGTCCCGAATATGCTGTGTGATTGCATTCAAAATGACCTGTTCCATCACCTTTCCTGGTACCCAGGTCAGGCAGACAGGCCTGTAGTTCCCCAGATCCTCCTTACTACCCTTCATATAGATGGGTGTCACATTAGCAAGTCTCCAGTCATCCAGGATCTCTCCATGACTGCTGATAGATGATGGAAAGCGGTCCAGCAATCACATCCACCAACTCCCTCAGCACCCTTGGATGGTCCCATCTGGCCCCATGGACTTGTGAGAGTCCAGGTGGAGCAGCAGGTCTCTAAATGTTTCCACCTGAACTGTGGGGGGTTTCTTCTGCTTCTCATCCCAGACTACCAGGTTGGGTGGCTGAGTACCGCGAGGATAAGTGGTCTGGTTAGTAAAGACAGGTGAAAGAAGGCATTAAGAACCTCACCCTTTTCCTTATCCTCAGTAGTGATGTGTGTGTGTGTGTCCCCCATCCAGTAAAGAATGGAGATTTTCCTTGGCCCTCCTCTTGCCGTTAATATATTTATAAAATCATGTTTCGTTTTCTTTTACTTTAGAGGCCAGATTGAGCTCGTACTAGGCTTTGGCCTTCCTGAGTTTTTCTCTGCATATGCTGGCAATTTTCTTGTACTCTCCCTGAGTTGCCTGCCCCTTCTTCCACCAGACATAAACTCTCTTTTTCTCCTGGACACTTAGCAAAAGTTCCCTGTTCAGCCACTCTGGTCTTCTTCCCCACCAGCTCATCTTACGGCATATGGGAACAGCCTGCTCCTGCACCTTTAAGACTTCTTGAGGAGCATCCAGCCTTCCTGGACCCCTCTGCCCTTCAGGGTTGTCTCGCAAGGGACATTCCTTGTCAGTGCCCTGAACAATTCCAAGTTTGCTCTCTGGAAGTCCAAGGTAGCAGTTTTACTCACCCCCCTCCTGACGTCACCAAGAATAGAGAACTCTACCATTTTGTGGTCACTCTGCCCAAGACAGCTCCCAACCACCATGTCTCCACCAGTTCATCAGCTCTGTTCATGAACAGCATGTCTAGCGGGGCACCCCCAGTAGGCTCAGTAACCAGATGAGACAGGAAGCTATCTTCCATGCACTCCAGGAACCTCCTAGACTGCTTCCTCAGGGCTGTGTTGTTTTTCCAGCATACGTCCAGGAAGTTAAAGTCCCCCATTAAAACAAGGGCTGGCAAACATGTAACTTCTGCCAGCTGCTTATAGAATGGCTCATCCGTCTCTTCATCCTGGTTTGGCAGTCTATAACAGACCCCCACCAGAATGTCCGCCTTGTTAGTCATCCCCCCGATCCTTATCCACAGGGACTCTACCTTATCATGCCCAACACCAAGCTCAACAACATCGAAACACTCTCTAATATAGAGAGCCACACCACCGCCCCTCCTTAGTTGCCTGTCCCTTCTGAAGAGCTTGTAGCGATCCATTGCAGCACTCCAGTCATGGGAGTGGTCCCACCATGTTTCAGTGATGGCAACTAGGTCATAGTTTGCCTACTGCACAATGGCTTCCAGCTCCTCCTGTTTGTTGCCCATGCTGCATGCATTGGTGTAGATTCACCTGAGGTGCACCATTGCCCTCACCCCCAACCCTGGGACTGCTCCCCCAGGCTAATCTCTATTGAGCCTCATTTCCCCTCTGTCCCCAAAGAATAAGAGCTTATATTGTCACCTTCTTTAAGGACACTAGGGTATTATCTCCAGAAATGAAGTAACCAGCAAGCTGGCACAAAAGTTACTGAAAAAAAAAAAAAACAAGTCAAGAATTTAAGCAGATAATTGCAAGAAATGTTTTGTTTTCTTTAAGTACCAAGGAAAAGAATTTCAGAATCAGCTTTTAGATTTTTTTTTTTTTTTCCCATATTCAAATATATCTCATGACCGCTCCAGACATGAGAGTCCACAGTTCACATTTTCTTAACAGTGTCTTTGATAATTGTTTTTAGCATTCTTTTGCTGGCTGGGGACAGCTCCTTGGGGACTCAGTCCACAGAATCTATTTGACTAGTTTGACTTTGCTGCTCCTAACAAGAATGAATGTCTTTAGCACTGGTGAAGGTACAAATGCTGATGCCTGTCTAATCTGATCCTGTATGCCAAAGTGAACTAAAATAATTTTGTACAGAGCAATTATGTACACTAAAAAGAAATCATAATCCATTATATAGGCCTTTGGGGGAAGTCTCATGAGTAAAATATCAGTTCTTTTCATCACAGCAGTTTAAACATTGAAAAATTGGGCCTTGTTACTCAGCTGTGTCTGATAAAGCCTGCAGCTGATTTTTTTTAGGAGTGTAATAAGCAGCATTGCACTAGAACAGTAAGGAGTTCACCACAAGACTTAAAAATATTTGTATTTAGTTGCCAAGTGAGTGCGAGTCATTTTTACAAGTGTATAAACCTTTGTTTGGAGGAAGAGATGGTTGTTATCGAAAATATAATTACAGTCACTTTGGTGAACATCACATATCTGTCTATATTGCAAATTCTGATTTCATAGAATCATAGAGTCTTAGAATAGTTTGGGTTGGAAGGGACCTTAAAAATTGTGTAGCCCACCCCCCTCCAATGGACAGAGACATCATTCACTAGACAAAGTTGCTGAGAGCCTCATCCAACTCATCTTTGAACCCTTCCAGCGATGGTGCACCCAAACCTTCTCTGAACAATCTGTTCTTGTGCCTCACCACCCACATTGTGAAAAAATTATTCTGTATATCCAGTTTAAATCTGAGTAATGGCTGATAAAAAGAAAAAAAAAAAAAGTCAGATTCAGCTCCCAGAATTGCCTAAAGTTAAAAGACTTGAAGGGGTTAGATCTGAATGCAACATACAAAGCACTCTATATTATTTTATTTTTTTTTGTCTCTGGGGCTTGTTCTGGAGCTTGTTTGTATAGCTCAGGGTAGCAGATTATAGCACGGAATAAATTAAACTAAAGGTATTTTATTAAAACACAACACAAATTATTAAAGGAGACAAGAAAGTCTTCTTGTTCTTAAATATTTAAATACAATTAATATATCTGAATGATTAGGTGTATTATCAGAAAGACACACAACAATAGCAAACATTACAATTCAAAGATATATTATATATATATATATAAATGATCATAATACCTTCTCAGAATTGCTCATTTTACTAGTTAGCAGAATCAAATCAACTGTGAACATTCAGTACTACTGTTTGATGGCCAGCAGGATACATAGACAGAGGAGGTAGGTAACAGTTTAAATAAATAGAAAATAAAGGTAATTTTGTTGTGATGTCGTAAAGGTAATTTTATTGTGATGTGTATCATTTGTAAAACATAAATCATATTTTAAAACATTTTTATGGCTGTATTTGTCATATGTAGTAGTACCCCTCATTTTTTCTCTACTTTATACAGAGAAACTTGACCTTCTGATTTGATAATATTTTGCTCTATCCTCTCTTCTTATTCCAGAGAGTCTCTGCACATTGAAAATCAGATTAGGAATTAAGAGGTGTCAATTTGCTTTGGTGAATCTAAAAACATCTTAAATATAAAGCCAAAATATTAAAGTATAAGGGATTTTAAAATCAGCTATAACAACAGCCAGAGTAGAATAACAATGCAAGAAAAGCTGGGAATAGTCCACACTGAATCATGTGCCAATACTGGAAAACTATTAAACTGAAATACATAATTAATATATAACTTAAAAAGAAGTTCAGTCTAAAAAGTAGTTAAAAATAATTGAGTAAGTTCTTTAGATGCTAAAATAACTTTCTTTATTTGTACTTTGGAGAACAAGGTAAAATTTAATCCATAAAATCTTGCACACATTATGATAACAACAGTCACTTCCATTTACCATTTCCACTTCTAGTATCTTTTGATTTGAGTGAAAGCACACATAGAAATACCTTGCATTCCCATACCGATCTGCACTTCTTTTTTAATGGGATTATCTGTAATAATTGTTATGCCCAGAAGGTAAGAAGTCCTACGTCTCTCATGCAGACTTCAACTGGGACGCCCAACTTAGGTAAGGAGGGAGTAGATAGGTTGCATGGAGGCAATGCATGGCCCCAGCCCATAGCTAGCCAAAGCAATGCAACTGTGTGCTTCTGTAACCCAATTGGTCTATCAATATAGACCAGGAGCGTTAGATATCAGAAGGGCAAAACTATCAGCAAATCTCAAGCAAATTACAAAGATATCCTCAGCTCTACTTTTTTCTTCTTCTCTAGTATGAACAGCTAACAGTCTGGTGGTCTAGCAGTTGAGAGAGAAAACAGACAGCATATGATCCTTGCAGACATCACTATCTATAGAAACTCACAGTTTAGAGTTTTTATGTCTGAAAAAGACATACATCTCTTCAGAAAAGAATCTATACGGTAAATTCTCCCTGTTCTGATACATTTCAAAAATATTAACTGAACAAATTTTTCCTAACATCTGAAGACTAAGAATTGGTCTTTCCGGTGTGACTTAGACACTTTAGAATCTGCAAAACATTTACCGTCAAAGGCTCTTATTCCTTTATGCTCTCCTGAACATTTTACCAGTCACGTAATTTTATTTCAGTTTTGCATGGTGAAGATTTTACTTTAAAATAAACAAACAAATAAATAAAAACAGACCAGTGAGAAATATTTGGAAAGCAGTGTTTTGTAACTAACAAGGCTTTTTCTCCTGAAAGTAACATTCTTTTTAAAACTCTGTACTTGAATATTGAATAATAACAGTTAACTGTATTTTGTTTTATCTTACTTAAACAGGGAATTAGAGGCAGATAATTTCAAAAGTACTCGTATCTGCTAAGCATCTTCAATGAGGGAGGGTATAAACTATTTATAAATGTATCACAGCTTGGAGGTCTTCATAGCTCCAGTTCACACACTACCTTCCAAGAGATATAGTACCCATTTACTTACTTACAGAGGTACAGTAAAGATTAATTAGTTAATATATGGATATAGCACTTTGAAAACTTTGACCTTTTTTTGAATGCTAAATATTACTTATTCTGGATTGATGCCAAGATACAGTGTGCCATTGTTTTACTACTAGTTACTACTACTCTTTGACACTATGTCCACATACACAAAACCTTTATAAACATAGCTTTCCCTTTAAGCTGTATTGCCTTCTAGCTTTTTTTTTTTTCCATTTCAGAATAGTGTTTAAATATTTACCATCTGTCTTTTGTAGTAGAGACAGATTACCTAATCTCAATCTATTACTGAGTAATTCAGAGACAAATCCAAGTTAGTCCATAAAATGTGCTAGTTGTTATAAAATAGTATATATCTTAAAATGTTGTGGGTTTTTGTTTGTTTGTTTGTTTTTTTTTCTATGCTCTTTAAAGCCATTCAATTTTCCATACTGTTCACTCTGATGTCTTGTATGTGACTATTATTTTTTGCTTTCACTTACTTACCTTATTTTAAATAAATTAGGTCTCAGTACATTTTCTACATTAAATGGAATTATTTTATACCTTCTTTTATCTTTTTGTAAAATTGTGATGTTAATTCTTCACATTTAAAAAAAAAAGTCTGAAAATAGATGTGAGGAGAGTTGCAAGTGTAAGTGGAAAGAGGCCTAATTTTCATTGACTAAGAGAAAAATCTTTTTTCAAGGTAGTCAATAGCAGAACTTCTAGTGATTTCAATACAGTTATTATTTGACACCATCTCTTAACTTGGCATATTATTTTCTAAGGAAGACTATTCTTATATTATCTCAAAAGTCATCCCACATTTCACCTCTTTCTGCTTCTTCCTTGTTAACTTGGATTTTATGTTAAAATTGAGACTCTGGAATATGGACACATTTCACTTTTTTTTCTTTTTTTCCTTTTTTCCTTTTTTTTTTCTTTTTCTTTTTTTTCTCCAGTGACTGTAATATCCATAATGCACGACGCTGCTGGTTATTCCTTCCTAAATACTTTTATAAATCATTAGACCTTATAGAGTTGTTCCACCTTGTTACTTCTTTTTATAAATATACATTAAAAATATATATTTTTGGAAGAAGAAAGATGAACAGAGAGATTAAATAGCTTGCATAATTTCATAGTGGATGAAATTTGAGTGATGAACTGAAATTGCCAGCTGAAATATTCTGGGTTTCAAATATCATTTACATATTCATCTGAAGATGGATCAAATCTTAAAGTTTTGTTCATTGCAGATTTATAAACTTCTGTAGTGTTTACTTAATTGGATTCTTTTCTGGGTGAATCAGTTCTCATGCTGACAAAGTATGAGACACACAAGTTGTGTCAGTTACATTTTTACCTGTATTTTTCTGCTACTCCACCTCCAAAGTTTTAATACTTCTCATAAATATTAATAAGAGTATGATTTAAAAAGCATTATTGATAGAAAAACATAAAGCTCATTTCTTTTAATTAGTCTTCTTCAAAAACATTTTGGGAAGAAACATTGTTGGGTCAGGTTCCTTCTTTCCTCTAAAAATATAATTAATCTTAATATCACCTTTTCTTTAAAACAGCACAAATTTAGTTAGTAGCTAGATGTCCATACTAAGAACAATTAATATAAAAAAATATTAAATTTGAACCACGATGATAATATCAAATGCAAATCATGCCAAGAAAATAATGCAATATGTAACACTATGTTTTTAGTATTTCCTGTTACCATAAATACCCTCTCAATGAAAAGCCACATATCTTAACTCTGTCATGATATCTGATTACCATGGAGTAATCTTTGGATCCTACAAAGAAAACACACTAACCTGTGTCTTGTTCCAAAGAAAGGCTGTACGAAGGTTTGGAGATTATTATCTACAGCAGACTCAGTTCAGCATTGTGCTTAGTGAGCATGAACTTTAATTTCATCATAGAGTTGCTCTCTTTGCTTTCACTAGATGGCACAGGGAAGCTTTCTGTGGTTAGCTATTTTAACATCATTTGTGGTCACTTGCTTTCAGAAACTCCTTTCTTCTTTCTTATCTGTCTCCTTCTTGACTTTCTTTTCAAAGGAGGAGTTTAAGTGGAAAAGCTCTTTTTTTTTTTTTTTATTTTTAACTTGGAAGAGGAAGACATTCGAGCTCATCTTCAAGGAAGAGATGTCAGTGATTCAGATGAACAAACTTTCTAGAAAAAGGAAGCTTTCAATTAGAATAGCTCGTGCAGTGCTATACCATGTACTGATCACCTCAACATAGACTGAAATGCTCAGACACTTTGAACTCATTTAGAAAATTCTGTTTCTGATAAAAAGAACTGTATTCCTGATTCTACTGAAGTTGAAGTCTTTAGGTGGTTTTACAGCTTTCTGGGGGATAAAAATGGCTACTGTAAGTTCATTATGTGACTAATGCAGGCTGTTCTGCCTGAAAATATATTTATGTTGAAGTTATGCTGGAGAGCTTTTAGGGTCCTAAATCCAATCAACATGAAGCAAGAAATGTAATCTAATTGTTGTTTCCCCAGACTAGATGCTAAAAGAAGCCTGAGGCAAATTCTGTTCCCTGCTACCTCATGTTTTAGAAGTAACATTGATATCACTCACCTGGGAAATCAGATTTTCCCTTCTCCTTTTACATATTAAGGCCTGGGTATCTTTGACCAGAGGCTTTTCCTCTTCTACATCCTCATCACTGTCTCTAAGGTCTATTCCTTCTTACAAGCACTTTAACAAGTGAATTAGTAGATTATGGGAAGTATCTTTCCTGTCCATTTGGTGGTTTTGCATGAACATGCTTTAACCTCAATACTGCCACATTATACTAAGTTTGATTTAAAGGATCATGTACAAGAAACTGCTCACACTCACATAATCTTTGTAGGAGCCCTATCTGTTATTTGTGCTTATGCTATATTAGTTATGTTTAATCTTTAAACATATTAATTACAGTTCCAGAGTGCATTCTGTTCCAGGTATTTGTGCACAGGTCTTGTCTGAAAATGGGCTGAGTATGCCTTATGGAGTCAGTGCATCCAGGTGCACAGATAGAATAAAAAATAAAAATAAAAAATCTGCAAATCATAATACATGCTTTAATCTGAGGTGATTCTGAGCATGAGTTAATAAGAAGTTGACCAAAACTTGAGGCATGAAGTGATTTTATGATTGTAGTGTTTCTTGGGAAGAGATGCCCAGAGTAACTGTAATTCTTTGGTGACTCACATAAACTGAGATTTATGACTGTTCAGTTCTATTTGAATGCAACCACACTTTTATTTTCTGAAATATTACAGGATATAAAATTACTAATTATTATCTATACTTGTAGTATATATAGGTTATATAATGTTATGTTATTTTATACCTTATTATATCATATCTTATTATATCTTATTATATTATATATTGCTTATATGTTACTTATATATTACTTGTATTAGTATTACTTATATTCTTATTATTACTAATAACAGGATGTTAGTATACGTAGTGGAATAAGGACACGAATTTTCACTTGTGCATATGCTTTCATACAACATTTAATTCCAGTGTTTTTCTTCTAAGATACATTACTTCCATAAAGTAAGAGCTTCTTTAGAAACATATTCACTCCTTGTGAATACAAACTTCTTTACAGTCTATTTTGCCATAGGAACGGCTATTTATTATAAATCTATTTGTAGTTCTCATTTTGCACACCTTGCCCTGTTAAATACTGATGGTCATGTTGTTTGAACATTATAATAATGTCCGTAATTAAAATTTAGGTAATATATGACTTCTGTCATAACGAGAGAGAGCTCCTAATCCTTCAGTGTGAAAAACTGTATATTAAAACTGTATATTATTTTCCTTTAAATTAAAGCCAAGTATATTAATCAAGTTTATTTTCTATTCAGAAAAAAATTGAAGAATATTTCATGTAGTAAGCAATTATTCATGGAAGAATAACAAAATTTTTCATAAGTTTTGAATGTGATGGACATTTGTGTTTTTACTGTACCTAGCAGTTAACACAATAAGACCTCAATCTTGATAGGGACATAGGCTGTGATAGCAGTATAAATATTTAATCATGTTAATTAACTTTAAAAGGAGGAAATCAAGTAAACTCTGCACATAAGGTGTCTGTTAGTTTGTCTGAAAGAGGACTCAGACAAAAGTATACGTGTGAGATGTAAATTTGAAGCTAAGAAATAGAAATAGCTATTTGAGGTCTATGTTGTACTTTCACATACTTAAATTTTTAAAAATGGCCCTCCAGTATAGGGAAGTACTATGTAGGTACAATTTTATGTAGTAGGCAGCTAATTAAAACAGTCTTAATTCTGTAATATTTCACAGTAGTGAAGAATGCTAGCAAGATGTGATATCAGAAAGGACTGCTGTGAGACTGAGCAAAAGAGGAAAGGGAATACAATAGGAACTGAAAAGCAGGCTATTAACAAGAATATGCAGTCAATTCATTCACAAGAGGAAAAAAAAAAGATTTTATCAATAAATCTAAAGTTTTTTTTTTTTATGAATGTGCAATAGCAAAAGAAATATTAGAGAAAAGTAACAAATAGAATAAATTAATAGCAAAGAACTGTTCTTGGACTTTTACAATGATTTTTGCCCTCACAGTTCAGAAAAGAAATCTGAAGATTTTATTCAAAAGCAAGGTTTTTATTTTGGGGTTTGTTGGGGGCCAGTGATGAGTGATGAACTGGAATATTATGGGTACCCTTGGACAAGTAATACTAGGACATATCAAATGACTATATACTGCTGTTTAGGAGGAAAAAAAAAAGAAAAAAAGAAAAAAAAAAACTTTAGTCAATTACGCTTAGAGAGTTAGAGAGTTATTTAGCTGAACAGGTACCAGGTGTCTACTATAGTTTTAGCAGGTTCTACTGCAAATTCACTGTAGGGGTGTGTTGCTTGTACTGAATAATTGTATAAGTGAGTTGTGTGTCTGAAGACATCTGAGATGTCCTGGACTACCTCTGGCCAGCTGGACCTGTCAGTCCAGAGGGTTGCACAAGAGTAATTTATCCTATCTACTAGACTTTTGCAGAAGTCTCAAACACCTTAGGATATCTCAAAAGGCACTGGCTGCTTCTGTTTAGGAAGTGTTTCAAGCCATAAATCACCTCTGGCTATAATGGGTGCCTACAAAAGAACTCACATTTACATAGTTAGCTACATTGAAAGATCTTAGTCTTTAAATGCATTCTGCTTCAGTTATCTAAACATGACAGCACAAAAGCACATGAGATGCCCTAGGTTGTCAGGCCTGACAACACAAACTCTGCCTGTGATCTTCTGCAGTATCAAAGTGGGGTGAGGTGGGACACTTCTGAGTACCTCCATGACATCAGTCACTTGTGTGGGGGCCAGTAGGTTGAACAAATAAACTCCTTTTACAGCTAGGTGAGAGACAAGCACTACCTGACAGTGATTTATCAGATTTTCATGTAGTTACCAGAAACAGACCACCTGCACCATCTTCACAGAATCACAGAATCACCTAGGTTGAAAGAGACCTCCAAGATCATCTAGTCCAACCTCCAACCTAACACCAAGAAGTCCTCCACTAAACCATAGCACTAAGCTCTACATCTAAACGTCTTTTAAAGACCTCCAGGGATGGTGACTCAACCACTCCCCTGGGCAGCTCATTCCAAAGCGTAACAACCTTTTCAGTAAAGAAGTTCTTCCTAATATCCAACCTAAACCTCCCCTGGTGCAACTTTAGCCCATTCCCCCTCATCCTGTCACCAGGCACGTGGGAGAATAGACCAACCCTCACCTCTCTACAGCCTCTTTTAAGGTACCTGTAGAGTGTGATAAGGTCGCCCCCGAGCCTCCTCTTCTCCAGGCTGAACAATCCCAGCTCCTCAGCCGTTCCTTGTAAGACTTGTTCTCCAGACCCCTCACCAGTTCCATTACCCTTCTCTGGACTCGCTCGAGCACCTCGATGTCCTTCCTGTAGCGAGGGGCCCAAAACTGAACACAGTACTCGAGGTGCAGCCTCACCAGAGCCAAGTACAGGGGGACAATCACTTCCCTAGCCCTGCTGGCCACACTGTTTCCTATGCAAGCTAGGATGCTGTTGGCCTTCTTGGCCACCTGAGCACACTGCTGGCTCATATTCAGTAACATTAAAGAACATCTAGATGACTACCTCCAATGTAAATATCTATACTGAAAAGTTAGGGACAGTGATTCCCAGTCCTCTTTGTGAAATATATATATATATATATATTTATATTTATTATTATTATTTGAAATGTTTGTTTCACTTCAGCTCCATTGGAAAGAAAACTGGCAATAGGACAGCACACAAAATGAACAATATTTCAATGTGTCTAAGTGGCAGAAAGCATTTTATATGGTAAAAAACTTAATTCCATTTAAAGCTGTTCGTTTAAGCCTTCACAGTGGTCTACAAAAATACATAACAGTAACAAACTCTGACAATATAACTTTGTTAGGAGGAACAACCAGTTTCCAGATTGATTTGAAACCTTTTATCTTTGACATTGAAGTGATACCACAGTCACGAGTGGTGTTCCCAAGGGGTCAGTATTGGGGCCCATCCTCTTTAATATCTTTATTGATTTGGATGAGGGAACTGAATGTAACCTCCATAAGTTTGCAGGTGACAACAAGCAGGGGGGAAGTGGAGATTTTCTGGAGAATAGAAAGGCCTTGCAGAGGGACCTGAACAGGTTGGAGCAATGGGCAGAAGCCAGTAAGATAAGGTTCAACATAGCTAAATGCAGGGTCCTACACTTTCATAACATGCAGCACTGCAGGCCTGGGGCAGAGTGGCTGGAAAGCTGTACATAGGAAAAGGATCTGGGGTTGTTGGTCTATGCTCAGCTACACATGAGCCAGCAGTGTGCCCAGGTGGCCAAGAAGGTCACAGGCATCCAGCAGGACCAGGGAGGTGATAGTCCCTTCTACTCAGCTCTGGTGAGGCCGTACTTTGAGTACTGTGTTCAGTTTTGGGCCCCTCACTACAAGAAAGACATCGAGGCCCTGGAACCTTGTCCAGAGAAGGGCTAGTGAAGGGTCTGAAATGCACGTCCCGTGAGGAGCAGCTGAGGGAACTGGGATTGTTTAGTGTGGAGAAGGGGAGTTTCGGGGGAGACCATATTGCTCTCTATAACTACCTGAAAGGAAGTTGTGGGGAGCCAGGGGTTGGCCTCTTCTTGCAGATAATTGGTGATAGGACAAGAGGTAATGGCCTCAAGTTGCTCCAGGGGAGGTTTAGGTTGGAAATTAAGAGAAATTTATTCTCAGAAAGAGTGGTTAGGCATTGGAACAGGTTTCCTTGGGAGGTGATGGAGTCACCGTCCATGGGGGTGTTTAAGGAGAGGTTGGACTTGGTGCTTAGGGACATGGTTTAGTGGTGACATTGGTGGTAGGGGGACAGCTGGACCAGATGATCTTGGAGGTCTTTTCCAACCTTAATGATTCTATGTTATGAAATATTTTTTTCTCAAGAGACAAGCTAAAGTTAATGCACAGGAATTTTCTGTTGTGAAAGGTATGTTTGTTAAAGATGGAGAAGAAAAAGTGACAGGACACCAAATTTGTAACTGGGAAAATTTAGTCTCTTTTGCATACTCACTTTTTGATGCATGTAAATAAGTGATTTGTCTGACAGAGTTTCCTGGCCTGCACTGACTTGAGAATAGTCAGCATTTGTATTTATATGTTGTGATATATATCACTTTCATGCCTATGAAATGTAGTATTGTAATTTCACTTTCTATCAGATGACCTAGTCAGAATGAAAGAATTAATGTCAATCAATTGAAAGAAACTTCAGTGAAAAAAAATTCAGACAAATATATAACCGAATTAAATTTAAACTACATCATCAAATATTAATTATTAAAAAAAAATGTCCAGGGCAAAAGATAGAGAGTTTTTTGTCTTGAAAAAATAATGTGTAAGCTTAAATAATAGTACTTAGATTATGTATTGAAATAAATATTCTAAATATCTAGAAAAAAGCATGAGAAAAAAAGATGCCTTTTGTTGAAGATTAATTTCCCAATGAAACAGTTTTTATTCTAACTCTTGAACAGTTTTTATATACATTTATATACTCAAAGGAAAATTTAGTGGAGAAGGATGTTTCCATTTAAGAGGGAGATAAAAGAACTTGTGTACATTTCTGATAGAAATAATTCAATGTGCTGGTATCAGATTGGGGGCAAAAACTTTCTAAACCATGGTGTCTGGGATATTTAAAGTAATATTTTAGTAACATCGAAATGCAATGGCAGATATATCTAATTTATTGTTTATATTTAGAGTGTGAATTTGGGCAAGTCATATAGCATTTTTATCTTTATAATATAAATGTTTAGTTAATTAAAAAAAGAAGGTACAATTAATAGTAGTCTGATTCACAGATTCACGATCTTCTAAAATATTTAGTTACCGATCAGAATGTTATCCTGTACAACTTCTGCTTATCTTTTAATCTTTATTTCTTAGTGTCCAGAATAAGTGTTCTCCAGAAATGGTATGTATAGTATGATCTTAGACCAGATCAAAAGTGCATGTCAGTGCTGATGTATAATTGTCTTTTTGCTTTTTTCAGAAGCAGCACAACTCCACATTTGCTATGTCCATTCATGCTTATAGTATTAATTAAAACAAAAACTAAAACAAAAACAAAACAACTTTTTTTTTTCCCCATAACAGTCAGTGTTGCTTGTATCTAGTCTCCAAATAAAGATTTCCACAAGGTAATGATTCCGTCTGAAAACATAGCAATAAGCCATGCTTAGTGACCTTTTCAATTTCCAATTACAAAACTGTTATTTTTGCAGTGTTTTCACTTACTTTTCTTATTCTTTGCTTCTGTTCATTCATCAATCAATTAAAACTGCAATTTTTTATTTATTTTATTTTATTTTTTTTCAGGCAATAAATTAACTGTAATGCTTACAATCCTCCTGGCACATATTCCTTTGCTGAGAACAGACTGGATGTTTAAACTGACAGAGCCAAGCTCTCCCATGAGTTTAACTGTGAAGCTGTTAACTACCCACCATCTCCATCCTCTCTTTCCTCTTATTCAAAGTAATCAAATCCAAATCAGGGGCTATTTATTGTTTAGTAAAGCTCTATTTGAGCTGTACCCAAAAACCAAGACAGATATCGAGCCTAAACTTAGAAATGTAGGTATCTAAAATATCATCATCATCTATAGCTTTTATTTCAGACTTTCACATGTTAAACAAGGCTTATTTGTTTTGTGGGGGAAAGGTAATGAAATGACAACTGAGGTTTAGTTTTCTTCGGTTATAGTACCTGTGGTGTTATTCTGATCTTTTTGTTCTGCTGTACAGCATACTCCTTTCTTATGAGGAAATACCAGGTGTGGATCTGTGTGCATGGGTTAACAGTCTGCAAAATTTTGTGATAATATAATAATCTCACTCCCTGATAACTTTTTTTTTTTTTTTTTTTTTATGTATCTGTCATTGAATTTGGATTATGTAGGGGACCAAAAGTTTTGTTACAATAATCTAAAATACAATCAAATGTCATTATTCAGAATAGAAGATAAATAAAAGCCAAATTTAGGAAGAAGTTTACCTATTTAATTAATTGACAAAAGTTATTCGTTGATTTACTACTTGAATAATCACGCTAGAATCAGTAGAATGTGGTAATATACAACTCTACTTGAATTGCTACATTATTTAGGCAATCAAGAACAGATCTTCAACTGCTGTTTTAACTACATTCAAAATGTTATCCTTAATTTTGAGACTAAATCACTTTATTTTTCTGATTATTTGATACTTTACAGTGTTTTTGTTGTTATTTGCTCTAATATGTTTCAAGAAATTCTTTCAAAGTATTTCCTATAGAGAAAGACAGTCACTTCTCTTCATTAATAAATGCTTAGGAAACTTGAGCATTTTATTCCATACAATAGAATTTATGTAATAATATATTTTTAATGACAGTATTTTGCCTTTTTATTTACTAGATCATGTAATTTCTAGATAGACCTGAAATTCTAGATATTTCTAGAAAGATTTCTAGATAGACCTGAAAATGGTGGCTTCAGTTATCTGAAATGTATTGTAATAACTCAAGTGAGGAAAGTTTAAAATTTGAATCATTGTTTCTGATCTTGGTGCCTCTTTCTTAGTTTTCCCTTTTAGTTCTTTGGTTTCTTTGAATGTTCTTTTACCATGACACTGCCTTCACCATATGATTTATTTATTTATTTATTATTATTTTTATTATTATTTATTATTTATTATTTAATATTATATAAATTTAATTAATAATTAATTCAATTTAATATTATATTTTATTATTTATTATTATAAATTATTAATTATTTATTAAATATATAATTATTATTAATTATTGATTTATTATTTAATATTATTATTTTATCTATGTTTATTATTATTATTATTATTTTATTATTATTATTATTATTATTATTATTATTTTCATTCTGACACTTCTTTCCAAGTGAGTACTCATTAGAAATATTATTACTGTTGTGTTGGTCTGTTTCTAAAAAAGTTTAGAAAATTTAGTTATTTTGCCAAATAAGCTTTCTCTTCCCCTTTTTCTGGTGGTTCAATAAGATAATGAGATTTTTCCCTTCTCTTCCCCTTCCTTCCCTCTCCTTACCTTTCCTTCCCTTCCTCTTTATAAAGCTCTAATCTATATATACTTATATATATATATTTATATTCATAGAATCATTGAATGGCTTGGTTTGGAAGGGACCTTAAAGACCATCTAGTTCCAACCCCCCTGTCATGGACAGGGATGCCACCCACTAGACCAGGTTGCCCAAGGCCTTACCCAGCCTGGTCTTGAACACCTCCAGGGATGGGGCATCCACAACCTCTCTGGGCAACCTGTTCCAGTGCCTCACCACCCTCTGAGTGAAGAATTTCCTCCAAACTTCTAATCTAAACCGCCCCTCTTTTAGTTTAAAACCATTTCCCCTTGTCATATCATTATCTGCCTGAGTAAAAGTGGTTTTTTTTGTGTTTGTTGTTGTTGTTTGTTTGTTTGTTTTTTTTATAAGTCCCCTTTAAGTATTGAAAATTTGCAATGATGTATCATAACATCCCCATTTCTCAGCCTTTCTTCATAGGAAGGTACTCCAGCCCTCTGATCATTTTTGTGACTCTTCTCTGGACCCACTCAGATAGGTCCTCATCCTACTTGTGCTGGGGGCACCAGATCTGAATGGAGTACTTTAGGTGTGACCAGTTGGCCATTCCTCTGTTGATGCAGTCCAAGATGCAGTTGGCCTTCTGGGCTGCAAATGTGCACTGCTGGCTTATGTCAAGACCTCTTGTCCAAGTCCCTTTGGATGGCATCCCTTCCTTCTGTTGCATCAGCTGCACTACTTAGCTTGGTGTCATCTGCAAGCTTGCTGAGAGTGCACTCAATCCCATTGTTGATTGTTTTTGAGAAACAGTACTGGTCCCAGGATAGACCCCTGAGGACATCACTTGGCACCAGCTTCTACCTGGACACAGAGGCATTGACCACAACTCTGGCTGCAGCCTTTAAGCCAATTCCTTATCTACTGAATGGTCCATCCTTCAGATCCATCTCTTTCAAATTGGAGATCAGGATGTCATGTGGGACCATGTCAAAGGCCTAAGTCCAGGTAGATAACATCAGTCGGTCTTCCCTTGTCAGCTGATGCAGTCGCTATTCCTAAAATCTGGCAGCAAGTTGGTATCACACTGTGGACATTCTAACATGATCTAACATGATTAAAACACATTAATTTACACTAGAACTGAACCTGGAGAACATTGTGGTGTACAGGCAGTTTCTGTGTATAAGTCCAATATGACTGAACTATTCTTCAGATAGTTCACTTTCATTAAGATAATGTTCCTCTGTTCCTTTTTAAAATGTTTCTACATGCATGTGAATAAACTCACCATTTGAAAGGTCATCTAGTTTCTAGGGTGATTCATTTCCAAATTATTTAGAGTGTTTTTGTTTTTTGTTTGTTTGTTTTTTTTTTCTTCCCTTATTCTGCAAAGGCAATGAAGAGGTAATATTTTCAGTCCCTAGGGGGTTCAACTTTGTAACCAACAGCTTTCTTTTGTATTTTGCCCCTATGACTTTACAATACATCCATTTTTCACTCCTGTTTTTCTCCCTCTGGAGAGTTATATCTACACTTGAGAGAATAACGTATACTGCAATCACTTTACATCATAATTTAATTAAATAGATTTAGTCTGGATGATATGTGTTTCTCTTTGGGAATTCCTCCCACTTCATCTTTTGGTGCAACAGAAGACTGAAACCATGGATCTAGTGTGAAAAATAGTAAACCTATAAATGCTTTGAATCATAAAAGAACAGAAATATGTAGTCATGTGTGACAGATGCTTCTTTCTCTGTTATCATAATGTGCCAGGAAATACTTTCTGAGTCACAGAGCCCTAGTTGTGATCAAATTCCTACCAGTCCGATTTACTCTGTTATGTATTAACCAAACTTTACCTCAGTCTATTTATAATGCCCCAAAGTGATATGTCTTCTCTAGTAACATTATTCCAGTTTTTCTACTCTTTATTCCATTTTTCTGAAACTGTGCTTAATTTTCTGTTCTTAATTTAGTGAAGTGGAGATAACTGAGGATTACTTTTAGCTGTATCAATATTTAAAATGGAAATGATAGCTTTTAAGCCAAGGCTTTGTGGTTATGCAAATATTTCAAACAATCAAATCAACATGGCTGCTCATAGGATCCTGATCAATTGTAAGATGCTGTAATCAGAGTTCACAGTGAATACAAGTGAAGGGTAATATTGTTTATTTTCAAGTTCAAGTTAGTTTCAAGCTACCGTTCTATGAGTGAATTTTAGGAACCAAATTACCTGGAAATTGAGTGTTGTTTTTTTTGTGTTTTTTTTTTTTTGTTTGTTTGTTTGTTTTGATTTTTTTTAATAATAATTCAGAAAAAGAAGCTGCAGCTTTATTTAAAGATTCTGCAGCTTCAATTTCTGACCTGTTACAAAAACATACTCAGTTTTTCACAGAGCATTCCAGGCATTTATTTGTTTATTTATTTATTTCTCTAGAAACGTAGTTTAAAAAGAACATCACAATGTCTACTGGGACTAATATTAATGAAACAGATTTCCTGTCATTAAAAATTTTTCCCCAGCTAGTGAAGGGTAAGGAAATTTAGGTGAGCATCTCTGGAGAAAAGCTTTGAGAAATAAATTGGGGAAAAAAAAAATCATTGTTTGCAGCAAAATTGCATTTGCACTGTGGCTGCTGACATTTTACTTACTCTTCAACTTGGAAGTCTAAGTCACTCCAGCCTTCAAAAAGGGCAAGAAGGAGGATCCAGGCAACTACAGGCCAATCAGTCTCATCTCCATCCCTGGAAGGGTGATGGAACAGCTCATCCTGGAGGTCATCTCCAAGCATGTGGAGGATAAGGTGGTGATCAGGAGCAGTCAGCATGGATTCACTAAGGGGAAATCATACTTAACATACTTGATAGCCTTCTATGATGAGATCACCAGCAGGGTGGATGAGGGAAGACAATGAATGCAGTCTACCTTGACTTCAGCAAGGCTTTTGACACTGTCTCCCATAACAACCTCATAGATGAGCTCAGGAAGCGTGGGCTAGATGAGTGGACAGTGAAGTGGAGTCATAATCGGCTGGATGGCAGAGCTCAGAGTGTTGTGCTTAGTGGTGCAGTCTATTTGGAATCCTGCAGCTAGCGCTGTCCTCCAGGGGTCAGTACTGGGTCCAGTGTTCAACTTACCAAAGACCTGAATGATGGAAGGGAGTCCACCATTAGCAAGTCTGCTGACAGCACAAAGCTCAGAGGAATGGCTGATACACCAGAGGGCGGTGCTGCCATTCATAGTGAACTCGATAGGCTGGAGGGGCGGGCTGAGAGGAATCTTCAACAAAGGCAAGTTCACGGTCCCGTACCTAGGGAGGAATAACCTCAAGCACCTTTTCAGGGTGGGGGCTGACCTGCTGGAGAGCAGCTCTGTGGAGAGGGACCTGGGGGGGTCGTGCTGGACAGCAGGCTGACCACGAGTCAGCAATGTGCCCTTGTGGCCAAAAAGTGCCCTGGGGTGCATTCAGAAGAGTGTTGCCAGCAGGTCAAGGGAGGTGATCCTGCCCCTCTACTCAGCCCTGGTGAGGCCACACCTGGAGTATTGTGTCCAGTTCTGGGTTCCCCAGTACAAGAGGGACATAGAACTACTGGAGCGAGTCCAGAAGAGGGCTGATTGATGATTAGAGGACTGGAGCTCATGTTGTATGACAGGCTGAGAGAACCGGGCCTGTTTAGCCTAGAAAAGAGAGGACTGAGGGGAGACCCCATCAATGTGTATAAATATCTGAGGGGAGGGTGTCGGGAGGATAGAGCCAGTCTCTTTTCAGTGGCACCCAGTGACAGGACACGAAATGAAGTACAGGAAGTTCCAGCTGAATGTGAAAGGGCAATTCTTTGCTGTGAGGGTGACAGAGTACTGGAACAGGTTGCCCGGAGAGGTTGTGGAGTCTCCTTCTCTGGAGATATTCAAAACCCACCTGGATGCCATCCTGTACAACATGCTGTAGGTGATTCTGCTTGGCAAGGGGGTTGGACTAGATGATTTTCAGAAGTCCCTTCCAATTTCAGCCATTCTGTGATTCTGTAAAATCCTGTGGCTTTTTTTTGTTTGTTTGTTTTCTTTTTTTTTCCTGATTTCTTTTGGGAAGATAATTTTCAGATTTATAAATTGGGCTTTGGGTATGTGAATGTTAGACTGATAATAGTTTTTTTTTTCTTTTTTTAAGAAAAAAAATGAGTAGAAAATCAAAAGTGGGGAATATGGAACTTATTCCATTAAACTCCAACAATTATTTATACATATATGTGTGCGTATGTATATATATAAAGAAACAAAACAGGTGAAAATAAAAATCATAGCTGTCACAGCATAGACAACAAAACAACAACAGCAAAGCACTTGTATTCAACTTCAGGAAAAAAGAAATCCAAAATAAACAGCTCAATCCTGACAACTAAAAATTGCTATTCTCAGTTTCAGCGAACTTTTGCATTTTATTTTTGCCTGTTGTGCAGGCATAAAAAACCTAATCAGCTGAGTAAGAAAAAAATAAAAAAAAGGTAATACAGACCCAGAAAACATTAAAAAAAAAAAAAAAAAAAACACTGACAAGTAATCCAGTGCTCTGATGATAAATTGAAATCTGCTAATCACAAGTTTTTACACCTGATCGGATGCATAGTGTTAAAAAGATGAGGAACTTATGCAAGTCAAGGCTTTCATGCATTTTCTTTCTTCTTCCAGTCATTTTTCTAGCTGGTCTTTCAAGTTTACAATTGTGCTCAAAGTTCCACATCAATTTAAAGCAAAACCAAGAACTCCTATTTTCACTAGACTAGATGATGCCATAGGCCTGATTCTGGTTTAGATTAGCGAACTCAATGAGTCCTTTTAGATGGCTGGGAATGGGTGCACTATCTAACCACATCCCAGTTTTGCACTGAAGTGAGATGCAAGCTAGTACAAACTCCCTTCTTTGCCCAGTATCTTGAATAGAAAATAAACATGAGTCGCCACCCAAGGCAGAAGGTCTGCATTGTACCAAACAGAGTGACTTTTGGACAGTAGGTATAAGCTATATTTTTGACCAGTGGTGCACTATGAAAATAAATCTCCTTACTGATTCTAACAGCTTTTCTGCAGCTGATTCAGAAGATCCCATTACATCTCACCAAGTTGCTTCATCTATCATTTCTTAGCTTTGCTAATAATTTGCAATGTGTATTACTTACTAATTCAGCTGTGTTTTCCACTTTGTCTAGTTCACAAGCAATGTTTGGATTATTATCTAGTATAAAATAACTTCATGAATTATGGTCATGCTACTGTGTGTGATTTACCATGATATACTATGATGTTCATAAAATGACCATGAAAGTAAATATATCTCACTTACTAATTGTTTGTTTTGTGTTTGTTTATTTGCCTTTTTTTTTTTTGAGGAGGAGGTGGGGGGGGGGGGCTTAATAGTCAAGAATTATATGCAAAAAAGGTTATCTAAACTTAAAGTAAAAAATAAATATCTGAAATATTAAAAGTGAAATTGGTGCATTTCGCAAGTAGCTTTACTGCTACAAAACGTTGGTATTATGTACATTTTAACTTTTGCCACTTGGCTAGAAATTTTTCATGTTTTGTAAAGAAGTGGTATCAGAATTCTTATTTATACTCTAGAATCAAGATATGCTATTGCCTGAGTATATGTGTCTGTTCATGGAAGACGTAGAATGTCCATGTACGTTGTTTACATGTATGTGCCCCTAGGAAATATGTGTCCTCTACATTTTCCTTGGGCACTCATATAGGTAAGGTGCTGGCCTAGTGAGTGTTCTTTAATGTATTTTATGAGGGAAAAAAAGCAAAACAAAACAAAACAAAAAAAAATCCAACTTTTTATAATAAAATTTCCCAGCACTACAATTTATTTTGGCCCAAGGCAATTATAATAGCAAAAATTTTCCAGATGAATTTCCCTGAAACTTTTATTTTGTGCCACTCCTTTTGTGAAGTCTGAGGAGAAAGCTGTAGAGGAAGAAAAAAAAATAGATTTTAAGGGAGGAAAAAAATAAAATGAACATATTTAAAATGTTAAACAAAAAAATTAAAAAAGTCATGTAGGTGAAAAACCATTCTTTCTTTGTATTGTTCAGTAGAAGAAAAGAGGGAATTATTACTTCTTTTCAGAAAGAAAAAAAAAAAGTCCTTGCATACATTTAATTGCATGTTCATACAAGACTGAAAAACATACATACTTACAAGACTGAAAACAAAGTATGATTTCAATTAAAGCAGAACTCCTGGTGTGCTTCAGCAAACTACACAAACCTTGACATCATGCAGATTTTTCTTCAGGCTTTTGCACGTCTATTTTTGATCCTATTTTGACTGTTTTATATACCTCGTGCTTAAGGCTGCCCTCTCTATTACATTCCATGAACAACTGTGATGCTTCTATTCAGTGATAAGAAAAAATACTCTCTCATGTTTTTAACATATTCTGGAAATATAATAAAGGAGATAACTGTTTAGAACAGTGTGAACCTCTTTCACAAAATGTAAATTATAAATCTCCATCCAATGGACTAATCACAATGCATTAAGCATCTTTTCTGATAAGCAGGAAAATTGCAGAGTGAGATTCAGACAGATATGACTAACAGAATGCAGAAAACTGTGTGTATGGGGAGAGGTACTATTTCTAAAGAGGCTCTAATCACAGGGTTTTAAAAGAAATCTTTTTTGCAGAGGATTAATTGCACTGTGAAGTACATTTTCCTGATCATCAAAATAATTCTCTTTGGTACATGTGTGGTCTGTTATTATACTAAATAACAGGGTGTGGAAGATACCAGAAAAGAGATGGTGTGTTTTATGATGCCTCTGGATATAAACAGTTTATAAACTACATTTTTGGGGTGAAATTTTAATAAATAACAATATTTTACAAAGTTGTTATTGACTGTAGCTATTAAATTTGTCTTAGAACTTGGTTCTCTGAAAGTTTGTTCATATAGTTGGAAGATTTTGTTTAGTCATTCTTTTTGAAGAAGCTTTATCCTTTGTATGCATTTGCACTGCTTGAATTATTTTACAATTAATTTAATGTAAGTTTTTATTTAATTATTAAGGGTACCATTCAATTTTTTCACAGTTAATACAAATTGCACTGATAGAACTTACAATGTGACATATTTGTTGCTCAGAGACAGAAGGAACCTTTTTCACATATCATCTTTATCAAGCAGGAGAGGAGTGGCACAGTTACACCTACATTAACCTGTCCAACCCCCCAGAAGAGCATAAAATGAACGCTTATGGCTCTTTCTGTAAGTAGGAATCATTTTCCTTTCAAGCTGTTAGAGGATTTCATGATATAATTCTAACTGAGACCTTCCCCATCAAAATTTACCTGCATACAAATAAGTATGACCCCTGGGAACAGTAGAGTACTACTTTCTAAAAATATTTGATGTTCAGAGACTTCTGGAAAAGCAGTAACTCAAACTCAAAAGCAAGCTAACATATATTTTTGTTTAAGTAATGTAGAAACTTTAAATAACAGATTAATATGAAAATTTACCAAGCAACTAACATGTATGACTTTTTGTTCTCAGTGACCTCCAAAAACTAGGGAAGAATTATTAGAACATAGTCTGATTACGGTGTTATGTGCACAGTATAGATGTGTTTGCATATTTTATGTCAAGAAAGCAATGAATAAAAAGTATAAACAAGTACTGAAACTCAGGAACTTCTCTCCAAAGTCAGTCTCTAACCCAAGACATACTTTTTTCTTTGGTGTATAATGGACATGTCTATACTAGTATCTTAGTTTAGATTTGGAGTGAACTTTTGAAGTGAATTACATGATCGCCTCTGTTTAATGGAATTTGTCTCACAAGAATTTCAGTCCACATGACCAAAGGAGATTGTCAGAAATTACACCCTTCACCCCCCTGCCATACACCCACCCTAGATATGAATATAATGTGGAGATTGAGTGCTTACACCAAAAGGATTTGGATCTACAGACCTACTCATTCTGGGCCTCATCAATTTCTAATGTAGTCAGTAACACAACTATTACCTGAAAGATGGAATATTACTTATTGTTTAGTTTTTAGGCTGTTCTCTACAAAAGGAAAAGAAAGATGTAAATTTGAACAAGCATTGGAAGAGAAGCACCTAAATCTAGGCCTACTGCTTCTCAAGTACTCCATTAACACTAGACCAATCTTACCATGAAGATGCTTCATTGCTTCAAAGCAATTTGGACTATACTGTGTTTTAGATACACACATTTCTTCTCTGAATGCCTTCCTTCACGTAGTAATGTAATCAGGAATATGTTAGGAAAATCAAAGGTGTGTTTTCCTCTTCCAAAATTTCTATTATCTTTGTAACTTCAAATTTTTTTTTGCCTTGTTCTGAATTTGCCATCTGGAAGTATCATGGCAGTGCAATATAATATTCAATAGGTTTACATTTACAGAACAAGGTTTGAAGAAAACCTGTAGGGAAAAAATAATTTATCTCCTGCAAAGAAATGTATGTAATCAATGCCATCTCATTTGGCTATGTGTTGCAGTGTAATTTATGTGTGATTTTATGGTAAACAATAGAATCATTAATTATTATTATTAATAATAATAATAATAATAAACAACTTTCATGAATATTTAATCTACAGTTCATTACTCCATAGAGAGTTGCATCTTTTGTTGTTGTTGTTGTTGTTGCTGCTTGTTTGTTTGTTTTTCATACAGAAGAATTTAATGGCATAATTCTTATGTGGAAAAACAACTGAATATGTGGGATTCACCCTTCCCCCCAAAACTTTTAGTATTGTTTTATAGTTTTTATATAGTTTTTTATATAGTTTTTTATAGTTTTTTATATATATTTTTTATAATACTTTTAGTATTTTTCTTCTCTTCTTAACTTCCTTCTGCAGTTAAATATGTTTGGTTTTGTTTTAATTATATTTTAGTGCAACTAGCTGCTTGGCCCAAGAGACTCACCGTTTCTAATTTTCTAATTTCAGTGTTTATATCTTTCTTCAGGGTTAAAGTTTTTATTGTGGAAGGGTAAAATAAAGAAAGTAATGTTGATGACCTTATATATCAGAAATATCAGATTTTTTTTTATCACTCAATAGTCTGCCATCTTACTTTAAAATGAAGCCTAAAGATACTTAGTAGTCTGATCCATGTGGAAAGTTTAAGTATCTTTGGTACTAAAATCATATCTTCACAGTATCATAAATTTATCTACCTTCCAAATATATGCATACATGCTGAAAATCTTCAGACTTGACAGGGTTGTGGGTTAATATACTGACAAAGATATATCTACGGTGTTTTTCTCCCTAGTTTTAAAATTACTTTCCTGGTTTCTAATTGCAATTGAGTTCAGAAAGAAGTAGAAATGTTCTATTATTATTGTTTGTATTTTTATGGAGAATGTTATTAGATTTCAAGACGTATTGTGCTATAGAACTCAAGCATTGTAGGCTTTGAGAAGGCAGAAAAATTCTTAAGATGCATTAACGAAATCAAAGTTGAACACTGTAGGCCTAAACTACTGCTAATTTCCTTTTCTGCGGTAAGAAGATGACTGATATCTCATGTCAGCAGAATGAAAGCTTTTGAATCATGAGTAGAATATTGAAAATAAAAATGTGTTAAACTTTCCCATGGGAGATATGTTTCATTATAATAAATTCTTTTGTAGTGGTCTGATTACTGACCTTGTAATTTCAAACTGTAGGTAAAATTATAAACTTGGTTTAAGCAGTCCTTTGAGAACTACCCTAGATGTTTTGAGCCGTTCACTAAGAATTTTCTGGAAACAAATTTCTGAAAGTGGTTAATGACATTAAACAAAGCAAGATAGAATATTAAACAACTAGATGACAGGAAAATGTGGAAGGACTTGCTAAACCATGAGCCATAAACAACCTGTGAAAATCATATCCATTGCCTGGGTCAGTATTTCACATTATTCAGTCTTTTTCTATGATTGTTAGTATTTACTTGAAATGCTATTTGAATAATCAAATTCATTTTGCATAATGCTGGAAGACTATCATGAAAATGTGGTTAATCTATACCAGAGCAAACCACACTTTCAGTGTTGAGACTCAGGATTCGGACATCTTCTGTACTGTTACAGAAATTTTAGCCACAAGACATTTAATGTCTCTATGAATTAAAAGTTCAACTGATCTCTCCTTATTATTATTATTATTATTATTTAATATTATTTAATATTCATAGTATTTACATACTGTGGACATTTATTTATGATAAAAGCTTATCAGAATGACAACGCTGTGCACTCTTACACACTTTTTCAGTGATGAGGGAATATTCAAACCTTTTGTGCTGTGTTTTTATTATTATTATTTTATTTATTTTTATTTTATTTTATTTTATTTTATTTTATTTTATTTTATTTTATTTTATTTTATTTAGAAGGCAGCTGATCAAGCAACACGTCTGTAATAAAAGAAACACATGTTCTGAATGCAGCCCTTAGACTTATGCTTTTACATATATTTATCACCTGTGAGATAAACAGTTTCACATTACACTGAATCATAGAATCATAGAATGGCTTTGGTTGGAAGGAACCTCACAGATCATTTAGTTCCAACTCCCTTGCTATAGGCAGGGATGCCACCCACTAGCTCAGGTTGCTCAGTGCTTCATCTAACCTGGTCTTAAACACCTCCAGGGATGGGGCATCCACAGTCCCTCTGGGCAACCTGTACTCACCATCCTCTGAGTGAAAAATTTCCTCCTAACCTCTAATTTAAATCTCCCCTCTTTCGGTTTAAAACCATTCCTCCTTGTCCTGTCATTATCCGATTGAGTGATAAACTGTCTAAATGACAGAGCTCAAAAGTGTTGTAGTGAATGGGGCTACACCTGGCTGGTGGCCAGTCATTGGTGATGTTCCCCACTGCTCAATTCTAGGGCCAGTCCTATTCAACATTTTTATTAATGATCTGGTTGCAGGAATAGAATGCATCCTTAGCAAGTTCAGTGACAATGCTACACTGGGAGGTGTTGTTGACTCTCCGGATGGACGAGAGGCCATTCAGAAGGATCTAGATAGATTGGAGACTGAGGCAATCATCAATGGCATAAAATTTAACAAAGATAAATGCTGGGTGCTGCACCTAGGATGGAGCGATGCAAGACAGAGGTACAGTCTGGGAGACAAGTGGCTGGAGAGCAGCTATACAGAAAGGGGTGCAGGTCAACAGCAGCTTCAACGTGAGTCTGCAAGTAAAGCAAGTAAAGGAAAATGCAGTTCAAAAATTCAAAAGCTAATTCAGCCCCTTACCCACGGTTCTAAAAATTACATGGAACTCTTTTAACTAATCAGTGAGAAAGACAACTTACTGTATCTAATTTTATTAGCATGGAAAATAGCCTGAAGAACTGAAAAGCATTATGAATGGGTTCCACATAAAAACAAACAAACAAACAAACAAAACACTACCACCAGCACCAGCAACAAAGAAAAAACTCTTGACAGCTCTTCTCTATTCTGTATACTTAATCTATCAATTATTTGTATTGTACTTGTCAAAGAATATTGATATTTTAAATGTGAATCAGAATATTTGATCAAAACAGAATATGGTGTAACAGCTGTCAGTGACAATAAGCTGAGGCTTAGAAAAGATACATTTTTCTAAAGTAGTAGCTATAGCCTCCTTAACAATTCTAAAAATCAGACGTCTGTTTCAGATTTTAATCTGTAAGCACAGTTTGTCCTATGCCCATATAATAAAGCAAATGGTTTTGCTATCGCTATCATTTTCATAAATGATTTTTCATGCTCAGTGAAAAACATTATCTTGCCTGGCCAACCACTTTTATGTTCTCATTTACTTGATATTATCATTGACTTTTATCCTGGAATCGTCAGATAAATTACTGTTTCTCTGTAAAACTGTCCTTATCATAGCCTTGATAAAGGCAAACTCATTCTTGGAATAATATTGCCTCCTTATTTCCATACTCTAAAAGAGACAATTGTTAATGTTTTCTACTATAATAACATTAACAGTGGTTTCAATGGCCCATCCATCCTAGTTTGTTTCTTCTTATTCCCATCACTGTTGAAAATAAGCATTCAAAGTTTAATACAATACACAGAAATAACTAAGCAACATCTGAATACTATACTCAAAGACTAAAAATGTAGTTGTAAATATATTGATACTGTGTAGCCTAGAGTGAAGCAAAACATTTGATATGAAAACTGATAAGGACTAAGACCATATAGGAATTATACTACTTTGCAGTTGACAAGTAACAGATTCTTAGTCAACAAAACCTTGCTGAAGCATTTTCTTAGGTTTTCAAAAAAAAAAAAAAAAAAAACACAACTTTTGACAGCATTTCTATCATCACATGTAAAATAAAAATCTCTATTTTCTAGATTCTATTTAGAATTTCAGCTTTCAAAATTTTTTTTATAAATTTTGGTACTAGATAATTAGCATAAAAAGACAAGGTAACCACATGAGTAGATTCTCTAGCTTCAATAAAATATCCTAAATATTAGTAGGTAAGCAAGAAATATAAAGTTGATAAAAGTGCTGCAATCATCAGTTGAAATTTATTTCTACCTAAAACATCACAGTAACTCCTCCTAAATTAAATAATATCTATAAATAATATATGTATATTTGTATATTGAATGAAGACCAGCTAAATGAGAAGTTGAGAAATACAGATGAATGTTGAATTGACTCATGTCAAGTGGTTATCTACAAGATCCGTGCAACAAACTGAAATGGAATAGTTTGATTCAAAGATATCAAAAGATCTAATTTCAGTATGAAACACTGAAATAAGTTTTGACATTTCTAAATATTTTGGTTTTCTTCTTTTTCTTTTAAAAATCAATCTTAATATTTTAGTCCTGACTGCATATGAGACAGTTTTGTAAATATCAACATAAGAATCAAATGCCAGTTTTTACTAATTTTAGTTCTCTACCTGAGAGATTTTTTAGTCCTGTAATAATGAACAAGATCACTTGCAGACTGACATAATAAACTTATGATAAAACTTATGAAAAACTTAAGATAGAGTTCAATATAACAATATTGAACTGACAATATAATATATTCTTACCTCCTGCTCTGCATAACTTTGGGAGTAACCAGCAGCTGTTCTCCCTAGGGTCAGTGTGTGGTTGAAGAATACCCTCAATTACCTCAATTTATGCAAATCTTATCAGGTTTACATGCCTGCAGAATACATCCTTAAAATATCACATCATCTATCTCTTAAAATAAAGGAATATTCTTGGTTCTGTAAGCAAAATCATGGGTTTTTTTTTTATATTATAATAACAAATATTTATATATTTTTATATTATAATAACACATTTTTATCATAATTCAATAATAATAGTTATGTAGAAAATGCTTTAAGGTGTTAAAGAACTTTAAATGCTAACTTCTAAATTTTATCATACTAACAGCTTTGTAAAGTAAAAATACAATGGTTTGAAGTATATTAATTTCAGTAAGCAAAAAAAAAGAATTGTTTTATTTGTGTAGAAGATTAATTTTTGTAGTGTTTTTTCTATCTCCGGAAGACAAGGTTCATTTCAGGCTATAATGGAAGACGGAAGGCAGTGTTAGAACATCTTACTGTTAAGAGAGGAATAGTTTAGTATATTCTTTCAGAAATCATAGACTCATAGAATCATTAAGGTTGGAAAAGATCTCCAAGATCATCTGGTCCAGCCATCACCCTACTACGAACATCACCCACTAAACTATGTCACTAAGGTTCAACCTTTCCTTATACAACTCCAGGGACGGTGACTCCACCACTTCCCCAGGCAACTCGTTCCAATGCCTGACTACTCTTTCTGAAAATAAATATCTCCTAATTTCTAACCTAAACCTCCCCTGGCGCAACTTGAGGGCATTTCCTCTAGTCTTATCACTAGTTATTTGTGGGAAGAGGTGGACCCCCAGCTCCCCATATCTTCCTTGAACTACCTTCCTTTCTAGGTGTTAAAGCCAAACCATAACATGGAGAGGAATAATAACAACAACAACAACAACAACAACAATAATAATAATAATAATCAGGATCACCAAAACCAAACAGCGCAAAACACAAATTAACAAACAAATAAAAACCATAGAGAATGTAATAAATGTAGACTTTTTTTTTTTAACAGACATATTTTAAGATCTCTGAGTTTTTAAGAGACTGTGAGTTTCACATCACTGTAGTAGGAAGTAGTTGCATGACTGTATAGTAGATGCTCCATCTGAGAGTAAAAATTTATACAAAAATACTGAACAGTACTTTTGATGATAACAAATGGAAATTATTGGTCAAATATTTATTTTAAGTTGTGACATACACATCCCTTTATTTTCGTTAAATCTGCATTCTTTTAAAATTGTTAATATATATCCCTTTTTTGCTAAATATGAAGCTATTCAGACAGTGGTGTGGTTTTTTTTGTTTGTTTGTTTGTTTGTTTGTTTTCCCGTTAAGCTAAGTCACAATGAAGGACTTCATCAGGGCTCCTTGAGGAAGCTACCTCAAGAGAAATTTGCTGAGAAGACAAACAGATCCAAAGTTGCTCAAAGAAAAGTTTTAGAGGTTGAGGGATTAAGATTATGTGAAGAAAATTCACATTGATTCAATTTGTTTAGCAACATTCTGTGAGTAATGAATCTCAGTGAATTACAATTTCTTCCTCCCATTCTCTCCACCCCCCTCCCCCAATGCTGGAGACTTTTCCAATTATTAACACTGTCTTATTTCCACTGAAACATGTCCAACAGCAAAATTGATCCACTGTATGAATATAGTTCTCTGTATTACAATAGTTTTCTGTGAAAACCATGGATTATTAATATAGTTTTCTCAAATTCAGTGACTAAAATAGATCTTGACCCAGCTTTTTTCTTCTTGCACAGGTAGATCTTAGAATCATAGAATAATGGAGTGGTTCAGGTTAGAAGGGACCTTAAAGATCATTTAGTTCCAACCCCCCTGTCATGGACAGGGATTCCACCCACTAGATTAGGTTGCTCAGGGCCTCACGTTACCTGGTCTTCCTTTCAGGTAGTTGTAGAGAGCAGTAAGGTCTCCCATGAGCCTCCTCTTCCGCAGTTCCCTCAGCTGCTCCGCCTAGGATTTGTGTTCCAGGTCCTTCACCAGCTTCTCACATTTCTTCTTCTTTCTTATCTGCACAATTAATTTATTAAGACCAAAATATTTATAGAAGAAGGATATCATAACATAACAAAGAACATTGCAGTGTATTGCGTTTTTTTATTCTCATAATTTTTTTCAGCATGACAGAAATGTTATTTAATCCTCATAATTTATGCTGATTTTTGTTTGTTTGCTTGTGTTAGTGGGAGGTCAGAAAAAAAGGTGTTTGTAAACATCCAAGTAGCTAAAAGGCTGCAAATTTTAACACCCAGAAAAGCTTACAGTAAAATTTCATACTTGAAATCTTGGTTTGGTCTGGTCTTATCGTCTGTTTCAGTAGACCTACGATGAGTTGGTATTTTCCAAGGTGCTGAGTACTCAAATAACCTCTTAACTTTTAATCGATTACCTGCACATTGTTTCTAAATGATAATCACTATTCAGGAGTTTCAGATAAATGTATGGAAAACTGTAGCTCAAAATGAGTGTACCCTTCCAAACTTTTCCTTTACATCAACCAACATGACATTATGTTTGCAGGTACCTTTTTCTACATAATTTGCATTTTGTCTTATGTTGATTCTAGTTGTCTGATGTCTTTCAACACTCTACAACTTGAAGTAACCTGAATCAAATTTTTGCCACCTTCCTGAGAGATGATCTCTGTTTATGTCATCTCCATCTGTCCTCACATAGTTCCTGCATCTGTCTCTTCACCTCCTGATCAAATTCCAAACTGAACAAAAGCAAAAAATGAATAATAAAACCTGAAATGAAAACACAATTGAATGCACATATTATTAAACAAAATAAGAAACTTTTTGACGAATTTGAATTCAGATGCTTCTTACATATTTCATCTATGTGGCACTTAAATAACTGAAAAGTATAAAGATTTACAATTTATATTCTCTTCCATCCTATACAAAACCACACAAGGTGGTTGGCCCTAATCTTATAATGAACTTATAATATTTTTTTTTCTTTCTGATTATTTATGTTTAAAGATTATAAATATCTATTTTGTTGATGTTTTGTGTGAGCCAATGACGAATTAGCTTTTGAAGTGGATGTAAAGATCTGAACAACATAATTAATTGAATATTCTTGTAGGTCAGAAAATGCTAACACACAGCTTTACATATCATCAGAAATTCTTTATCAGACCTTTGCAAGTTTTATATTTTTTAAAGGTCTTTATCAGACCTTTGCAAGTTCTATTTAGACGTTTATAATTTCTTTTTGGTTTCTAAGAAAAGAAGTCGAAGTTATATATTGAATTACAGTTAGAACAGAGTTCAGATATCTGGTTTGATACTTTGGATTTTTAAAGTTGAGATGATTCTGCCTTATAACTTTAAGTTCTCTTGAAACGAATGCCTACCTGTACTTTGTCAGCCAAAAGTAAAGTTGGTGTTTCATATTAACATTTCCAATTTTCTTGCATTTGTCAATTCAATTAGTTAATTTCTCTTTACATTGTAGATGATGCTAAGTATCATCTTAAGGTGGATCTCTGTTTTGCACATGCTAATCTTGTTTTCATATTGTTGTGTTTTTTTTCTTCCATTGATGAGAGAATCTTTCAGCATCTTTAGAATACTCAGATCAGCAATGCCTTCTCCTCCACGTGTTCTCTTGACACATTATCTTTTAATGTCATTCATACACAATTTCATGCTTTTTTTTCTTATCCTGAAAGATTAAATAAAAGCTATCTCATAACTTCTGAATTATTGACTTCACAATTTCCTATCCCCAATTACTTCTCCTCTTGATGTCTGAGAATGCTTTTCACTCCTCTTAATAATTTAGTGTTACTTCCAGCAAGATATATATTTTTTTTTTCCAAACTTTTTCTAAACTAATTTCCAGAAGATATCCATTCTGTGCTTGGTGAGGAAATCTGGAGGTGCTAGGCAATCAGTTGTATGTCTTTGCAGCCTGACTGCCTGGAGTTCTGCTAGCTGCTTTTAAAAGAATACATTACCAGAGCCGGCTGCTAGAGCACTACATGGACAGGAGTCTTAAGGGATAACCCTCCTGCTCTCTGACATTCAGAGGCTGTACAACAACACAACACCTAGCACTTACTCCTTTAGATTTGTAAGAAAATCCCTCTGTCTTTCCACTAACAATCTTAGTCTAATCTAGAGCAATCCTTTCATGGGTGTAGTTCTTTAAAATAACGCAACTTGATCTTGTCAATAGTTTGTCTGAATAACAACAGCAACAACGACAAGAAAAAAGGTGAACAGCTGGATAGTGTGATTGCATTTTCTCTTTTATTTTCCACTGTTTAATAAATGGAGAAGCCATCAAATCACTGAATTGCATAATACTTCTGTTATGTTTTCAAAATTAGAATAACACCTCTTTTGTGTGTCACAAGTATTAAGAATGGAGAAGAAAAGAAGTGCAACTTTTAGTAGGTCCACAATAATGGTAATAGTTTTTTTTTTTAAGAATTAGTCTGACATTAATTACAAGAAAAATATATGGCACTTATTCTTCAAATTGTATTTGTTTGGAGCTTGTATTGAACTCAGTTTTGTGCAATGCTACAGTTATTTACCCTCACCTCTCAAAATGCCATTTTTCTTATTCTTAATTTAAAGAAGATGAGTACAACCTGTTCCTTTCGTTAAAATGGATCATGATATCACATTTGTTACTAGGCTGTGGTCAAACCATTCAGCATGTTGCAGTTTTGAATGAACTGAAAGTTTGTCAGACTGACATCTGAATATATTAAAGAAAGACTTTTTATGTGTCTTTACATTATAACAGCACAGACAGCAGGTAAATGAAATAATGCCTAAAGTTTTAGAAATGAAATGTAGATGATAAATATGACTCCACCCTATTTATTTAAGTATAGAATGCATAATAGCAAAAGAAAATGTGAAGAGATTTTCTTTATATGTAAAAAAAATAATTTAATTAATGTAATGTTCATCTGAATGTTAGGCCTCATCTTAAGTTAGGCCTTATCTTTGAGTTATGCATGCAAACACACGAACACATTTCAAATCAAATTTACATTTCAACTTTTTAAACTTAAAATTACTAACGACATAAAGCATTTCAGACATGTCTTTGATGGATATTAGTATAAGCTTCCACTCAGAAATGAACATTAAAAAACTGACATAATGGAAGAGTATTATCTGATCCTTAGCTTCCTGATTAGCAATTTTAATTATTTATTTATTTTTAAGAAAATTCAATAAAGCAAGGATAGAACAGTGGGAATGACACTGCTTACAAAACAGTATAAAAATACAAACATTAATTTCATAAATATTAGGTCATTTGCATGCAAACTGATCAGACTGCAAGCTTACCTCATTATTGTCTCAAGCCTGTGATTTATGTGTCTTTTGAAGATTCCATTAAGTTTAATAAGATAACTGCTGTCATTGTACATTATACATATGTGACCGCTACATGGTTTCTGCATTACATTGAACTGTTTTTTGTTATGTTCTAACACATTCTTCTTAATTTGCTCTGCTTGAAAAAAAATATGACAGCAAGTCACAGACATTTTTTTAAATGTCTATTGGATATTTTCTTTTCTTTCTTGTTATTTCTTTTCTTTTCAAAATGGACATTTAATTAACCATTATCAGTAGTCGTGCTTTTCACTGATATTTAATTGACTTAAATATTTTAAATTAAAATATTCTTTCATTCACACAGATTATATACTGTTTGTACAATCAATAATATAATACTTCAATATATAAGACTGTGGTGGTTTTACTTGAGTGGATGGCCGAGCTCCACCACGGCCGCTCTCTCACTCCCCCTTCTCAAAGAGGAACGGGGAGAAAAGGGCTCAAGGGTTGAGATAAGGACAGGGAGATCGCACAGTAATTATCGTGACGGGCAAAACAGACTCAGCATAGGGAGATAGTAAGATTTATTACCTATTACATACAAGCTAGAGAAGTGAGAAACAAAGGAAAGAAACAAAAAGCACCTTCCCCCCCATCCACCCTCTTCCACCTCCTCCCCCAACCGGCGCAGGGGAACCGGGGAATGGGGGTTATGGTCAGTCCATAGCACTTCTTGTCTGCCGCTCCTTCTCGGTCACTCTTGTCCCCTGTGCTGTGGGGTCCCTCCCACGGGATGCAGTCCTTGGTGAACTGATCCAGCGTGGGCTGCCCACAGGCAGCAGCTCCTCAAGAACTGCTCCAGATATGGGTCTGTACCACGGGGTCCATCCCTCAGGAGCAAACTGCTCCAACCTGGATCCCCCATGGGCAGCAGCTCCTGCCAGGTCACCTGCTCCTGCATGGTCTCCTCTCCACAGGCTACAGGTCCGGCCCGGAATCTGCTCCGGCAGGGGTCTTCCACAGGCCGCAGTCTCCATCGGTGCAGGTCCACCTGCTCCACCGTGGTCTCCTCCACGGCCTGTAGCGTGGAACCCTGCTCCACCGTGGTACTCCATGGGCTGCAGGGGGACAGCCTGCTTCACCATGGTCCTCACCACAGGCCGCAGGGGACTTCTGCTCTGGTGCCTGGAGCACCTCTCCCCCTCCTTCTTCACTGACCTTGGCGCCTGCAAGGCTGTTCCTCACACCTCTCACTCTCCCAGCTGCTGTGTGGCACAGCATTTATTTTTTTTTTCCCTGTCTTAAACGTGTTCTCACAGAGGCGCAAAACAACATCACTTACTGGCTCAGCTCTGGTCAGCAGTGGGGCCCTTACCAAACATGGGGCAGCTTCTAGATCCTTCTCACAGAAGCCACCCCTAATGGGCCCCCTGCTACGAAAACCTTGCCACGTAAACCCACTACAAAGACAAAGACTTTTTTCTACATTACCTCATACCAAAACCATCAGATCTTGCACAAATTACTAGTCTGATTACCAGATGCACATGCGTTGTAGATGACCCTTAAATCTTGGGCCTTGGAATCACTCAGAGGCCAAACAGCACTGGGGCAGAGATTCAAGATTTTCTGGTTGCTGTGTGAAGCAAACTGTGATTAAAAAAAAAAAAAAAGAGAGAGACCTTCACAGGAAATCCAACAATTTTCCTAATGTTGATATCATGAACAGTGAAAGAAAATGGAATTTAGGAAGAAGGAAGACAAACTGTCCTGATTTAAAAGGTTCTTAATCTCTCAGCATCCTTTCAACCCTTGTCCAATCTACCAGACAAGAAAAGGGAAAAAGAGAAAGTAGCAAGATATATGGACAACACTGAAAATTTAAAATAAATTTTAAAAGTATCTTGAAAGTCCATTATTTCCTCAGGCTATCTATTGGGAAAATAGTATATGAATTTATCTGTGAGGTGGTACACAGCCATTAAGGCAAGGTGTTTATCAGTACAGACAATGAAGGAAGAACATGCACACGTGCTGAAGGCCTGTGTTGTAAAATCCTAGGCACCATGGAGTTTTGCTGACCATTGAAGAAGGTTAATAGAGGAAAAGGGAAGGAAACAGCTTCAAATCATTTAATTTGCAGAAATTATTTACTCGTAACTCTAGATGAATCAAGGTGCAAAAGCACAGTCTTTCCTTATCTCTCAGTAAATACTGGCAGGTGATACTTTGTTCTAGCTTTCTTTTGCAGTTGGCTGGGACAACCCTTTGTCAGGGCTGATTCAGGGAAGAGGTAGCTGTTTATGGAGGCTCTGCGTTCAGAACTGTGTCCTATATGCCGAGGATAAGGATGCTTGAATAACTGGAGGCAATTAAACTTTTTGACAGAATCTGCAACATCTGCCAAGAAAGGGAGGTGCATTTTGGAAATACCTGACTATTGAATACATACGGCTCAGATCTGGGTCTGGAGTTGCTGACCACTGTTGTAGAACGTGTTATCTTCTACATGGGAAAGTTATGTTTCTTTTTTTGTACTAATGTATTTCCTTTGTTTCACACGACATGTATGAAAATGGGTAAGTATTGCCTGTGAGGAATGTCCAAGAGAAGATGCTAATTTTTCTGAGATTTTTAGCAGGTGCTTGAGATAGTTCATTAGATGTAAGAGATGCACTTAACTGTTATGTTGTACTTAATTAATGCTTTAGATTCTGCCACTGACTATCTGTTGAAAGTTTTAGAATTCAAAAGTAAGTCAAGCTGAATTTTTAGACTTATTTCTACAGAAGGAAAAAAAATCAAGATATAAATGATAGCAAGGGAAGCAAAACAATAACAGAGGTCCCAGTCATCATTTATCTAAACAAGCAGATTTATTGGAGTCAGATACAAGCATAGTAGATCTGTGGCCAGAATTACTTATTCTTGTGGATTATAGATAGAACAAGAGATATCTATTTATCTCAAGAGGATTAACTAGTCATTTTTTTTACTATCAGTGAAATATTTTCTGCTAAAAATGTGTTCCCTGGGAGAATATCCCCCACACATTCTGAGTTAACAAGAAAAGAAGGATGGTTCCAAGCACTGAGTGATTTTCTGGAACTTATATGCCTTCAATTGTCTGCTTTCTTACAATTTTGCTACATGAATTTATTTTGCTTCCTTGTGCATCAAGTCCCGTTTGTAAGAGGGAATAGTTACATTTATGAGTACTATGAGGCTAAAAACAGGAAAGACCAAACAAGCATCACAACACATTACGTGCTGCATTTTTTATAACCACAAATGAAAAAAAAAAAAAAAACAACTGTCTACTACCTTTGCATTGTTCACTAAATAACAGATGTTCCTCATCTGACTCACCATAAGTAACTATTCACCCTTGAAATGGTCAATATGATTTACAGGAGAAGGGTAGTATTCTTTACTGATTTTCCTATGAAGATCATTTTCTGCCTTTCAGGTTGTAATAGGAATGGTTTCAAATACACTGTCAATTTTGCCAATAAACTCATATCTGAATAAGATACTTTGTGAAATTATGCTATTATGAACTGATAAAATATATTATTCTGTCAGACTTTTATTCACTATGCACTGCTTTAACATACTTGCTAATAACATAAAAGAATCCATTTTTAGAGAGTAAAATGTAATGCTGATTTTTCATCATTATGGGTTAAATTAATAGTAAGTCAGACAATAAAAATATAAGTAAAATGATCATATTAATGTGAATAATTTCTGATTGGACACATCATGATGGAAAACAATATAATTACCTGAAATGCTAAAAATCACTAATGACATAAATTGCAATAATCTAATATAACATTTTTTGAATCTTCCATTCCATTTTGAATCTTCCATTTTGAATCATTCCATTTTGAATCTTCCATTCAAGCTTACAATTAGCTGTGGTTAAATCATCAAATGGCACTCTATATCTTTATATCTCTCTCACTCTATATCTCTCACTCTATATCTCTATATCTCTATATCTATATCTATATCTACTGCTTTTAATTAATATTTTTACTAAAAATGTAATCACCTCCTTAGCTGGTTTCTCTTTTGTTCTTTTAGATCTCTCTTCTAAATTTCCCTTTGATGACAAATTCAAAGACTTAAACTTACTCTACACATAGCGAAATGTAGGGTGTTTTCATATTTATGCATGTATATAGAGATGTATATGTAATGTATTTAGAGAATTGTTCCCTTATGTTTATTGAATTAAAAATAATTCGTTAACAATTTTCCATAATCAATAAAGCGATATTTTCACTATTATTAATCAAATAATTATTTGTCAAATGTTGTCACTATTATTAGTCAAATTTCAGAATATGATGGTGTTGTTTTTGTTTGTTTGTTTTTTCCATTCTTAATTCATGTTTCTTCTGTTTCCTATGGAATTGGTTGAAATAATATTGCAAACTCTATGTCAAACCTGTGCCATGGAATAATTCTAGTATTTGTTCTTTAAAATGTAGAATGTAGCTGTTTCTTTCACTCATTACAAAAGCAGTGCTAAAAATACTAACCTTTGTTTACACAGATATCAACAAAGCATAATCTGATAAAAAGGTGGGGAATGGGTAATTTAAAACATACTGCTATCATGGAGAGTTTATGTTTTCTAGTAAATTTTCACATTTTTCAGCCATATGAGTGAGAGGTTGATTTGCTTCATGCTCCCCCCCACCAAAAAAAAAAAAAATCCTTATTAAGTATACCCGGAGAGTCTTTAAAACTCCTGTGTAAATCATGTTTTAGCATTTACAAATTCAAAATGTGTTTGTTTCTTCAGGTATATTTCTTAGGCACTGCAGGATTCCTGTGACTGCATAAACATATCTAAACATTTACCCTTATATACTTCATAAAATGCAAGAGGGAAGGTTTTTCTCTCTTTTACTGAAATATCATTTCATAGTTTAATCATGTAACTTTTGTTGTTGTTGTTGTGTGTGTGTAATTTCATCCTATTACTCCTGTTAGGAATTCAGATATTTATTCACTCTTAAACTAAGGTATGTGTATTTTACAGGTTATAATTTCCTTATGATCAGGGATATTTTCACCTATTGCTTGACAATACTGTTCTCAGTTTTTGTAGTATCATATACTCAGGTTAAAGAGACATTTTTTCCTCAGAATCAGCAAATATCACAGAAGATTGCCTCCTTTATTGTTTTCAGATACTGCAGTGCCTTTATTCAAACACATCTTTTCCTGATGTTTCAGTCTATCCTAGTCAAGAAACGCTCCAGGCAAACCTGTATAATCAGATTAAAGTGGCTATGGTTCTGGAGTGTCTTGAGAGACTTGAGATGCATTACTATTAGCAGAAAGTCTTCTGTGTTTGCTGGCTTGCATAAGAAGCCCACCTTGTGTCCTGTGACTTTGAATAAGCTGTGTACATATACGTGTTCTTACACACATATACATATATATATGTGTTCTTACACATATATTAAGAAATTTAGCTCTTATTTTAAGAAATACAAAGTCCTTAGATCCAGCAATAATAGTTCTCATAGGGAAAAACAAATATATCCATTAGAACAATGTTCATATATAAAAGTTATGTTCTGGTGTGAATCTCAATCACTTTGATGTTAAAAAAAAAAAAAAAAAAAAAAAAGCTTTTCCTTTAACATCTCATGTACTACGAGTCCTCTAAAATTTTGAACCCAAAAGTAAACTGTTGGGTGGGATTAGAAGACATAGAAAAAAAAAGACAGGGATTAGGAATGTGGAATATTCAGAGCATAAATAGAACTGGTATCTTGCCATGTGCTTTTGAAACACTGCATACATATCACAGCCTCACAAGATACCTGGGGTGTGGATCTTTTAAGGTAGTGAATTCACACTGTTTTATAGGAGGGAAGGGACTGTGAGGCATGAAATAGGACTTAGTTTCATGACGAATGATTCTCTATTATCAGCAGTTATTTGTTTTGACACTATCAGTGAAGAATCTGCTATCTAATGATAAAAACAAAATGGTAAAATATTGACCTTAAATGCAGCTTCCGAAAGAAGTTTAAATATGTTTTATGAAAAGCATTAAAAAATAGAAGGCAGTCTTCCTGAATGAAACAAATACCAGTGGGTGACTGTACTGTGGAAGTATGAAAGACACCTGCATATCAAACAATTGCAATTAATGAGTCTTTATGATATGAAGAAAGAACAAAGAGACAATAATTAAATAAACATATACAAAGTTGTGTCTATAAAGAGAACTGTTTCATAAACTTATCATATCAAGGCAACCCAAAATGAGTGAGGACATTAGTTGCTACCAATCAGCTTAATCATGCATTTGCTGATTCCTGACATAAAAGTGATCTCAAGAACAAGAGAAGCCTCAGGGTGTATTTATACTCGGACCACTGGCTTGGAAGAATGCTATTTAAAAAAAAAAAAATGCTTGCTATGTTAAAGAAGTGAGGGGAAAGAGATGAACTGCAGGTAAATTCAGATTGTTTGGGATAGCTAAAATATAGATAGGAGTATCAAGCTGAAAGCAAGTATTTAGAAGACTTCCATGTAGATTTCAGATAACGTTCAAATCTCATATGACACATTCAGGCATATACTGAAAAGAGGCACCAGAGACAACAAAAATGAAGAAGACAGGGATAATATGAGAATACAATTCTACAAATTTATGTCTGTAAAATGAATTGCAAACTGTGTGTTTTCAGAATCAGTCATGTCTTGAGGAATGTGAAAATAAAAAAAGAAACCAAAGAAAGAGACCAAAATAAGATACCTCAAAAGGCAATATATATATATATATATTATGGTTTGGTGAAGCAGATGAAGACAGAAAGAAATAAGGACGAGGCCCTGGGCAACATGATCTAGTGGGTGGCATCACTGCTCATGGCAAGGGGTTTGGAACTAGATGATCTTTAAGGTCCCTTCCAACCCAAGCTATTCTATGATTCTATACTATGATTCTAATACTAATGATTGGGAACTGATTTGTAGGAGTCTTTCTGTAAAGAAGACAATCAAATTTGCCGAAGATTGAAAATATAAATCTTTGTCACAAAAATTGTACTTACAGAAAGATAAGACATAAAGATATAACCCATGAGGTAATATTTTCAGTTGCTGAACTGATTTGTGAAGGGGAGGAAAAAAATTGAAGAATCTCAAAAGTTAATGAGAATGAAAAGCTTAATATTTTACAGCATTCTTGTTAGATTATTTAAGCCAAGAAAGGATAATCAAACTGAATGCTTTGCACATGAATTTTGTCTTTTAAAATCCTGAAAGCAAATATAAAGAACTTGAAGTTTTGAAAATATGTGGTGTAAAAAACACTGCAGGATGTCTCACATCTGTACAATACTTATATATACTTATATAAAAAAAAAAAATAAAATGGATATTAGGAGAGAACAAGAAAGATTTGTAATACCCAGTTATCTGTTATATACTACAGTAGATGTCGACAAGCTGAACGGTTTAAATATCTATGAGTGTTAATTGTTGCCTATAATTTAACAAGAAAAAACAAATATAGGAAAAGCATTTATAAGTCTACAGATAATTTTTAAATTAAAAAAACCACCTAGAATGCCTAGAAAACAATGCCTAGAATTTTCTATAAGAATTGAGACCTCATCACTTACTAAAGAGAAGGAAAGACAACTCCATGCTTCTGAAAACAAAGAAGAATTTAAAAATACTAAAGCAAGATTTTGAAATAGCAAAGAAAGCCGTTGCATGAAGAAGATTCAAGATCTAAATAAAACAGTGGAATGAAATGCCAACAAAGTGATTCAGCAGGTCATGCAGTCAGAGTGACAAAAGCTAGACTATTTATTTATTTATTTATTTATTTATTTTAAATATTTTTATTTAAAAAAACATTCCTCCAGTGTTCTCCCTCAGCAGAGGGAAGGACAGAACATTGAACAGGACAGGAAAACTCCTGATTTGGTTTAGCAGAAGGGAGGACACAATTGTGGCAGGAGTTGAGTCTCCGTAGCTTAAAAGCATCTAATACTGAGATGCTTTCAGAACAAAGGAGCAGTTTGGAACTTCTCTGTAGGTTGGATAACAGACTGGTTGAGAGCTTGTGTGACAGGTTTTTTATGAGCAGTCATTAAATTTTATCTATACAACTTCTTCCACCTTTTGGATCCCCTCAATTCAAGACAGACTGGAGCAAGTTTGGTGAAGCTGACAAGATGACCATGGAGCTGAACACTTGCTATAGTAGGAAAAGCAGGGGAAGCAGGAATTGTTCAGTCTGGAGAAGAGATGGCTTGGGGTTGGAACTAACAAATGCTCTACATGGAGATGGTTGAGAAAACAGAGCCTTCATAGTGGTGTATTGTGAGAAGGCAAGAGACAACGGGCATAGATCAAAAGAGGAAAAGCTCTAATTGGAAAGTGAAACTGTCTTCCTGTGAGGATAGTTGAGCCATGAAACAGGATGCCCAGAGAGATAAGTCAGTGCCTGACTAGGTATAACCATAAGCAGCCTTTTCTGATCAGGCATTGAGCAGGATTTTGGACTAGAGACCTCCTGTCAGAGTTTTCCCATTAACTGTCCCTGCATTTTCTATGAAGCCATGACTCCTGACCTAGGGAAGCATAAGCTTTGATTGTGACAGATTTTCAGCTCATTTTTTTCTGATTTTAGATTGGTTGGTTTTCTTTTTTATTCATTTATTGGTATGTTTGTTTGTTTATGTGGCTTTGGCACTTGTTCAGTTTTGCTTTGGATAGAAACCACAATTTATTTAACAGATCATTTAATATTGCCAAATATTTGGAATAGGTCTGAATACCAAACCAGCTTTGACACTTGTTTGGGTTGAAAAAAATAACTTAAGAGAAAGAGCAATTGGAGATAGAAGAAGGAAGCTATGAGAAATAAAGGAAAAATAACAATTGAAGAAGAAGAACAATAATAATGGATAGCCCATGATCTTAGAGTGAGATTCCTGACATGGAAAACTGGTTTTCCAAAGACATAGAAACACATGGTCAAGTTTATCAGGGCAAAGATAGGATAAGAATTTTTTGTATTAAAGGTATTAACCTTAGGAGAACTCAGCATTGGGCTGTTAATAATCAAGAAAACTGTCTATATCCTGAAAACAGAAGACTATCTGATTATAAAGATGTGCAAACATACAAACACACAAGCACATACAGAGTAAACAATTCTATAGCACATTACAGAATAATTGGTCTGTGCATTTGTATTATATTTACAATCATGCTGTTGAAGTATTTTATCACAAATTCTGTTGCCATGATGAAATATTTAGCTGGAGTGATGGCATTTGGTATATATACATCACTGGAGTAGCAGCTGTTAGTGTTATACAGTCCATCATCCATGTGACAACTTTGAGACTGTGTAATATATAACCAGATAAGTCCCATTTGGACATCAGTTTACTGGTGCTAATAATGTAGTGGGTTTTAGTTTCATACTGCAAATAGACATAATACTGATTCTAACCAGCAGTGAAATTCCTGTAAATAGTGCCACATCATCTTCTACAATGTAGTGACTTTTGTGATAAAAAGTAGTTCTCAGACTAGAGTCTAAATATGCAATTACTACCACTTACTCTACTAAAGGAGTTGGAAAAAAAAATAATAGTAATAAGGGGGAGTGGGGGTAATCTTTTAAAGTAAAACCTTAACAGAAACCACCGGTCAGTCATTCCACTGACAGAACTGTGTAGAAACACAGTATGAAAGTAATCAGTGAGAACAACATGGACAGCACTGAAAACTTAAAAAATAATAATAATTTTGCTTGTGGAGATCAACTCACAATATAGAGCCCACACCTTTATTATTTAAACATAAAGTCATGAATTTAAGAGACTCCAACATATACACAAAGGAGTGAGGAAAAAAAACTAGGGAAATGGATGTGATTTTTTTTTCAACAAATAACACTGAAATCTAGTTAGATCAGAGAAAATCTAAATCCTCAAAAGAGAATAGTCTTTGACTGTTTAGCTGCAAATATATCCCCCAAAAAACTTTCTGTTAGTGTTACTTCCCTTCTTTGCCCATTATAAATTTCTCCTATCTTGCTGCCTAAATTATTATTATTTTTTTTCTCTGTGATTTAAATCACAACTCATGGATGTCCACATATAAAATGGCAGACTAAAAAAGCAAACGCCAGTCAACATTTACATGAGCAGTGGAAGTGGCAGAATATGACAGGCAACACAGGACAATAAAAAACAAGCTTGCACTGGTTCAGCACATCTTCAAGCACCTGGTGAACAGACCTTCCAGGCAGTTCTCTTCCTCAAATATCTTTTTCACCTTAATGCCACTTGTACCACCAAATGTCCAAAACAAAACAAAACGAAAAAACACAACTCCATTAATATGTTTTATACATTTATATTTGAAGTATAACTGAAGGTAAAAGTCAGGCCTAATAGCCACACCTGAAGATTTTCACCAGTTTCAGTAGATTTCTGTCATATTCTAAAGACCTATATTTCTTTGTTGGAGTTTCAAATTTTAAAACAAAGGAACTTTTCAGCATTGAATTTACACTTCCTCTTCCTCATATACAAGTTTAATACTAGTGATACCATTCCTTACATTGGCATGCTCTTCTCTTGTACAAGACAAAAGAGACAGTCATTTTGTTCTGTGTATGAATCCAATACCAAAGGTCATGCTAAGTAATTTCTTCTTTGCCAAATAAAACGGTGACTTTATTATGGAACACATAAGCACAATGCCTGTGTTGCACCCTGTATTGACAGTGCAGTTTCCTGCTGGACAGCAATTTTCAGTCTCTGATTTCACATGTAGTAACTGTCTGCATATTGATTGTTTACAGATATGAACCTCCAATTTTAATTTTTGTTTTCTGATAAAGAGATAAATTATCAGCTAAATGTGATAATTTCAATACTTGGGGAAACTTTAAAAAAGAATGAAGGATGACTGAAGAAAATAATTTTTTAAACTCATATGACTAATAATAGATGTTTTTGCCAAATGTTTATGTAAATTTCTTCATTTTTTTCATACATCTTTTTAACCTTCAATAATATTTAGATAGAATGTGTCATTTTGGAAAGATATGTAAGAACGTTCTTTTCATGTATGAACATGAATCTGAAAAAAGTGCAAATTAAAGTATTATGTCTATTTCTAGCAGCCTTACTTGTCCTTTTTTTTTTTAAAGAAAATTTATTCTTTAATATATTTTATTAAGATGTTAGAAAGATTCTTTTCCCTAGAGAAAGGTTCAGTGTGTTTCTGTGTTTTTAAGAATTCTTCATATTGATCTTCAGTTTGACCTGATAAGAACTATAATGATACAAATAGATGCCAGATACTTAGATACACAGATCAATGCATATGAGATTAGGTTAAGAACTACAGAAAAACTTGTAAGAACAGATATTTCATGTAACAGAGTATGGCACTTAATCCTAGTTATTTTTAAGAAATGAAGATCAATTATTTATTTCTGTTTAGTTTTAACTGCATGGTCTTTTGTTGTTGGTGGTGGGGTTTTGTTATTGTTTTTGTTTGTTTGTTTGTTTGTTTTTCCAAACAAGAATCCTAGTATGTTTTAGGTTATACTAAAATCTAATTATCTAACATACACAAAAATATAATTTTGATTTAAATATGTTTGAAACACACATGCATGTGCATGTGTGCTTGCGCACAAACACAGTCTTGTTTTGATTTTGTTTTAGATGGTACATCTTATGACTTGTGGCAATAATGTCCCTTGAGCTACCTTAACATAGATATTCTTTGAGTAAAAACTTGTGTATCTTATGTTTCTTATGTTAATTAATAGAATTATAAATGCTCAAAGAAGGTGAGTTGACATAAAGTCAGGGTGGGCAGGTAGACCATCCTGAAATTTACTTTTACATATTGTTTCATATATGAGCAAAAATAAAAATAGAAATAAAAACATATAATTTATGTAATTTCAAATAAACAATGAAATTAGTATTACTATTTAGCTTATGACTATTTATAATAAACCAGTATGTTCTATCTGATAGCAGAATTATATGAGACTAGACAAAAATTGTGTGGATTTAACCCTTCGAAATGGGAAGTCCTACTGGGTTTTCCAAACTTGGAATTTGCTGTAGAGTATTCAGTTAGCATCCATCTGCTGTTTCAAAATAACACAGGTCTCAATCTGCCAGCACTATGTTGGCACGACCTCATAATGTTAAAACAGACATATTTAATGAGGTAAACCTAATTTTTCACATATGAGATCATAGTTTACATGTAACCACCTCAATTTACATACCTGCATCTTAATTTGTGGTATATTCCTGAAAATTTTAAGGAGTGTAATAAAACTTCACAGATAACTATGTACTATAAAATCTGTAGTCTTAGACTCATTGTGTAAACATATAAGTAGTTGATATAATGAAAATACATGTTGCCTCCCACTCCTTTGTTATAAAATACATTATTTTAATTCTTTCATTTAACTATGGTGAGCTTCCCCAGTAACTAAACAAACAAACGAACAAAAATGTGATTGTATTATCGGTGCAAAATGTATCCTGCCCTATCACTGGTACTAAGATACCTGTTTAAATTTCACTTATATCCTCAAAAGTTACCATAATTGGAATTTACATATTGAAAGCTACCAGCACTATAAAAAATTGTATGAGAGGACTTGAATGAAATTGTTTCCCATATCTAGAGAACTCTTTGTTTATAGAGAATACACTTCTCCAAACTTTTTCAAAGTCAATGAAAAGATTCCCGGTGGCTTTTCTCAGTATTGGCCTAAATCCTGTTTCTGATGAACCAAGAAGATAGTGTAGAAGGTGAAGAAAAAGAAGAAAAGAAAAATTGTTGTAATTAATGCAATACAACAATCACTGATAAACTGTTAGCTGCTTATTTCAATATCAAATCCCATTCTTTTTCTTAGTAAAGAATGTGAGCTGTATTTTTTTGAATATATATGACTAATTAAAAAAAGACACTTTAACAATTGGCTAGAAAATAAATGAATTACACTAGATTTATTTTAGCAGATTCTTTTATGTTTAATTATTGATGCTAATGAATTCTATTGTAATATGTTGCTAAAATATTAATTACTCTGTAAAATATAATTTTGTCGAGAGCTTAATTAGTAAGTGCAGCCAAAATATAAAAAAGACTGTATGATATTTTGCTAGCTATCAAATTCTAATCTGGTTTGTTCTCGTATTGTTTGTTTTTACTTTTCTTTCCCATTCCCACTCCCACTCCACTTCTTCCCTCGGGTATTTCAACTACTGTACATGTTTGACCTACCTCTCTTCCTGAATAACATGTTACTCTTAACATTCAGGAAAACTAATTCATTTTCACTTTTGTTAAAATCACATATCATACATAGCTCTGGTATTTGGATACAATGACAAACTGCTTCCTTGCATCTTTCTTCCCTGGGGCTCATCATTGCTTCCTTGGATATCAGAGCTACTGTCCTCTGAAGACATTAGTCATTCATGAATAATGTCATAAAAGCCTGGCAATGCTTTAGATGATGAGCCCTTTATTACCTTTTTCTAACAACCATTAATATCTGTAGTACTCAGCAGTTTTCTGATTTTCTTTTGTAAAAGAACAAATTGTGACTATATGGCAAAATGTCATGGGGTCTGCAAATATTACTAGTTTCATTAATGTACCTGAAATACAAGGAAACAGAACAATATATTTCATTTCTATCTGACAGGGGAAATTTCTAGGTTTTCAAACACCTCTTGCTTGCTTTCACTTCAATTCATAAACACTAATTAGAGCATAAGTCTAGTATGATGGACACAATATTTTTCCTGATCCATGTATCTCAGAGAAAGTAAGGCAGCTTATATATTGAATAATTTCCTTCATGTAAAATACCATTAGAATTATTTTTTCCATAATAGTTAAAAAAAAAAAAAAAAAGATACAGTGACTAACTACAATGACATGAGTTTCTCTGTCCTCCGAGTCCTTCTTTACAGGGCTGTAACATTGAATTACAGAATATGGAAAACCTAAAATGTTTATTCTACATATGCTGAATTGCATGTTGACAGGAGGAAAAAAAAAAAAATAAAATAAAATAGATAAAATAAAATAAAATAAATAAAATAAAATAAAATAAAATAAAATAAAATAAAATAAAATAAAATAAAATAAAATAAAATAAAATAAAATAAATAAAATAAAAATAATAAAAAAGGCTAGAGTTTCATGGAAGTCTAATGGATCATTCAAATTACAAATGTGTTTTGAAAAAGTGCTTCTCTGAGAGGGTGGTCAGGCACTGGAACAGACTTTCCAGGGTCATAGTGCCAAGCCTGATGGAGTTCAAGTGTTTGGACAACGCTCTCAGACGTATGGTTTAATTTTCAGGTACTTCTGTGTGGAACCAGGAGTTGGACTCTATGGACCCTTGTGGGTCCCTTCCAACTTGAGATATTCTATCCTGTTATGATGTGAAGGAACAGCATGAAGCTGCCTCAGAGGAAGCTCAGATAGGAAAGACTGGATATTATGTAATATATGTAAACCAAAGCAACTTGCTAAAATGTAGCACAAAAAGTAGGAAGAAAAGTCAGTAATGAACTGAACACAAACTCTGATATATTTTATATACTAGGCATACTTGGAGTCATTGACTGCACTCTAATTAATTCTCTGTAAATGCATTTTTAATATACAGTATCTGGAGTATTTTTCTTATTAAATGTTGAGGGAAACTTAGAGCTGTACATTTCATGGAAGGCAGTAAGTCAGCATTTCTACTGTGCAGGATCAGCTCAGCCTTGTGAGATAGACACTTCTGTGCCTCTAGCCTATGAGGAGAATTCTGCAGACACAAATAAGAAATTTTAATCTGATTCTCAAAATAACTTCCCAGAGCAGACTACATCAAAGCTTACACACCTATTTTTGTCCATTTAAAACAGAATGTTCACATACAAATAAAATAAAAATGGTTTTGGTACCATATGTTCCTTTGATGACTTTTTCCAAAATTTGAAGTGAAAACCCAATTATTTTCTGTCAGACATGTGTTACATATACAAGAGAAAAATAACTCATTATAATATTTTATTTTAATGGAGAAATATTGGGAGCTGGTTATGTGCCATGGTGTGGCAGTGTCACAATACATATTAACAAACTACATTTCAATGTTTGGGTGATATCAAAATTCTCAACATTGTTTCAAAACATAGAAGATATATATATGTGCATGTATTAGTTTCATAACAAAGGTATTTTTGTATGTATGTATATACACACCTTCTAAAATTTTCTTCCTGTTTTTTTAATAAGATCTTTGAGGGAAGCAGAATTGATAAGGCTGTAGATATAGTCTTGTGTATCAGAAGCAGTCAGACAGTAGAGTGAAAACCAGCATTCTTTTATGCTTATTTAATATTTCCTAGTATGGGGTAGAGGATGTGAAGTGATGTTATCCTGCTGATGTGATCCCACACTTTATTGGAAGATGTTTGTTGAAATGCAAAATGCAGTTTCTTCATCATGGGCTACAAATACATATGCACGTCATTCCAGGCATAAAGTTTTTCCAATGGTTAGATAAAAGATTCCTCCTAATATACCCCATCTTTTGGAAATTGTTCCTCTCAGTTACAAGCTCTGTTGGGTACCAAGAAAGCAGATCTCATCCTCCAGTATTAGGAGTTCTTCATTCATTCTCTATAGCTCAAGGTCCATTAGCCCATATGTCTCTTGCTGCAAGTTGATTCTTGTCCCCAACTCAAGGTCAATCAGACAGTTATCAGTTTCTTTGGTCTGTTTGAGCACCTTTACCTTTAAGGTTGCAATTAGTAGTAAGAACGATCTTAATTTTAATGCAAGAATCATCATAAAAGGATGAATGTGACCACTCCAAGTTTCAACTGCAGGTGAAAATGGCAGTGCAAGCATATAAAAACTTGAGCTAGTATGCTAGTCAGCTACAACATATATGTAGCCCTCCCAAAAAGGTATGAAAGAAGAAGAGATATGAGATAGACACTTCTGTGCTTCTAGTCTATGAATCAAAGCTTCCTTTTCTTAGTTGTGGTATAATAGTGGCTCTCTTCTAAGGTTCAAGAAGGCTTCCAGATGAACATGTGCCTTTAAATGGGACAAAAAAATTAGCTGCTCATTCTAGATGCAACTTTTTTTTTTTTTATAGAAAAAAAAATGCATCCACAAACACCTTCTACTGTAGTACAAACATATTCTTCATTCTCAGAAAATTAAGTTTTTCAATTTATTTCAGACACTAGTTGAAAATATGGTGGATATAAACAATGTACATTGCTGTAAAGAGTTTTCACTGTCTTTGGGACAGTATTAGGTTTATGTGACAACATTTTGGTAACAAGAGACTGCAGGGGTGACTTTTGTGAGAAGAGTCCAGAAGTTGCCGTATGTTCGATAAGAGCTGTATTCAACCAGCTTCAAAAGGGACCCACCACTGGCCAGAGGCACGTCAATAAGAGACGTTGTTTGCATCTCTGCGAAAGCAGATTTATGAAAGAAAAAAAAAAAAAATGCTGTGCAACAGCAGCTGAGAGAGCAAGGAGTAAAAAACAGCCCTGTAGACACCAAGGTCAGTGCAGAAGGAGGGCAAGAGGTGTTCCAGGCATGGAGTAGAAGTTCCCCTGTGGCCTGTAGAGAGGCCCATGGAGAGGTGGAGCAGGCTGTCCCTCTGCAGCCCATGGATAACACAGTGGAGCAGATCTCCGTGCTGCAGTCCGTCAAGGAGCCAAAGGTAAAGCAGGTGAATGTGGTCTGGAAGAGACTGAGGCCCATGGAGATCCCCTGCTGGAGCAGACTCTGGGCCAGAACTGTGGCCCATGGAGAGGTGCCCATGCAGGAGCAGGGGATCTGGAGGGAGCTGCTGCCTGTGGGGGACACATGTTGGAGCAGTTTGGTCCCTGTGGTATGGACCCATATTGGAGCAATCCTGAAGAGCTGCTGCTGTCTGTGGGAAGCCCGTGCTGGATACATTTGGGAAGGACAGCATCCTGTGGGAGGGACTCCACACTGGAGCAGGGGAAGACAGTGACCATGAAGGAGCGGCAGAGATGAAGCATTAGGGACTGACCGCAGCCCCCCTTCCCCTTTCCCCTGTGCAGTCACTCGGGGAGGAGGTAGAAGAGGATGGATGGGGGGAAGGTGTTTTTAGTTTGCTTTTAGTGTCTCACTGCTCAAATCTGCTAGTGATAGGCAAGAAATTACATTAATCTCCCTATGCTGACTCTGTTTTTTCTGTGACGATAATTGTTGAGTGATCGTCCTGTCCTTTTCTCAACCCTTGAGCCCTTTCCATTGTGTTTTCTCCCCTTTTCTTTTGAGGAGGAGGAGTAAAAGAGCAGTTGTGGTGGACTTCAGCTGCACAGCCAGGTAAAACCATCACACGTCCCATGAAAGAATTTACTCAGGGTACAATTCCCAAATTGTATTTTAGAAAATAAGAAGCAGTTTGATGTTTTGCTCAGTTGATTCAGTTGAATCTGTTTTCAGTTCAAACTGTGTTTAGTCCATTCAAATTAAAAAAATAAAAATAAATCTAAAATTAGAATGATATTAAAAATATGTTCATCAGAAATACATACATATGTGTATATATGTATGTATGCATGCTTGTATATATGTATATAGTATGTAGAAATTAAATATGGTATAAACTCCAGTTTCAACTTGCAAATGATTGAAATAGAATATTTTTAAATAGCTTTCTTCCATAGTAACATGTGAATAATGAGACCTGGTAATCCTAGATGTTTTTGAAGATTGCTCTTTTTCAGTATTCAGCCATCTTTGTTCATAATACAACTTATATTATGAAGTTCCATGCCATGACCTGCAACAAATCCCAATTTATCAGAAGAAGAAACGGTACAGCCAGCTTCCTATTTCCAGACTTGATTCTGCTTTGATACATGCAAAAACATTGCCTCTTTTGTGGACACTGCATTTCTTTAAAAAATAAGCTTTTTCCTCCTTAGTGTTTTCATATATTTTTTTTTTCTGTAATCCATGGCATAATTATAAATTGCATCTTTTCCATGTATAATTTATGTGATGTTACTGTACTTTCAATTTCTTCCCAGCTTCCTGATTATCAATTTCTTCCTAGCTTCCTGATTACCAGAGCCTAAATGCCACCAAAGTTATTTGTTAATAAACAGGGAAAATACCTGACAGTACAATTGCTGAGAAGACAGAAAAAATGTACCACTTTCAGCATAAAGAATATCTCTAGATTTTAGGAAAATATGTTGCAACTGTAATAACTGAAGATAGCTTTTTATTTGCAGAGAACAGTTTCCTTTGGAATTTGTAGTATTTGGAAAGTTTCTTAAAAGCTATCATAGCACTATCACATTTGCTTACAATTGAACTATCAAGGGACTAATTTCCTTGACATAAAGTTTAGTTCTAGTGGGTAAATATTAAAGTCTTGATCTGTTAGGAAAATCAGAAATGCAGTTGTGGGAAAATAAAATAAAATAAAATAAATTGAAAAACAAAGGAACACCACTGTAATAAAAAAAAAAATGAGTACACAGTTCTTTAAATGAAGGCAAACTAACTAAACCTTTTGTTGTAGTTTGACAGCTGTAGTGATGGAAAAATCTTTAATCCAATATAAGACTGTGGAGAAGGAATGCAAATATTTTCGTTTCAGCTATGCCATGTCTCTTATGCATTTGCCGGGTGAAAATAAGTTTATAATCTACCAGTAGCCTTATAATTATGTTGAAATATACTATTACTGTGTGTCTGTGGGTGCATAATAACATAAGTGCTGTAAGGTTTGTTTTCAAACATGCTTAAACATGCAGATAGACATCAACTTAGAGTTCTAAATGACCTTGGAAATTTTCTGGAGCATACCTTTGCACCATTAATGCCTAAATAGATAGCTCTTCATAAGTCTAGATGGTGTAAAAACTGCAGTTTTATTTGTCAAACACAACCACAATTTAAACAAAACTTCTCTAATTGCCCATTGGATAACTATCAGCAAGCAATGCAGTATATAAAACAAGGTAAGAGTTATGCAATCACTTTTTGTCATTTAACAGTAAAAAAAAAAAAAAAAAAAAGCAGGATAAGTATTGAGGGAGGGAAGCACTTTTAAATAAAACAGAAAAGTGGAGATATCTCTAATACCGTTGTTAATTATCAATATATGATGTCTGTAAGTAGACTTACCTTGTTGTTCTCAGTTATTCAGTATTTTTATTCAAGTTTCTATATTGACTGATATTACCTTTACCTGCTAACATAACATGCAGATATAAATCTAGTCAAGACAGGTGAACATATCTAAGATACACCAAGCACCCTATAGAATTTTAACCAAATTAACTAAATTTTAGTGCTCAGTTTATAAAAGCTTTGTTCCCTTTTTCTCACCATAACTGCTGTCTGAGATCAGTAAGACTTCGAATATCAAACAAGTCAAGACTGCTTCTAGTAAGATTTAAAGATGAAAGAAATTCAGAATAAATAAATAAATAAATAAATGTGATAGGAACAGAATAAATTCTACAAGCTCCGTAAGAGTCTAATGTGAAAGATTTTAGGATCAGAAATGCATTTTGGATATGAGAAGAAGAGAAAACAAAGGCAGCTGCCTAGAAAGACACGTTTGTTTCCCTCTACTCAGTGGCCTTTGGATATATAAAAATTCATTGCTGGTGCATTTTGCATCACTTTATTTTTTTCTGTTCTGTTTCATAGGAGCATAATGATGGGATGCTCAGAAATCAGCTTTTAGCTGATGTGCTAGGTCATTTTGTTGTAGGAAAAACTAAAAAATTGTATGTTGACTCAACTGTCTTGCAACTAAAAGAGTCCAGGAGATCACACGAACTTTTTTCCTGGCTGCATGTTTTAATAGTATGCCATTGTTATGGTATATTAATAGCTGTCAATTTATTTAATCTATACTTTTTGTTTTCAAAAGTGCTAATCAAGCTATACATGATTATACAAGGCATACATAATAATTACTTAAGCAACGGAATCCAATGTTAGTTTTGATGACACTGATATGGTCATTACATTTTTATATACATGCACATGCGCACACAAACACACACAGTTTGCTACTGAAAAAATGTGAAAATAAAATGTGGCTTATACCAAAACAAAAACTGTGCATTTCTGTATTCAGTCAATATTTTTTGGCATCAAATTTCAGTTATATTTCAGTAATGATTATTTTCTTTTATTAGTTTTGGAAATTAGAAATGAGGTACAAACCAATAAAAAGTGGGTCAACAAGTGGGTTGCTATGGGAAACAGATATTGACAGTCCTCTGTAATTTCACAGCTTGAGGAAAATACTAGTTGCTTTTGTGTGTCTCCCATGTGACTTCTCCTGAAGTGACATACTTTAAATTACATTGTATTTCTCAAGGCAAGATGCCTGACAGGACATATAAATATATATAATTTATTTATATAGAAAAATGATACACAAAATGAAGGATTGCTCTTTCGATTTTTTTTTTTAAAGTTCAGCTACTACTAACTATAATTTTAAAGTATATTGGAAATATGTTTGGATATTTATCTTATCTATTTAAAATATTTATCTTCTACATAGTGGCTTCTAGCAATAAGAGTTTACAAGGCTCATTACCTTATATGACAACAACCATCTTTAGAGGCAGTAAAAGCAGAATACAGCAGCCTTTAGAAAGTGGTTATTAACTTCCTTTCTTGTCCCATCCACCCTGCCCAGAGCATGGTGCAGAAAATGAGGAAAGGTAATTGCAAGAATAATATCAGTTAACTTGACAGATTGCCATCTTGTTTTTAAAGTTTTCTTCTGTAGAGCTTGTACTGTGTGTTCCAGCACTCCATAAAATCATAGAATCATTAAGGTCGGAAAAGACCTCTGAGATCATCTAGTCCGACCATCCACCTACCACCCATATTGTCCACTAAACCATGTCCCTAAGTACCACACCCAACCTTTCCTTAAATGCCCCCAGGGACCGTGACTCCACCACTTCCCTGGGCAACCCATTCCAACACCTAACCACTCTTTCTGAGGAGAAATTTTTCCCGATACCCAACCTGAACCTCTCCTGGCGCAACATGAGGCTATTGCTTCTTCTCCTATTGCTAGTTATCTGTGAGAAGAGGCCAACACCTAGCTCCCCACAACTTCCTTTCAGGTAGTTGTGGAGAGCAATAAAGTCTCCCCTGAGCTTCCTCTTCCACAGACTAAACAATCCCAGTTCCCTCAGCTGCTCCTCATAAGACTTGTGCTCTGGACCCCTCACCAGTTTTGTTGCCCTTCTCTGGACACACTCCAGGGCCTTGATGTCTTTCTTGTAGTGAGGGGCCCAAAACTGAACACAGTACTCAAGATGCAGCCTCACCAGAGCTGAGTACAGGGGGACGATCACCTTCCTTGTCCTGCTGGCTACACTGTTTCTAATACAGGCCAGGATGCCATTGACCTTCTTGGCCACCTGGGCACACCGTTGGCTTATGTTCAGATGAGCATTAATCAACACTCCCAGGTCCTTTTCCTCTTCACAGTCTTCTAGCCACTCTGCCCCAAGCCTATAGCATTGCATGGGGTTACTGTGGCCAAAGTGCAGGACCTGGCACTTGGCCTTGTTGAACCTCATCCCATTCGCCTCAGCCCAGCAATCCAGCCTATCCAGATCCCTCTGAAGGGTCACTGTACCCTCAGGCAGATTGACACTACCTCTGCAAACTTACTGAGGGTACACTCAATCCCCTCATCTAGGTCATCAATAAAGATATTAAACAAGATAGGCCCCAGTACCGACCCCTGGGGGGACACCACTTGTAACAGGATGCCAGCTGGACTTAACTCCATTAACCGCTACCCGCTGGGCACGGCCCTCTAGCCAGTTCTTTACCCAGAAAAGAGTATACAGGTCCAGGCCACGCGCAGACAGTTTCCCCAGAAGAATACTGTGGGAAACTGTGTCAAAGGCTTTGCTGAAGTCTAAGTAGACTACATCAACAGCCTTTCCTTCATCTACCAGTCTGGTCCCACTGTCATAGAGGGAGTTGAAGTTGGACAAGCACGACCTGCCTTTTGTGAACCCGTGCTGGCTGGGCCTGATCCCCTGGATGCTATGCATGTGCCATGTGATCTCACCCAAGATGATTGGCTCCATAACTTTCCCTGGAACCTAGATCAGGCTTACAGGCCTGTAGTTCCCTTGATCCTCCTTACAGCCCTTCTTGTAGATGGGAGTCACATCGACAAGCCTCCAGTCCTCTGGGACCACTCCAGCTAACCAGGAACACTGATAGATGGTGGAAAGCAGCTTGGCAATCACCTCTGCCAGCTCCCTCAGCACCCTAGGGTGAAGCCCATTTGCATCAACCAACACCCCCAGAAATGAAGGTGTACGTCTTCCTTTGCTAATAATCCATTTTGGTATTTTCTCTAATCCTCTGAGGTTTGAAAAGGAGTTTAAATTCTCTTTTAAATTACTGACAGTGGTACATGATGTACCTTATAAATGACTTTAGAGAAAAGTATATTGATTTTTTAAGCAGCAGATAAGTTATCTGGTAAAGGTAAAGGATTTGATTTAGATATGTTCCCTCTCTTGATGCATTCTGAACTAGATTCTTGCTAAAACATTAAGACTTTGAATTTAGAATTTAATAGGCATTTGTATGCTTATGTTTGTAGGCATATGTTGACCTGCCTCCAGGCATGTTAGTACAATCTCTTGCCTGGAAGGCAATCATGTTGACTACTACTTCTGGGAAGGGCAAAGTAAGAACTTTTATATCATTTCTGGACAAGATGTTTTCATGACCTGCCTGCAATCAGTCTAGGAAGTACCTACTTAGTAACTTGTTTTCTGGGAAGAAATGCATAGAGGTCATTTCTCTTAAATTACCAACAAGGGAAGAATTATAATCAATTCCAAGAATATATGGCTTCGTAAAAAATATTCTTTCAACATGTCACATAGGATCAAAGCATCTCTGAAAAGTTGATCTTAGATAAGCTTTTTTACCATTGTTTCCTGTTCATGGAGTATCCATATACAAGAGTCCTGTTTTAGAACTACTATTTTTTTCACTCAGAGTTACAGAAGTACTAAACAATCTAAAGGAGGAAAAGAAATCTCTGTGATAAGAATATACATGGTGACTGATATGAGTGCATAATATATTCAGTGAATTTCACAGGTATTTGAAACAGTCAAGCCTACTGCTTTACAAATTTCTTATCTATATATATATAGGGCGTCAGTGGAAAAGACAGGCTCAGCTATGACACTACACTAACCTAACTATACAGCTACTAGGTAAAAGGACATATTTATTTATGATATTTTCTACTGGGTTCACTAATTCAAGTAATATTGCTTATGACTCTTTGTGGAACCTGATAGCAACTTGATGAGACTACCTTAATTTGAAAATATGAGCTGCAATAATTGCTTTTTCAGCTTGACTGTGAACATATGTATTTATGAATTCAGAGTGTGGGTTTCAGAATGAATCTGTAAATCGCCAACCTTTTTGAAAGCTTTCTTTCAGTAAAACAGTAAATGAAAACTGTGATGAAGGGCTTTATGAAATGCCTTAAAACAGATACATTTGATTAGCAGAACGCTCATGTACTATGCACAGTGAAAGCAAATTTTGTTTGTTTGTTTGTTTCTTTTACTTCTTTTTTCATGTAAAAATATCTAGGGAATATAACCCCTAAACATAAGGTTGTATTAACTGAAATTTAATATAAAAATTTGGAAATAAAAAATCTGGATTATGTACATGTACATCATCATCAAGGATAAAACCCAGTTCTAATGATGGTGAGACCTGTCCTCACTGTGGGTAAGTTCCTCATCTTCTGCCCTGGCGCTGTACACTTTTCCCAGCTGCACAAATTTTCTATACTTGAATCATGATTTACATGGTTTATAATCAAGTATGATTTATAGGCCAATAAACATTAGATAACTCCAAGGGTGAAGCCTTAGAGCTTTAAAACTCCAGAACACTTTAGGAAGGAAAAATTACCTAATTTTCTTATATAGAAAATAAAAAAATTCTGCTCTACATCTAATTGAAGATGATATGAATTCCTGTAGTGGGTTTACCTGGCTGTGCAGCTGAAGTCCACCACAACTGCTCTTTTACTCCTCCTCCTCAAAAGAAAAGGGGGAGAAAACACAATGGAAAGGGCTCAAGAGTTGAGAAAAGGACAGGACGATCACTCAACAATTATCGTCACAGAAAAAACAGAGTCAGCATAGGGAGATTAATGTAATTTCTTGCCTATCACTAGCAGATTTGAGCAGTGAGACACTAAAAGCAAACTAAAAACACCTTCCCCCCATCCATCCTCTTCTACCTCCTCCCCCTGAGTGACTGCACAGGGGAAAGGGGAAGGGGGGCTGCGGTCAGTCCCTAATGCTTCATCTCTGCCGCTCCTTCATGGTCACTGTCTTCCCCTGCTCCAGTGTGGAGTCCCTCCCACAGGATGCTGTCCTTCCCAAATGTATCCAGCACGGGCTTCCCACAGACAGCAGCAGCTCTTCAGGAATGCTCCAATATGGGTCCATACCACAGGGACCAAACTGCTCCAACATGTGTCCCCCACAGGCAGCAGCTCCCTCCAGATCCCCTGCTCCTGCATGGGCACCTCTCCATGGGCCACAGTTCTGGCCCAGAGTCTGCTCCAGCAGGGGATCTCCATGGGCCTCAGTCTCTTCCAGACCACATCCTCCTGCTTTACCTTTGGCTCCTTGACGGACTGCAGCACGGAGATCTGCTCCACTGTGTTATCCATGGGCTGCAGAGGGACAGCCTGCTCCACCTCTCCATGGGCCTCTCTACAGGCCACAGGGGAACGTCTACTCCATGCCTGGAACACCTCTTGCCCTCCTTCTGCACTGACCTTGGTGTTTCTGCAGGGCTGGTTCTCACTGCTCTCTCCCCGAGCTGCTCCCAGCTGCAGTTGTGCAGCAGTTTATTTCCTTTCTTAAATATACCCTCCCAGAGGCCCAACCAGCATCGCTTACTGGTTCAGCTCTGGACAGGAGTGGGTCCCTTTTGGAGCCATCTGGAGCTGGCTCTGATCTGACATGGGGCAGCTGCTGGGCTCTGCTCACAGAGGAAACCCCTGAATCCCCCCCTGCAACCAAACTGTTGCCACATTAACCCAATACAGAATGTTTCTCTGAGTAGTGCGTCTTGTGGTAGTATTGAAAATATTGGCATAGCGAAAGTATTATTCAGCATAATCAATTGACTTGGAAAATTAGTCCTGTAAGTACTATCAAGATTCCAAAGGAAGAACAATACATTACTAAAAATGTAGAACATGGTAGGTCAGTTCAACACATTTAGCTTCTTTAGTAATCTTGTAACAGTGAGAGGCTTTATTATTTCTTAGCACTTTTTTTTCTAATCAATTTGCAAGGATTTTCAGACAGAAATTGAGAATTTCTTAACTAGTTGTTATCTTTCCACTAATAAACTTTTTTTTTTCCATTTGTCCATTGAGTATTCATTATAGTAGTATCTACATTGCACATGAGCAGTTCAGAATATCTTTATTATCTGCAATTCAGCAGTCATCACTATATTTCTTTTAAAATAATGTGCCTTATTTAGAAAGAATAACAATGCCATAGCTTACATATTAGATATTTGTGTACGTAATAGACTCCCTCCAACAAAAAACATAGAACATTTTGCAAATACCTAAAAGCTGATGTGGATCTGAGTGTACTGTTGCATATGTTTCTAGAAACTACAATTTGCATGAGAAAAGAAAAAATAACTGGAGAATAATCTTGATTTGTCTCTCACTCTAATTAAAGAAAAGGATGGAGGAGAGGAATGGAGAAAAGGAAATGTGTCATTTGGCCACATTAATGGCAAATGCACACATCCAGGATATGTAAAACTTAGTGAATAAAGATTTAATGTTTCCATCTCTTCAGCTTCTTATTGTCTTACTACCATGAAATGCTGTTAATGGAGCTTCTGAAGCTTTCCCCTAGGTTCTCAGTGAAAGCAACAGTAAACAGAAATGGAAGCAGTAAGATCAATGTGTTTGCAGAGTAGTCAGAAACAGAGAGCTGGAATATCTCTGATAGTCTCTATGCTTCAAAAAATGTCATTTTGTCTTTTTTTTTTTTTTTTTAATGCCATTATAATCACTGGATTAAGAAACAACAGATAAGTAAAAATTGTAAAGAAAGACTGTTTTATGAAAATCAATGTACTTTAAAAGTCAGTCATAGTAGTGGGAAGAAAAAAAAAAGAGAGATTAAATGAGGAACTCTAAATTTTGAGATGTGTATTTCTGGTTTTCTGCAATATTCTTTAAGGTTAACTTTAGTAGGCATAATAATATGAACTACTAAACCTTATCATTTAAAAAAATGTTGAAACTCTTTAGCTGCTCCTGCACATCATATGCAAATTACTACTTTCCAATCAATAGGCATTTTAAAACACAATTGGTATTCTGGAGTTATAATATGCAATCTGTGCTACTGGTGTTATGTATTCATAGCATAGATATGAGCTTTAGAGAAACAATTACAATATATGCTGCAAATGTGTATTAAGACACAAATTACATTAAGGACCATGCTTTAAAAAGAGACATAACCCAGTCTTCAATTTTGCACCTGCAGTCATTTCCAGAATCAACAGTGTGGACATATATAATTGCAAACCAAATGATTACAAGTAACTGTTGAGACACTTAGTTTTCAGGTTTAGTCATCCGGTTACATACTTAAACGCTGTAATTTGTGTCAAAAATATTAATGCCTATAAGATTACAGTTACAAAATTTATTTTGCTTTTACAAATTGGGAATTAATATTGTTGAAGTTTATTGTCTTCAGGTTCTTTATTGTTCAAAAGGAAGGAGGATATTTGTAATAATATGAAGTGACTTTTTTGTTTGTTTGTTTAAACCAAGTGTACATTTCTGGTGAAATTTCAAATTCATGTAACCTATATTGCATCTAGACAAGCTGAAAAACATGTATTTTATATATATATATATATATATATATATATAAGAAATGTGTTGAGAGGAAGGGGCTTGGTCCAAAACAGATTTAAAAAATTATTTACAGCTTTTTTTTTTCCACCAAACTTCCAGCATGACAGAATTTTCTTAGACCATGATGGCTAATTTCCTAAAGGTGCTGAAGCTGACTTGCTGTTATTAGTCATTTTACTTTGAGAATGTCATTCTGACAAAACAGCTGTGGTGAGTGGAATGTGTTTGTTTCTATGCTGGATACAAAAACCCTGCACCATGGACAAAATATACTGGAGTCTAATTAAATACTGGTTTTTAGTTAGACTGGACTTTACCAGAAAATTTCTAGCCAAAACTTCTCATGGTTGTGTTACCTAAACTTTAACTTGCCTCATGCAATACTTCTTAAATGCTTGCAAAGTTGATATCTTTGAGGATAGTGAGTCCAACATATTCATGTTTTTTAGAAGTCAATGGAAAGATTAATAACATTTGGAAATGGGGGAATTCTAATGCAGTTTTGTTAGGTCTTCCCCACACTTGCACTTTTATTTTTAAACCACAAACTATTTATTGCTTTAGATGAAAAAAATTACCTTTAATAATAATATTTGACCATGTGTTTGCTTGTTGCTAGCAACTACCAAGCCACAGCTCAGCTACAGAAACATAAGCATGAAACCTTTGACTAAAGATATGTTTATCTTAAATCTTGATTCTGCAGTACACAGAGGAATGCTAGCTTGCCGCACTTTAATGGTACACCTTCTAAAAAAGGCCTATGAGGTCTTTACACCTTAAATCCCTTATTACATATCTGTTATGGTTCTCTAGTTTGGACTATGGAATGGTAGATGGTTTTCTGGCTATTCAAAATTGTCTGTTTCAAATAATAGCAAAGAAATAATAATAGCAATAGCAATAGTAATAGTAATAATAGTAATAGCAATAGTAATAATCTTGTCTACTTAGGTAATCCTGTCCTCTGATTAGAATTCATGCCTGGGGATGAACATTAGTAAAGTGCTGCCAGCACAGATCAGCTGAGGTACTGCACCTGTTTACGGATCATATACATTATAAACAAGGTTTAATAACCAAAGAACTGTGTGGAGCTTGCCTATTGTCCAGAATAGAAAGAATTTATTGCTATAAATTCTAACCGTGAAAGTGGTTAGGAAAGATGACAGATAAATTGCTGTCATTACTCAGGGTACGATTTTAGCTCACAGATTAGAAGACCAATGAATGTCTAGTTATTTGGTCATTATTGTCTATGTTGCACATAGATCCTAATAAGTTCAGCTGACCAGCCACCCAAACACAAGACTGTTTCCAAGATGTATCTATCATTTTAAAGACTGTGAGATATGCTCTTAGGCTCAATTTGTTTCCTCATTTCAGAAACATGCATGTCTCTGTTGGTCTCGTGTCATATCTTTAGCCCTGTAAGCGTATCTTAGATGACCCAAAGTATCAGAAATGGCATTAAGTCATCTAGCCACAATCTAGAATCCCACCCTAAATTTCGATGTTACGGGGGGCTGAACTGCTCTTAGCCTTCACTTACTGTACATGGCTCAGAGCCCTGCTTGAAGTCACCATGTATCATTTTAGATGCCTTAAGGTATCTGAGATAGCCACACTAAGGCAGATACAGTGCAAAACCTATAAAACAGAAGAACCCTAGGACCATGGCAGATGGAAAGATGAGGGAATTTCAATTCATATTAGAAATCTAATGTGCAGCTGAACTGTAGCTTAGTTCACCTGTGAGTATCTACAGACAGATATCTTCATCTGCAAATAGAATCTCACCCTCAGTTTCATGGACTTTTTGGAATATACATTTCATTATTTATATGTGAATTTGGACAGAGTTCCTATAAATGAAATGAAAGCAGCACTGCTTGTAGAGACACCTGAAAAGGAGAAGGACAGGTGAATGTAAAAGTCTGAGTTTTTAGCTGATGTATACACATAGTTCTCGTGCCTTCAATAGAGGTATATCAAATTACACCATCTGAAGAGCTAACTAATCTGTAACTCAAGATCTCAGTGTTGGCTAGGGCCTACATTCTGCGACATTAACAAGGCAACCTATCATCCTTAAACCTCAAGAGAAAGGGTTTTTTATTATTTTTTGGTGTTTGTTGTTGTTGTTGTTGTTTTATTGTCTTTTCCTGAACTATTATAACAGTATTTGCATACAAAGACATATTTCTTTAATATCTCATGACTGCAAAATAAGGTGTTTTTTGGAAAGTCCAGCTTCAAAATCACTTGAAACAAGCTAAGACTTCAAAATATAAAAAACACAGGGATTACACTTATCAGACTATTTTTTATTTTATTTTATTTTATTTTATTTTATTTTATTTTATTTTATTTTATTTTATTTTTGTAACATATATGGTTTACTCTGTAAGGGAAAAATTAGCAAATTTTCAACCAGGTGTCATTGACTTTTGAATAGTTATAAACAATATCTTGATAACTCTCTGCCTATAACTGTAACAACTTTACTGTTAAGATTATACCCCCCCCCTTTTTTTTAACCTTTGTTTACCTAAAAAGCAGTCTCAGTAAAAAATAAGTTCATAAAAGTTCTGAACTGAATCCTTTCTCTTTTTTTTTTTTATGGCGTCTTTATATGAAATCATTATTATTTTTTTTGTTTCCTTTATAGAACTTTGTTTCCTTTATGAGTACAATTAAAGAAAGCAGTTTTGAATTGATTATTGTAGGTTTACTTTGTTTTCATATACAGTTGTGCAGTATCAAAAATAAGTGTCTGAGTTGGAAAAATTTTTTCTCAAAAGAAAAAGCTCATATTTCTGTATTCTCTTTGAAGAAAGGTTTTGTGTATTAGACAAAGCCACTGAGTATGGTTTTGACTAGTGACCTGAATCATTAAACATGGTCAAAAAGGAACAATATTGTTCTAGTGATATCAATCAAATGGTAATGCCCTTTGACATTACTCTTAAAGGACTGAAAAGTATAGTGGAGCGCTATGGGATGTTTTATAACTGTACATAAGCTACTGAGCAGAATTTTTCTTTGGGTAAAATGATTATGTGCTACAGCATCAAGACAAATTTTACATTAATAATATAATACTTTATATATACATATATACTAACATCGTGGATTAGAATTTCATTGTTTCATATGGAAGCTGGATAGGATTATATGACAAAATCTTGCAAATTTGTTCCAGGATCTGGGACCAGGAAACACCTCAAAGAATTGGGCTGTATTTTAAACATCTCAGTAAAAGTGAGATTTACTTCATTAAAGATTTCTTACCCAAAGTGCAATGCCTAGGATGGAAATACTTTTTACCAATAATTAATAAAAAATTAAATATGCTCTGAAGACTTGCCCCAACATTTTCTCAGTGCCAAAGTCATATTTGGTGCCACTTATATACAAAGTCAGAAATATCATTAGGCTGTTCTTAGGTTCATGCCCAGTGTGCCACGCCAATATTTTTTTCCAGCTTTGGGACTACAAAGCCATCTTCCAACTGTTCCCACGTTTCCAACTCTTTAGCTTGATCCAATGCTGAGATGGTTTCTAACTAATTTATACTAGCTGAAGAGCTACTTAGGCCTTGCCTTTCTTCACCTCTGGCATTCATTTCAGAAACAAGGAGATGTCATGATATCAATATCATCTTTACAGCCCCAGAGGTCCTTCTGCAGAAACCCCTAGTGCTCCCTAAGGGCAGTTTCTCACTCAGTTTAAGCCAGTGGACTAGGAGCTAAACCTAGTACATTTTTGATGTCATAAAAACTTGAACTTCAACGTGAAGAAGTCAGATCAATAACTTAATGAAAGTTTCATCTCTCTAAATATATTTGCTATGATTGGTCATTTTTGTATTCTAGATAGAATAAAATAACTTACATTTATAAGACTTTGTATTCTAAATAGAACAGAATAACTTACATTTATGAGACTTACCTGTATTTGTCCTTGGGTGGCAAAGTAAAAAAAAAAAACAAAAAAATTCTTGAGATAGATCATTTTCTTTTCTATTTTAAGTGGAATAAAACATCACTTTCCTTTACCTGGTCTGATAAAATCTAAAAGCACCATCTTTTTCCTGTACTGGAATTCCATTGTTAGTGTAATAATGAAAAGTGGTTGGTATTTAGAAAAGTGCTGGCAAAGAGAAACACATAAGAAGTTCAAGAAATATAGAAAGGGAAATGACTGTTTGGACAAATCTTACTCTTTTCTTGATTAAATCTATTAGCTACTGATTAAATCTAATAACTTCATCAAGTTGAGGGGTTTTAGGGATGATTTAGTTAGCTGTGGTTTGAATAAAAAGAGCAAGTGCTAAATATTATGCTAGAATTAAAAAGGACTAGGATTCATTGCCATTTTGTACCAAATTTGCAATAATCTGCATAAATACAAACTGCTATACAAGATTATTTTATTTTTTCAAATAAAGAAGACAAATATATGTAACTCGAGCTGCTTGCTATTTATTAAGCAATTACTTTAAAATGAAGTATTTTTCATGATCAAAATGTTTATCGCCATGGTTTCAAAATAAATAAATAAATATATAAAACATTTTCCTTCAATATTCACTGCATCTGAAGCTATTTGGACTGCAATAAAGTGAAAGCAAATGTAAATCCCTGTGAAAATTATAATAAATAAATAAATAAATGACTGTAAATTCTTGGCCTGCAATTACTGGTTTTATTCATAGAACAATGTGCATTCTGATTCATGAATAAAGAACTCAACAGAAGTTACAGCTTTGATGTATTGAAATATTTATAATAAGCAATACTTGTAAATGATTCACACTTTTTAAAAGTAATAGCTTAAAACATAAAAAGAATGGTGACATACAGCGAGCTTCAGGTGTCTAGCATTGCCATTCAGTGATTATTATGTTACATATATAGATCAAGCAGGTGATTGTTTGTCCATTCCTTGGAACAGTTACTATTCAGACTGGATCAACTCTGGCTTAGATCAGTACGGTAACACTGGTAAGCTAAATAGAAACAGGAAGTTTTCTGAAAGTTCTTTAAGGAAACTTTAATAAAATCATTTGAGTCAAAAAAATAATTATGAAGTTGTATACTGCTATAATTAGCCAAAACAATTTATTGAGAAATATTTTTTCTAAGTGTACGCTTAGAAGAACATATAAGTAAAATTAAATGAAAAACAAACAAAAAAACACATTTACTAAATGATGTCAAAGAATATTAAAATTGAGAGGAGAGGAAGATATTGAAAAACAGGGCCCTTTTTCTACTATCATGCCTAAGTTTGTCCATTGATTTAAAAAGATATTTTACCTAGGATTGCACCAGTTATTTTTCAATCAGTTTGAAGAATCTCATGCTTTAATTTTTGTTTTCATGAAATTTACCAGTTGAATAATAACTTTGGAAATAATACTTACTTTTTATTTCCCATTTGAAGATAAAACCTGTAAATTTAATTAAGACAGTTGAAATACAAGGAATATCACCTGTTTGAGAAGAAACAGAATTGCTTTAAATGAAAACTGCTAGCTCTACTAACATTCTTATGATTTCCTAAGTTGTCATGACTCAGATCTTTGACTTGAATTCATATGCTTGATCTGTTTTTTCAGTCCTGTCTGGGTTTTCTTGATGCTAAGGCTGTATGGTAAATTGGGTTATTTCTTTAAATCTTTTATAAAATGAGGTTGTAGAAAAGCATGAAAAAACCTGCTGGCACTCCGACAACATTTTTATTTATTTATTTATTTTTAATTTAAATTTACTAATTTAAATAGATAAATAAATAAGGCTGGTCTGGCTGATCATGGATTGTGTCCAAAACACTGTGGAGAGGTAGGTGTAATCCACTTGGAGAAATGTCACAAACCTTTATCACTGGTTAGGTAAAAAGTTCAATTTACTCAAACTTTTTTTTTTTTTCTCTAATTTCAATACGATATAAAGAAAGATAAAGAAAGAGAAGTATGTGTTGCTACTAGAAAAAGAAAAAGAAATTTTACTTAATGCAAACATGGAACTGTATTTACATTGTATTTTAATGTTGCTGTGGGGAGTGTAAAGTTTTTTAGGAAATACGGAGAAAAGTTAAAACTGAGGAAATTTTAATTGGAATAAACTATTACAACTACCCTAACAATAGGTCAAAATTAACATTTTTGGAAAAAATCACGACTTGACAGGTAGCAAACTACAGACTCAACTCAGGAAATAAGTGTAATAAAGAGGAAAACAACATTAAATAAAAGATAGGAAGCAAATTAGGCAACTGAAGGCTGAAAAGTGCTTGCAGATGCTTTTAAATCAATTCAGAAATGCAACCTTAAATGCATGAAATTATTATTTTATTATTATTATTATTATTATTTTATTATTTAATATGGCAAGTTAGAAACAGATGTCATAAATATGATGAGGACAAAATAAAGAACTTAAAATCTGATTGAGACAATCAATGCATCATTTTCTAGTTTTGCAAAACCCTCTCTGTTTCCTCACTGATTTACTCCACATATTTGTTTTTTTCAATCTTGAGACAAATTGTTTTTATTAAGGGCAGATAAATAGTCAGAACATATTCCCTGGTATATTTTCTACTTATAATATCTGTGAGGATGAGAGAAACAGAAAGCACCTCTTCGATAGGAATCTTATAGGAATATTTAGTTTCCATGTTTACAAAGAAAAAATATATATATTAGTCTATATGATTTTGGATTGACTTTGCTCCTGAGAAATTTGGCTGATTTGAAATATTTCCACGCTTTATGCACAAAATAACTCTGTCTGGAATTCTAAGAACTTTCTCTTAACTATCTGCCTGGCAACTGTTGGAGATGAAGCACTGATCAGGTTTGGCCTGGAGTCAGACCTGCTGTGACAGCTACCTTCTTACATTTTAGGCTCAATAGTTCTGTTAGACTGATTTGATGAAACTTTTAGTTGGTTGAACACAATCCTAATATAATTTTAGACTTCAGTCTAAATATCAGTATTGTCAATTGTTGTGAATCCTGAATTTTTTAATTACATTACATTGATTCAATGACATAATGGAATGGCATTAAATTATCTGAAGTTTGTATTAAGTAAGTAAATGCAGTTTATTTAACTGTTTTGTTCTTCTTGTTGTTGTTGTTTTTACTATTACAAATGTCATTTCCTCTGTTCCCACCACACCACAACAGCAAAATTGGAATGTTTGATTCCTCTGACATAACATGAAATCTTTATATTTGCTTTCTTAATAACTGTAGAGCATTGACTTTGTGGGAAGTCTTACAAATAGCTAAAGAGCCAGACTATTTTTCTGTTTCTAGATAATAGGGAATCATTGTCCAAGACTGCACAGATTAGATCAGCCATTTAAGATTTAACATTTTCCTTGAGCTATAGCTTGCAACAGAGATAAAATATAGCCCCTCCAAAACTTTTTTTTTTTTTTTTTTTTTTTACTGATGTGAATTTTCCACCTAAACAAGCTCAGGAAAAAAAAAATCTATTCCTATTGTAAATATGACTTGATAGGAATCACACAGTATAAGTTTGGGTTTTACTTGCCATTGGTTAGGCAATTTTCATCAACAAAGCATATGCTTTTTTTAGAAGGAAAAAAAAAGTAGATGTTCTGTAGGAATAGATTCTGTTGTGATCAGCAGTGATTCATTACAGAGGCATAGCTTCTCTCCCATCTCTATTGTCCCTCAGGTTTCTGTCAGAATGAAGTAGCTTCAAACCCCACAGCAGAACTTGATTAAGAGATGGTTCAAGGAGAATCGTTCTGCTCAGTATATCCTCAAACATTTGACGGTAGGTTGCAGTAATTTCTGGTTTTGTATTTAACATATTTTAGGTATTTAAAAATGTCTAAAAAAATGGCATATTACTAACAAGAGATGCTTAGAATCTTGATCTTTATAATTACAGTGTTTAGCTGTCTTCATCTTAATATGTTTGGAAGATCATCTAACGCATTTTCCGACCTCTCCTCTAAAAAAGTCTAACTGAGCTCATGAATCATTTTTATCACTCTCTTTGTGTTTTCCCATGAGGAAGGAGAAATAGCTGCCCAAGAGGTGAATCCTTCTGCATTTTTTTCAAAGCCTGACAGAAAACCAAGCTGCTACAGTCACTGGGGAAATAGGGCTCTTTTGCCAAGGGGTTAGCAGTCATTTACTGAGGAAGAGATGGACAGCAACCATCACAAGGAGGGCATTTCTCATGGGGGAATGACAATCAAAAACAGTGCTCTGAATCAGAATTAAGGACTTTGGTTAGTTATTTAGAGGTAAGATTCCTGTGCAAAGAGTCTATGCAGACCCTTTATAGACTGTTTTAAATATACTGTAATCTTGTTCTCAACTTTTATTTTTCATTCTGTTCTAACATCATATCATTTCTACTCTCACACACACAGTTCTAAAAGCTAGGTGATCTGTTTCCCTAGTATTGTAATTTAGTTCAATCAATAACTAAATATTTATCTCTGTTGGTGCCATTCTCTTTTCTTAGATGGTGTTTCGGTAATGTAAGGTCTGTACCTACTTCTGTGTTTCAGCTGGTGTGAATTTCTAATAAAGTTCTACAATATTTAGGTATCATTATGCAAATAGACAGATCACATGTTTAGAGAAGACGTATGGCTAGAACAAACTGTGATGAATATTTTATTCTGGGGTCATTAGTTGTTGTACAGTGTGTTAACATCCATCAAAATTGATTACTAACTTGCTTGTGTAATACAAGGAAAATATATATGTAACAGTGTCATAGGAAATCATACAGTCTCTGTCAGAGGCTTGGATTGTATAAAACAGGAAAGGACTAAAACAAATGGAAGAGCTTATCCAGCAGTAATCACAGAGTAAGACAAGAAGGGAATTCATTTTACTGCAAATATTTGTCAAAGCTGTCTGATTCATCCTCCTTGGACAATGAATGCTTTTGAGAATCCTTTGTGATCCACATGTAAACTACCAGCCTCCTGGTCTCCTGGTTCCCCTTGCTATGTCAGATTCTTCTGCATCTCAGGATCAAGCTCAATGGCAATAGTTTCAAAGAACTTTTATTCTGTCTGTCTAGAACAAAAAAAAAAAAAAAAAAAGCTAATTTAGAACACACTTTCAAGAAATGAACCCAGTTAACCTCCCTGTAGAATGTTTCATATTAATTTCTAAGTCTTTTCAGTGGAACTTGTTACCAGTTTAAAATACTATATCCATCTGGGAAGTATTAAAAAGTGCTTAGGTCTGCTTTACAATAAGTCTTAAGTTCCCGTGAAAATTACCATTTAAAGTCTTTCTCAGCTATTCTTTACATTAAAAAAAAAAAAAAAAAAAAAAAAAAAAAAAAAAAAGATTATCTGAAAGAATTGTATAGGAAAAGAAAGAAATGAAAACTTTTTTTTTTTTTTCTGAATCATTTTTTGTTCCTTCATCACCCATAGACATTAATGGAGTTTTAATTTGTTGTTACACCAAAGTTTTACACTTCATTAAATCTCTGTGCCAATAATTACGAGCCTTATTGATTTCCTATCTTTTTAGGTATTCAAGAGTTCTTCAGGGCCCGTCTCCCCCTGGATTGTTTTTCTCATATTGAGATGCCTGTGTTAATCTTTCAAAAGAGAGGCTGAAAGCATTTAGGCTTTGTGTAATACATTCTCATCTTCTTTACCATGTTACAATTAATTAGGCAGACTGAAAAGGCATTTTTTCCCAAGCAGAGAATATAGTGCATAATTTTCTATGATGATTCTTCTGTAGCAAAATATTTTAAAAGTCCCAGTGATCTCACAATCTGCAACAGGGTACATTTTCAGTACAAAAGTTTCTCTTTTACATTAATTCACTATAAATAAATAAATAGATGGATAATTATTGTTTATAATTATGATCCAAATTCAAGGAAAGGATTTAAGCAGCTAAAGCAGGTTGCAGGTACACAGCAGCTAACTAAATAAGAAACACTTGTTTGTTTCTGTTTATTGGTTACATAATCATGTCTAAACTCACTAAGCATGCCTAATTTGACCTAAAAACTTCATAGAAATGCAGTTCTGTACTTCTCCATGTAGGTTCTGAGCAGTCCAAACCCAAGAACATTGAAAACTAGTCTTTAGCATGAAAGAACAAAAACTTGGCAGAGTAGAGCTGTTTCTTCTGGAGTGCTAGTTCTTGGGACATATTGACAAAAGAAGAACTTAACAGAGCTATGAAAAGACATTTTTTTTTTTCTCCAAAAAATTGTGAATGTTATTTTGTCACATTACAATTTAAACTGTATGGGATCTTTTCCCAGTTTGCCTGCTGAATCTGAGAAGCTGTGTTGTAAGCAATACAATGTAAAGAGGCTTAAAAAAAAAAAAAAAAAAGTTGGAACCATCACATCAGCTGTCAGAAATGGTTCTTATGTTTGAATCTGGATTCCTTTTCAACTGATTTTACTGCCTCATTTCAGTTACTGTGATGTGTTAAAACTACCTTTGTACTTGACTGCAGGAACACTCTCCCAAACAATATACTGAAGGGGTAAGAATCGCATCTCACTGAAAATAAAATTATACCCAGGTCTCATGTTTAACTGCTAAGATATTATATAAATCAAGACTAGTGGTGGCATTAACTTTTCATCTTTTACATACATGTATGATTGATTGAGTCATTCTGGTTTTGCAGCTCTTGTTAGTATATGACTTCAGCAACTGGATCTCAGACAAAATAGATCTAATATGACTAAACTCAGGCCTATTCTTAGCAATTTGTGTCAGTTCTTGTTGCTAACCAGACCTGCAATTGAAGGGAAGGGAAGGGAAGGGAAGGGAAGGGAAGGGGAAGGGAAGGGAAGGGAAGGGAAGGGAAGGGAAGGGAAGGGAAGGGAAGGGAAGGGAAGGGAAGGGAAGGGAAGGGAAGGGAAGGGAAGGGAAGGGAAGGGAAGGGAAGGGAAGGGAAGGGAAGGGAAGGGAAGGGAAGGGAAGGGAAGGGAAGGGAAGGGAAGGGAAGGGAAGGGAAGGGAAGGGAAGGGAAGGGAAGGGAAGGGAAGGGAAGGGAAGGGAAGGGAAGGGAAGGGAAGGGAAGGGAAGGGAAGGGAAGGGAAGGGAAGGGAAGGGAAGGGAAGGGAAGGGAAGGGAAGGGAAGGGAAGGGAAGGGAAGGGAAGGGAAGGGAAGGGAAGGGAAGGGAAGGGAAAATGTTCCTCTGTTTTTTCAGATGTTTAGAGTAGTCTACTTTCTGAAAGCTCTCCATCCCTGATAAGTGATGGTACTAAACTATCTTTTTTTCTCCTTTTCTCTACTGTAACACAATCTTCTGCCTCTATATTTTCAATGTTCATGAAGAACTATAACTATTAGTACAACTAATTGCTAATAACTATAAATAATAATGTAATTATTGTAACTCCCTAACCTTTCTTACTATGTACCTGCATACTTGCTCTTTCTTATACTCATCTTTAGTAATATATTGTTGGTCATTTATGAATGACTTTTTTTGACTTCAGTGTCACCAAATTGCCACTGAAGCAGTAAGATATACCTCTTTGTTTCTTTACTCTTGCCTGTGGACTGAATTTATTAGCTGTCTTCTATATAGAACCTTTCAGTGAGTGTCAACATCTTCTATTTCCTTTTGCTACTGAATTTCTTCCTAAGAGAAATTAAATATTTGACTTTGTATAGGTTTTTTTTTTTTAATATATTCTTTTCCTTTCCAAACTCATTTTTTATCATGTAATTTCACAAAAAAAAAAAAAATTACCATCAATATTCAGGTTCTTAGATTCTTCAAACTTTAAGTCAGAAATATATATATATATAATTTTATAATTTCTTTTTAGAATTTCTTCCACTCACTGAACTGAAATATCAAACTGGAAAGGATTTCCTATGTCACTAGCTGCAGTCTATTGCAACTGACAAGCCTTACAACTACTTGCCGAGGCGATCGGTTCTGCGACAGACGCATTCTGCAGCTGAGTGGGGGATCGAGGCAAGCAGGGATTTTTTCCATCATTGAAGCCACTCGAGGCAGCCAAGAGAGCTGCCAGGATGTGCCAGGACGTGGCAGCCCTCGCGAGGGAGGCTGACAAGGCATGGGCAGAGCCAACAGCGGCAGTGGCGGACCATTGAAATCGGATGTCATTGCCATTTTACAGCCACTCACCAAGGCGGACTCCGCGCCAGACGCGTTCTGCAGCGGAGCTAGGGATCGAGGCCACCTGAGGCATCCAAGGGAGCTGCCAGGGCCCAGCAGCCCTCTCAAGGGAGGCTCACGAGGCGTGGGCAGAGCCAGCAGCGCCCCCTTCCCGGCCGCACAAAGGCAGCCCTCAGGGAGCACGAGCGACCAGGAGCGCAGCGACCAGGACAGGCAGACAGGGCATGGCACGTCACTCAGGGCATGGCGGGCAGTTTGCACAACAGTTCATGCTGTGGGAGGGCACCTTCACCACTCTTCTCCAATGGTCTTTCCCAACAATGGTTGTAACCTGTTCGTGAAGAGCCGTGTCATGATATCCACCAGGCAGAAAACCATGGCCTCCGCATCTTTTGCAGCCTCTTCAGCCACAGTCACTGATGTGGCTACCCAGACAGAGGTCTTGGGGAAACACACGGATGTCCAGGTCTTGGGCTGCAGGGTGTGCGTCTTCTATCAGTGCCCGACAGCAGCAGCGGTGGGTATGCCTGTGGGAGGTGTGCCCAGGTTGAAGAATTGCTTAGTCTGGTGGCGGAGCTTTGGGAGGAGGTGAGTAGGCTAAGGAGCATCAGGGAGTCAGAAAGGGAAATTGACTTGTGGAAGCACACTCTACCCTCCCTGAGACAGACTCACGAGCCTGCAACAACACAAGTGTCTCCTTCTACACAGAAGACAAAATTTCCCCCATCCCACCAGGCAGTAGGAGGGGACCTAGGCCCGGGGGGGGAATGGAAGCAGGTTCCTGCTCGGGGTGGTAGGCGAGCCCCCTCCCTGCCCACCTAACCTTCCCGTCTACCCTCGTGTAACAGGTATGAGGCTCTAGAATATGACAGTCAAAACAATGATGTAGATGAAAAGCCATCCCAGATGGAAGGGGTGCCTAAGGCAAGGCAATCTACCCCTCACATCGCAATGTCTTCTGTCAAGAAAGAAAGAAGGGTTATCGTCACTGGGGACTCCGTTCTGAAAGGGACAGAGGACCTGATATGCCATCCAGACCCAATCCACAGGGAAGTCTACTGCCTCCCTGGGGCTCGGGTAAGAGATATTGCCAGGAAAGTCACTTGCCTGGTACAGCCCACCAACTACTACCCGCTACTGGTTTTTCAGGCTGGTAATGACGAAGTAGAAAGGAGAAGTCTGAGAGCGATCAAAAGGGAGTTTAGGGCTTTGGGGCGACTACTTAAAGGATCAGGGGCACAGGTTGTGTTTGCTTCTGTCCTTACAATAGGAGGGATCAATGCTGACAAGCAGACTCATCTTACTAACACCCGGCTTTGAGACTGGTGCAACTGGCAGAACTTTGGGTTTGTTGATCATGGGAAGGTCTACGTGACACCAGGGCTGCTGGCACCAGATGGGATGCACCTCTCTCAGAGGGGGAAAAGGATTTTTGCCAAGGAGTTAGCGAGGCTGATAGATAGGGCTTTAAACTAGAGTCGAAGGGGGAAAGGGATAAAACCAGGCCTGTCGGTGATAAACTAAGAGATGGCACAGTAGAATCAGACGGACTGTGTGCTAATGAGGTCCTTTGGTCTGCTCCACGAGGTGCTGCATGCAATGAGGTGCACTTGAAGTGATTCTCCACAAACACAAGCAGTATGAAGAATAAAATGGATGAGCTAGAAGTCTTGGCCCAGTCCCTCAGCTGCAATATCTTCGGCATAAGTGAAACCTGGTGGGATGAGTCCTATGACTGGTGTGTCACAGTAGATGGTTACAGGCTCCTCAGGAGGGACAGGCAGGGCAGGCGAGGCTGGGGGGGGGGGGGGGGGGGGGGGGGGGCTGTATGCGAAGGAGGGGCTGGACTGTGTGGAGCTTGAAGTTGGCGATGGCAAAGTTGAGAGCCTCTGGGTAAGGATTAAGAGACAAACAAATAAAGGGGATGTCGTTCTGGGAGTCTGTTACAGACTACCCAGCCAGGATGACAACACTGATCAATTATTCTTTGAGAAACTAATACCTCGAGATCAACTCCCCTTGTCCTTATGGGGAACTTCAACTTGCCAGACATCAACTGGGATTACCACGCTGCCAACACGAGCAGGTCCAGGAGGTTCCTAAAGCATCTCAATGACAACTTCTTGGTGCACGTGCCAACTGGGAAGGGTGCCCTCCTAGATCTGTTGCTGGAGAACAGAGATGTTCTTGTGGGGGACGTGGCAATTGGTGGCTGCCTTGGTCATAGCGACCATGAAGCAATTGATCTTAAAATTTTTAGTGACAGGAGGAAAACTGCCAACAAAACTTCAGCCCTGGATATGGGGAAAGAAGAGGCTGCTCAGGGAACTAGTTAGCAAGGTCCCCTGGGAAACTGCTTTTGAAGGCGTTGGCATCCATCAGTGCTGGTCAGTCTTTAAGCACTGCCTCCTAAACCATAGGATTGGGCAATCCCAAAATATCGGAAGTCAAGCAGGCAGGGCAGAAGGCCTGCTTGGCTGACCAGGGATCTGGAGCTTGGGCAGAAAAAGAAAGTGTATGGCTGCTGGAAACAGGGTCAGACAATGTGGAAGGACTACAGGGATCCTGTTCCCTTTTGTAGGGAGAAAGTTTGTGTGGCCAGAGCCCAATTAGAGTTGAAGCTGGCCAGGACTGTGGGAGACAATAAAAAGGTCTTTTTAAAATATGTGAATAGAAAAAGGAGGACCATAGAAAACACAGGTCCGCTACTTGATGGGGAAGGTCACCTCACAGACAAGGACATAGGCAAAGCAGAGACATTTAATGCCTTCTTCGCCTCTGTCTTCAACGCTGATTATGGGCTTTGGGAACCCGGGTGCCCTGAGCTGGAGGACCATGATGGTGGCAAAGATAAACTCCCAACCAACCCTGAATGTGTGCGGTATTTGTTGCTCCACCTGGATCCATACAAGTCCATGGGTCCAGATAGGATTCATTCCAGAGTGCTTGGAGAGCTGGCTGACGTCATCGCAGGAAATCTCTCAATTATTTTTCAGTGGTCTTGGGAATCTGAAGAGGTCCCAGTTGACTGGAAGCTGGCAAATGTTGTACCAATTTTCAAGAAGGGTAAGAAAGAAGACCCTAGAAAATACAGGCCTGTCAGTCTCACATCAGTGCCTGGTAAAATTATGGAGATTATCCTTGAAGTTATTGAAGCACACCTGGGTCACCATGCAGTCATTGGTCTCAGCCAACATGGGTTCACGAGGGGTAGGTCCTGTTTGACTAACTTGATTTCCTTTTATGATAAGATCACCCATCTAGTCGATCAAGGGAAATCAGCTGATGTGATCTTTTTGGATTTCAGCAAAGCTTTTGACATGGTTTCCCATAGGATCCTACTTGACAAAATGTCCAGCATACAGCTGGACCAAAAAATCAGATGATGGGTGAATAACTGGCTGTTGGGTGGGGCTGAAAGTGTTATGGTAAATGGGGCCGCATCAGGCTGACAGCTGATCACCAGTGGGGTCCCCAAGGGCTCTGTTTTAGGGCCAGGTCTCTTCAGTGTTTTCATAAACAATTTGGATGTAAGACTAGAATGTGTTTTGAGTAAGTTTGCTGATGATACTAAACTGGGAGGAGTTGTTGACTCTGCTGAGGGTGGAAAGGCCTTGCAGAGAGATCTGGGCAGATTGGAGAGCTGAGCAATCACCAACCGCATGAAGTTTAACAAGAGCAAGTGCTGGGTCCTGCAGCTGGGATGGGGCAACCCTGGCTATATGGAGACTGGGTGACGAGACGCTGGAGAGCAGCCCTGCAGAGAGGGATCTGGGGGTTGTGGTTGGTAGCAAGTTGAATATGAGCCAACAGGGTGCCCTGGCAGCCAGGAGGGCCAACCGTATCCTGGGGTGAATCAAGCATGGCATTGCTAGTGGGTCAAGGAAGCGATTGTTCCGCTCTACTCTGCGCTGGTGCGGCCTCACCTCGAGTACTGTGTGCAGTTCTGGGCACCACAGTACAAAAAGGTTGTGAAAGTATTGGAGAGTGTCCAGAGGAGGGCTACTAAGATGGTGAAGGGCCTAGAGGGGAAAACGTATGAGGAGTGGCTAAGGTCACTTGGCCTGTTCAGCCTGGAAAAGAGGAGGCTGAGGGGAGATCTCATCACGGTCTACAGCTTTCTCTCGAGGAAGAGCGGAGGGGCAGGCACTGATCTATTCTCTTTAGTGTCCAGTGATAGGACCTGAGGGAATGGTGTCAAGCTGCGACAGGGGAGGTTCAGGCTGGCTATCAGGAAGAGGTTCTTCACTGAGAGGGTTGTCGCACACTGGAATAGGCTCCCCAGGGCTGTAGTCATGGCACAAAACCTGTCGGCGTTTAAGAAGGATTTGAACTGTGCTCTCAGTCATATGGTCTGAATTTTTGGGTAGACCTGTGTGGGGTGCCAGGAGTTGGACTCGATGATCCTTATGGGTCCGTCCCTTCCAACTTGGGATATTCCATGATTCTATGATTCTGTGATTCTACTATTTTAAACCGATCTGTCTCTGTTGAATAGCTTTTCTTTTTTTTTTTTTTTTTTAAATCCTTTAACAGATATTAGAAAATTGTTCTAGATCTTTACCTTCTTCTAATTTACATCCTAGTTAAATTTATTATAGACACATAATTCTTGTGAAAGCTTTATTCTGTATTTTACATATGTCTTGACTTCCATGACACCTCCCTCTTCCCTTACAAAGTTATTTGCATTTTAAGAATATACTGAACATTCTGTTCCTGCTTCCAGGAACAGCTATGGTGCTTGTTTTATTAGCTCTTATATGACATTAATACCAACTAATGACACTACTGCTAGCACTAGTAGGTTCTAGATGCTGAGGTGTGATTGTATCAGCATCTAATGAAACTTATTTTGTAAATGAAGTTTCAGCTTTACAGGAAGGATATTTTAAAATATTTTCCTATGTTCATAACTATCTTTCTTTCTTCTGCTGATTTGGATCTATCTATAAACTGTAAAATACAAATAAACCCTGCTCTCAACTCTCAGCAATTGTTCCCACTACTGAAGTCGATATATCTGCAGAATCTGGGGGCAAAACTATATCTTACTATTATTCCCTCATGCAAAATCTTATATTTGATAGGTTATCATCACCTCTTTTTATGATATAATAGATGTAAAATGAAATATTTTTCTTTCTTTACTCCAGATAACATGGTTTGAGGTAATATTAATATTTTTTGAGGTATATGTCTTGAGGTAATATTAAAACACCCATCTTCATGTCTATTCAGATGTGATTGGATTTCACTGGACAATTACATGGGCCTGTAAGAATGAAAATTGGGGTTATTTCAGTTGTTGTATGTTCCAAGTATCTTTGGAATGGGAAAAAAAAAGTTTAATTCAATCTTCAAAAATGAGATTTTTCTAAACCACATACAACAGTACTTGAAAAACTCTTAATAAAATTTTAATATTGTTTTTAATTCAGTATAAAGATGTATGAAAACTAGGGAAAAGGTATTAAGACTTTCTGATCATTTGCATAGACTGTTGACTTTATTTGCATTTGGGTGTGCTCAGCATCAAGAATTTATAAGAAGGTTGTTGATTGTCTTCATATATTTAATTTTGAATAGCTGTACTAAGTTAAAACTAAACTGCATTATGCTTAATATTTAAGGAACAGGATGGTGTGGGCTAATGTTCTGACAAACCTTTTACTTTTTTGTTACTAGTTTAAATTCAAGATAGATGGCTAAACAACTTTAGAAATCAAGAAGTCTGTCTTACAAAATTAAACTGTTCTTCCTCTAACTTTTGGTAAGGCATTTTCAGGCATGACACTATCAAACCAGAAGCAAGTATTGAGCAGATGGAGCAATAGTACTATTTTGCTAACCCTATAGTTTGCTCCTGTTTCATGACTGAAACAAATGTGCATTACACTTCAGAAAAACATGCTCATTTTTCCTCATGGGAATCACTTAGCCTTCGTATCTGCAGCAGAACAGCTTGGCTTCTTGTTCACCAATTATGGAATTAAAGAGCAGTTCAGTGTTCCCTTAGGATAAATTGAGACAAAATAATGTGTGACTATATTACTATCATATTAACTGTGTCCCAGGGGCAAAGCTGAGAGTGAATAGGAATAGACAGTTGAGGTATTTCCTAATTTTTGATTGCTTGCCTTTCAATACTAGTACCGATCTTTTAATGTAATTGTGTATGTAATAGTAAGAAATTGGATTATTTTACTTCCTTGTGTGTCCATTATCTGTCTTCTAGATGCAGAGAATCTAATCAAAACAAGAGAATTCCTTTTATTTGTTTTTCCTCTTGCTTTTTTCTTGAGAGCTTGTGCTGCAGCACTCATTTTTATAGGTTTGTCAATCATTCCCTTCAGTGTTCTTTACCTTGCTTGTGGTATCTGAACTCTGTTTGCTCAAAATTTGTCTTTTTTTTTTTTTCTCCAAATCTTCACTTGTTCAGTACGACTTTTTAGTTCCATGTTTATACCATTATTAAGTAGTGTCTTATCTTTCTTTTCTTTCCTCAAGTACTGAGCATTGCATTGAAGCCATTGATCATTCCAGAATTTTAGAACATTCAAGGTTGCATTCCAATTCTTATTTCTTATTTATTTCTTATTTCTTATTTCTTATTTCTTATTTCTTATTTCTTATTTCTTATTTCTTATTTCTTATTTCTTATTTCTTATTTCTTATTTCTTATTTCTTATTTATTTATTATTTATTTATTATTTATTATTTATTATTTTTCTTACTTCTTATTTATTTATTATTTATTATTATTTATTCAATTCGTATTTCTTATTAAAAGTATTATTTTAATTTTCACTGAGTGTTTAAGTGAAATCCATTTACAACATTATAACAGTTTTCTTGGATTAAATCACCCTACACAAAATGAATAATACTGAACACAGAACAACTTGAAAAAAAGGAAACTAAATACTACAGTAGATATATTTCAATATGAGTATATGTAGTAAGAAGTCATAAGGTTCTAAAAGTAGTATAGCTATATATGCATGTATATATGTATATGGCCCACTGCTGAACTGAATGTATTCATCTTCTCATTCAATATTAGCTAAAGGTTGACTGCACTGTGCCATAGTCAAGAAAAAAAAAAAAATATATATATATTTAAATGCCTAGTGTTTCCTACTACAGATAATTCTCACAAAATTTTCTTCATGCAGTTGCCAAAATGTTGTCATTTGATTTTTGTTTGATGCGTGACATACCTTTGTGATACACTGCCTTCATTTTCTCCTGTGGTACTCCATTAAGATTCAGTAGAGTTCCATAATACATGTTAAAAAAAAAAAAAATCCCCTTTTCTTTTCTTATCCATACCCATTCCTTCAAGGCTCCTTGCCAGAATCACTGAATGTTCCCATGTGAAACTAGAGTCTTGGCAGACTACGAAAACACATTGCAGGTCCAGTGAGAAGAAATGTTTGTTGCCATAGGGACTCTGTGTGAAAAAGAGGTAGAAATAAACCCTTCACCCCAAACAGAACCCTATGGAGCTGAATTAGACTCGAAGTAGACTGTTGACAGACAGATAAACACTTTCATTTTCTTTCTTTCAAAACAACTTCCAACAATATGCAAGTGAGAGGTTATCAGGCTTTAGTGATGGGGATGAAGGGAATAAGGACAGTTTCATCAGTAAAGACTGGATCAATACTTGACTTCAAAACTGTCTCTCTTGTGTAGAAATTAGCTAAGTAGTGCAGCTTGTGTATAGGGCAAATTTAAAATAAATGCAGCACCTAGAGGAAAAAAAATCTTTCATCATAAGAAGATTTTGTTCATAATTCTGTGCCTTGGTACAGCAGGCCAGATAAAATAGCCCAAGGAAACAATACCAGCACAAGAAAATGGATTACAACATAGTCCCTGTAGATATCTTAGGGATTATTTTTTTTTTTGCATTCTTCCAATATAACATACAGTTAATATTTCTGTGAGACATCTTTATTGTTTTTAAAAATCACACTATTTAGAACATTGCCCAATGTATTAACTAAAGATTATGACAGATAAATTATGCATGGTTCTTCTGCTTTGTTGGTAGTCTCTCACTGAGAGTATTGTTTGTATGCATTTTGTTGAATTACATTACTATTTCATAGGAAAGATGAAATGTACAGAGAAGTCAGGTGGTAATGTTAGTGACTAAAACTATCCAAAAGAGCACAGTCCATCTCAATTTTCTTGGTAAGAAGTCTGGACAATTATGTATTGAAGCTTTGTATTATGTATCATTTGCTCAATTCTTTTGATGTGCTAGTTTTGATTGCAATTTTATCTCTTTTCACTAAGAAAATATTTGAAAACCATTGATGCGTGATATTTCTCATAAAAAAAAAAAACTTAGAAAACACTGAAAACAGTTTTTTGTTTGTTTTTTTTTTTTTTAACTTGCATTCAGTCATTCAGCCTTTTTTTTTTTTTTTGGCAAACATAAATGCATATATGTAATGCATATGTATATGCACAATGTAGTGCAATAATATATACATATGTATATATTTAGCTGTATCACAATTTGTTTCAAAAAGAAATCTTTAAATTAATATCTTTAAAGTACAAAATATCTTGAAAGGCAAGGCAAGGCGAAGTGAGGTGAGGCGAGGTAAGGCAAGAGGAAGGGAAGGAAACTTAGTCTAGCTAGTACGTGTCAGTTTGATTATGGCCTACTAATTCCTACCCCCCCCCCCCCCCCCCCCCCCCCGTAACTCTAAAGGATAATGACCCTTTCATTTTTTTAGACAAAAACTTCTATAAACTTAAAAATTGAATGCTTTTTCATGCTGTTGCGTGTACCTGAAAAGGCTCTAATGGGTTTCTTGAGGGTTATTTCTGAAGATGGTGGCAACAAATTACTTCTGAGCACCTATGTCAAATTCAGAAATAGTGAAGAATGCCTCAGGGTTAGGTTGAGTGTTTTCTTTCTGCCATAACTGCTGTAACCTATGAGAGAGAACACAAATAATTCCCCCGAGGGTCTTTGAGTTTCCTTTTGCTCACAGAGCTCTGAACCCCATTTTACAGCTGATAACAGTCACTCGTCTATCAAAAATGTTTAACAAAGACAAAAGCTCATGTTTTGAATGAATGAATGTGGTACTAGAAAGAATTTTCTCCCTCCTTCCTCTGAAGGGAAAATGTAATGAGACTTTTTTTCATTTTAATTTTTGCATTCATCTGATGCATTGAAAATTGGCTGGAATAAGTTTGATGCCTAGTAGGTGTTTCTTGTGAAACTAAACTACTCCGTAGCTTCTTTGAAGCTTCTTGTACAAAGTAAGGCTGATATCCAGATATGCATAAAGAAAAAAAAAATTCCAAAGTTATCTCTGTAGCACTTGGTACCTTTTTTTGTTTGTGTTGTTTTCGCTGTAATTTGAGGTGCAGTTGCCTTCCTGGTAATACCTGAGCATTTGTTCTAATATTTTTTTAATTTTTTTTTTTATTATTTTGCAGAGATGTAATATGGTGAACAGTGATCTCCCTTGCTTCCTTTTGAGGAAATTTTTATTCCCATTTTGTGACTTTAGCTCTGTAGATCTAAGTTTGCTGTAAAACTGTAGGCATGTTTTCTGACCTACGGTGGATGGAGGAATGTGAACTAGCTTATGGACTCTTTTGGATTTGCTATACAGTTGTAAAGCATTAGATTAACGATGCAGGAGATTCTTTAAAGCACTGATTACCCTGAAACTGGGAAACAGAGTAAAATGTCTTGACTGGGCTGACATAGTCTGTAAGCGATGCCAACTGTTAAACTCAGTTTTCCTGAGTCAGGTACTAGTTCTTGCATTTTACTGCATTTATACTGAAAGATTACCTACCAAATGAAAATATTCAGTTTTTAAGAGTCAAATATATCTTCCTTAATGTATATAAAAAATCTATAATCAGTAATCATTTAGAATTTTGTCTCTATATACATAAATATAAATACATTTCCTAGGAATTAGTGAAAAGTTGCTAGTTGGTTACGCTGTTCGCTAAAAGTCATTTGGGAACTATAAGAGTCTACATGGTTTTCATTATGTGAAATATTTCCAAAGATAATACATGATTCTGTAGGTTGCTTAAGAATATTGGTATAAATTAACACTTTAATATTTGACCTAATATGAATCAGTACAATATAAACTATGTGCAAAGTGTGTAGATGAGGATTTATGGCTTTTCTGAGCTTCTCTGAATTTATATTTGAAAGTACTCTAAAAGCATATTTTAGTGAAAGTCTTCATAGCTTGAGCCTTCACCCTGGAACTCAGTTCTAGGTATAGGATATAGGTGGATGTTGACACAAAAGGACACTATGTCTCTGTCTCCCTGAGACCTATGTTTCAGGGTTGTAAAATCTACTCCTGTGGGATATAAATACTTGAACTCTAGCTTTATAAACATGAAAGGCAATGAGGAAATGGGTTGCACTTTGGCTCATTTGTCTGTTTTCTACATAAGTGTAAATCACTGAATGCTGGGATCAGAGATGTTGACAAAATATGAGAAACTACTTCAGACCCAACTGTAGCTCAAACTGTCTGATATTACATAGGAATATAACTAAAAAACAAAGATCAGTTTTCCAAAGTCTTTCTGGAGAAAGGAGTACTCATAACTGTGATGAAAGGAGCATAATGAAAGGGCACATTCAAGGATGTGAGAGAAAAGGATTTGGTACAAATGTCTCGAAGAGGGTGTCTTATATAAGAGACACAATCTAGGAATTTTGAGCTAGGGCTTTGCTGAGTTGGGAAAATAGATGTTTTTAGAGGTGACATGAATTGACTATAAATATAGATTGAGAAAAATGGAGTGAACCTCCCTATAGATGCTTTTATTTAAAACTTAATCAGGCCTGAAAAGGTAGCTCATCTGTAGCCAGTAATGAGTTCACATTTTGCTGAATGTATTCCTTGGTCAAGAGATTCATTAAATGACTAGCTGTCTCAGGCATCACAAAATGAATGTTTTGAATGCATTCATAACTTAGGAGTTTAACAGAAAGTGGTGTAAAAGAAAGAACACAAAGTATATATTTCTTACTAAGCTGATTTACTTTATGTCTGGAGTAATAATGTAAAACTGATGATTTAATCAGTTTTGGCAAAGGGCCTAATGTTTGTAAGTGAAAGAATTTTAGGCAAATAGGTCTAAGGACTAATATAAAACTCTTTCTACTCTGAGTCTGACTAATTTTGCTTTTCTGTCTCTCTTTCAATCAAAACTACAACATGTAAGTTTCAACACCTACTGTAGAGACTGATGACATTTTAAAAAGGAAGTCATTAGTCTTTTATATAAGTTGTATTTTATTCTATGTCTTTGCCCAGTTATAGGTTTCTAATAATCTACTAAAGACAATAAATTAAAAGAGCATTTTCAGTTTCCAGAATTTCAGTCTTTTTTGGAATTGCCCGATCCTATGCTTTTAGGAGGCAGTGCTTAAAGACTGACCAGCACTGATGGACTCCAACGCCTTCAAAAGCAGTTTCCCAGGGGACCTTGCTAACTAGTTCCCTGAGGAGCCTGAATGGTAAAGCATTCTGCTGGGAGTTTTCATGTCTTACTTATGAGCTGTTGCAAGATGACTTGGCACTAATGTTTTAGTTCCTGTATCTGGTGGCACAAATTGACTGTTGTAAGTAGTTTTATTCTCCCTCCTTTAATTTCCACATTTAATGCTGGGTGGCTAACATAATGGTAGTTTTAGCTCTTTATTAATGTCAGAGACCACAGCTGGACATTCAAATTAGACATTAGGGAAAAAAAAAAATCCACTAGAAAAGCTGCAGAATAGACTTGGAGATTTTCAAGCCTTGTCTAGACAAAGCCACACCTGGTCTTTTCTCAGGTTGGTTATAGTCCCATTTTGAGTAGGAAGTGACCTATATGACATTCATAGGTAGTGCTCCCAACCATCATTTCTGTCATACCATGATAATGCTGTAGCTCAGTAAGACAGAAAAGGTAAAGAAAGTTGGCTGCAATCACCTTGCATATCTATATATATGCATCCCAGAGAATGTTGGTCTTTAGATTTTTTAATATCTAGGAAAATTTCTACATCACACCAATATACTATACTAAACAGATTTGATGATGAGAAAGCTAAACAATCCTCAGATGTAGGTGATGGATTTTAGAGCTATGTCAGAAACCTCAGTATCTGTTTTTGTGGCTTATTTCCATCTGATAAGGTTTCCACTATTTCTTGCTCTGGGCTGCAAATTGCATATTTGAGATCTGAGTCAGACATCACAGCCTAGGCAGGACAAACAAGCAATGTGCTCTAAGAGTTTTTCTGAAGTTCTCTGAATCATATATATCACTATATTACAAGCAGAGTTGTTCATGGTCAACATTATACAACTCACGTGTTAATGGAGTTATAACTGATATACCTGTTTTCTTTTTTCTTTCTTTTTTCTTTCTTTTTTTTTTTTTCCTACGTTAAGTTCATTGTTTCTTCTTTACTATAGGCAAACACTTGTTATTCCAATGATCAATTTGCCCAGAGAACTGGAAGACCATCTCTGGAAGTGTTTAAGGTGAGGCTGGATTGGGATTTGAGCAACCGGGTCTAGTGGAAGGTGTCCTTGACGGTGGCCACGGACTTGGAACTAGATGGTTTTTCAGGTCGCTTCCAACCTAAACTATTCTATTATTCTATATCTCAACATAACTGATACAGTTACTATAGAGCACTGCATAGTGCTTCTGTTCTTGTATTTTCACATATCACCAATGCAAGCACGCCCACCAGCAAAACTATTTAAATAGTACAGTCTTCTCAAGCGTCTTTACCCAAGTAAACATACCTTGTTGCATTGAGATTTATCAGTGAATGCAGGAAAAGAATCATTTCCCTCTTATATTCTCTTTAATACTGATAAAGCAAAAGTGTTGATAGGTTAAACTTGAAATAGTAGTGGTATCTTACAGGAATCTGCAGCAAAGGAAATGGATGTTATTTTATAGAATGACTGAGAAATATGAAGTGTTTAGGCAGAGATTAAAAACACCCACAAATAGCATTCATCATATTTTCATCTTAATGGGAATGAAGACATGTATGCTAATGCTTTTTTGCTATTCAGATAAATACAGCTAGCAGTGATAAGTGTTTTGAGTAACAGTGAGTAAACTGAATACTTTGCAGCATGACATCCTTATTGTACTTTGCATTTCACTTATTTATTTTTTCTTTTTGATACAAATAAATTCTATTACTTTGCCCTGTCTACTTAAATGAAAGATACATTTTTCTTCAAGACTGGGCAGATCAGTGAGGACCATAAAATATTAACGATGAAATCTTGGGGAATTAGATGTGTCTGTGACTATAGGTTTATCTTGTTGGCAGAGTTTTCTTAGTCTAACCTATTTCTTTTGCATGATCTCCATCAGAATGATGTACTGAAAAAAGAAAAAAGAAAAAAAAAAAGAAAAAAAAGAAAAAAAAGAAAAAAAAAAGAAAAAAAAAAAAGAAAAAAAAAGAAAAGACTGTTCAGATTAAAAATGTATTATTTTTTTTTCCCGGACAGATAAAGGGCTGGTTTCGTTTGTTTTGTCTGTTTGTTTGTTTTAATGATGTAAGTTTATTTAGTGTCTTTATAAATTTTGTTGCACACTTTCGTTATTCAAAATCAGACCTGTTTGCCAGTCTGCCTCTTCCTTTTATTTCACCTTGTATCACACTACTCTGCAGAATGTTATTCCTCACATGGAGCTAGAAGAATGGAAAGAAGAATGGAGAAAGAATATGATATTTTCACTTGTAGTCTTGTACCATAACAGGGAAAGGATCCTTAACAGGCTAGCTGCCATGATGATTACAATATGTGGTGTGGAAGAAGCTGAGACTTTTAGGTTTTGACTATGTTTGGGAGCGGAGGGTAGGGAGGAAAATGGGAAGTGATCATGCCCTCTCCCTTTTCAATATATATATATTGGAAATATATATGTATATATATATTTTTACATGGCTGGGGCTTGCTTGATCAAAACTTCCGTCCCAAAGACAGGAGGACTGAGTGAACCCTTTCTTTGGTTGAGGGATATATTATTTTATCTTCCTTATTGCTCTACCTCAAACATCCTGATTTGTGTCTTCATTAGTTAGCTGCTGTTAAAATGGTTTAATTTTAAAACAAACAAACAAACAAACAAGCAAATAAAAAACTCTTTGGCTAATGAGGCAGACAAAATTTTCAGATAATGTTAATCTGTGCAGGTTAGATGCTAATGATTTTAATGAATTATCTAGGTAGCAACGTACAGGAACAGGTGTGCTGACTCTTCAGTGAAGAATAAATGGAATTATATAAGAAGAGCTCAGGATAAAAGTCCATGAACAACAAGAAGATGTCTCTATCAGTAGTTTGTGACTAGTTAGCTAAAATTATTTAACCAATCCCTATTTGTAAATTTTTATTTGTTCTGAAGAAAAGTTATGCTACAATAAAGTATGATGTATTATAAACTAAAGAGTCAAGGTGAAAGAAGCTTAATCCAGTTGGAGGCTGGTCACCAGTGGTGTCTCCCCGGGCTCAGCACTGGGGCCAGTTCTCTTCAATATCTTTATCAATGATCTGGACAAGGAGATCAAGTGCACCCTCAGTAAGTTTGCAGATGACACCAAGTTAGGTGCAAGTATTGATCTGCTCAAGGGCAGGAGGGCTCTGCAGAGGGATCTGGATAGGCTGGACCGATGGGTCAAGGCCAACTCTGTGAAGTTCAACAAGGCGAAGTGCTGGGTCCTGCACTTGGGCACAACAACCCCACGCAATGCTACCGGCAAGTAGGCCAGTAAGAGTGGCTGGAAGGCTGCCTAGGGGAAAAGGATTTGGGAGTATTTCACAGAATCACAGAATCATCTAGGTTGGAAGAGACCTCCAAGATCATCTAGTCCAATCTCTGATCTAACACTAACAAATCCTTCAATTTGTGGACAGACAACTGAATATGAGCCAGCAGTTTTCTCAGGTGGCCAAGAAGGCCAACAGCATCCTGGGTTGTATCAGAAATAGTGTGGCCAGCAGAAGTGATTGTTTCTTGGTACTCAGCTCTGGTGAGGCTGCACCTTGAATACTGTGTTCAGTTTGGGACCCTTCAGTACAAGAAGGACACTGAGTTGCTGGAATGTGTCCAAACATGGGCAACAAAGCTGGTGAAGTGTCTAGAGAACAAGTCTTATGAGGAGTAGCTAGGGGTTATGGGGTTGTCTAACTTGGAGAAAAGAAGGCTCAGGGGAGACCTTATTGTACTTAACAATTACCTTAAAAGAGGTCGTAGTAAGGTGGAGGTTTGGATATTCTCCCAAGCACCAAGTGATAAGACAAGAGGAAATGTCCGGAAGTTGCACCAGGGGAGGTTTATGTTGGATATTAGGAAAAATTTATTTACTGAAAGGGTTTTGAAGCATTGGAACAGGCTGCCCAGGGAAGCAGTTGAGTCACCATCCCTGGAGGTCTTCAAGAAACATGTAGATTTGGAATTTAGTAGCATGGTTTAGTGGTGAACTTATCTGTACTAGGTTAAAGGTTGGACTAGATGATCTTGGAGGTCTTTTCCAGCCTGAATGATTCATTGATTCTATGATATTACAATAAAGCATTATGTATTATCGGTATGTTTATTTAGGAAGTAAAATTAAATAAAATGACCCAGTATATATTAAATTAAAACCATACCATAGTATAGATGGCACAATACAGTTCTTGCATTCCCTTTAGTCTGAGTTGGACAATTATTTTCTAATATAGAAGCCACTACAAACTACTTCTTGCTAGAAGGTATATAGATATGCAAATATTGTTAAAATAGGTCTCCTTCCTCTTCCATGGCTGATACAGAAGAAAAATTAATAGCACATAATAAGAATGTAAAATTAGGTCTTACATAATTTTTTCCTCCTTTGTTTTTATAGCTAGGTTAATCTATCTAGGTCACACAATTTCCATGGCAGATTAGCACATTATGTTCATTATTTTATGCAACAAATTCTTCTAGAGAACCTAAAAATTATGCTAATGTGGACTTTTACATCCTTGTTAAATTAATTGTATATGACTGGGACATTCTTGTTTTTTCTCCTCCTACTTGAATCACACATCTTGACATGCATTTGCTATTGCCATATTATTTTGTTTACTACTGTGATGGGATTTTATCAATCTACTTTCAATAATATTTGGATAAAAATGGTTTTGCTCTCCTAGACCCTTCAGAAATTACACTGGGATTCCAAAGACAGGCATCATCTCACCTAATATATTGTCTTCTAAAAGTGGAATGAAGAAATAAAATTTGCGTATTCACAGTGCCTCTCTTAAATAAATTAAATTCTCAAAACTCATTGCTAAATATATATTTCTACGAAAAATATGAACCCATGATCCCATGATCTTCCAGTCCAGACTGCCTCAAACTCATTATCCAATATTGTCTCCTTTAATAAAATAATAAAAGATAGTCCTGCAGTCCCTGGGGCATACCCACAACGTTCCAGAGTTGTTGCAGTTTCTGGGCTCCTCTTAGGTTTTTGTTGTTGTTGTTGTTGTTTGTTGTTGTTGTTGTTTCGGCCAGTATCTTCCCCTGTTTGCTGATGTTGGTTCACTGAGATTATTTCACAGAGACAGAGCTACAAGGAGTAAAGAGTTTCTGATAGGAAATATTGGAAAAGAAATATAAGTCTCAAGGAGACTCAACATTTTGTAAAGACATAAGATTCCTTTTGAGATGACCACTAATGGTATTGTACGACACAGGTTTGTCCTGTGTCCAGTGTGCTTCACAGATCAGGTAAGGTGTCAGTGGAGGACTAGAACGTAAGCCCATAGAGTCTAATTGGTCTCAATTTTTCTACTTCATTTTTGGTTTATCAAGAGGAAGAGAAGATTTCCTTTTACTCTAGAGTAAAATAAAGCATCAAATTATCTGTTTCACAAATACAAGAGTCAATAGTTTAGTGCATTACGTTGACTTTTTGCAGTGTTAAATGAAATCACAGGTCACTCACACTTTCTACCTACCACTATGCTGCTCAGAGGAAGCTTTATAGTAATTAACTTTTCAATTAATCAAAATAAATTCTGATTTACTCCATCTTCAACATATTTTGTGTTTTTCTTTCCATTATTTTTTATTTTCTGACTTGGGCTGTAGATCTTGACTTTGAAATAATAAATTCAAGCTATTTACAGCTATCAGAATTTTGAGCTACATCTTATCACAATGGAAAAATATCTCCCATACCCCATGAGTTATGGGTTATTTTCTTGGCTAAAATCATGTACCCTCATAAAGAAGTTCTGCTTTTCATTCAACCTCAAAGGTTATTCATTCCAGAAATGCAGAACACTGTTTGAGAAAAAGGACATAATTGTTCCTTATACAATAGAACTGGATCAGACTGAAAACTGAGCTCACATATCATTTGCAGATTTTCTCTTATTTTGACACAATTTTCCCACTTCTTAATATGCATTTCTTGCAGAATGATTTTAGTCATTGTATTCTATAAAAATGTGAAGATGTTTAGAAACAAAGTAAAGTACTATAAGTAGGAGGCCTACAAGCCAACATATGCAAATGAAAGTGTTGATAGTTTATGAAGTTTTCTGAGCACAGAGAATGAGAGGTCTGCTGAAAAACCTCAGAAATTATTACCTTTTTATAAACTAATAAAAAAGTGGAAACCATTTAACAATTGTAGTTTTCTGGAGAAAACACTATAGACATTTTTCCCTTCTAAGTACTCAAAAGAATATAATGATATTTAGATACCTACCTACTGAATAACTGATCTTTAAGGTCCATTTCAGTCCAACTATTCTGTTATTCCATGACAAAGAAATATTTCATGACATCTCCTAGAAATTATCACCAACTTGTTATAAATGGTAAGTATCCCCATGGAACAATTTATAGTTAAGCCAAAGACTACAAATAAAAATGACAAGTATCCTAAAACAGCTTAAATTCCTGTGTCTTATCAAAATAAACAAGTAAATAAATAAATGTTAGATTAATTATTCATTGCAAATTATTTTCACAGCAGTATTTCAGAAGCAATTCATTTGTTCTTTCACAGATCACAGAATCACAGAATACTTGGTTGGAAGGGATTTCTGGAGGTCATGTGGTCCACCCCTTGCTCAAGCAGGGGCAACAAGAGAAGGTTTTACACGTGCTTAAAATTAAAAATGTCCTGTCAGAAATAAGTCTCTACCTTCCAGATTAGTTTCCACCTTTCCTTTGAGTATTTATATTCAGCAACGTAAAATGTAAAAATACAAGTTGATACTAAGCAAAAACATAGGTTTCCAGTATTTTAATTTCATAGGCTGCTGTTGTGTTGTGAATATATACTTACAGATATGATGCATTGATCTCCAAAATTAGCTATGAAATTGTGAGAATCAAAGAAAATGATGAAGAGACTAAGTTTTTATGTCATTAGAGGCAAATATTTTATCTAATAATTTAATTATGCCATACAATGAGTAAATAAAGAATAATGCAACAAAGACAATGTCAAAATTTTTGTGCAACAATGATATGAAATGCATTCAAGTGATGATTATGTGGATACACAATCTAAATGAGAATAAATACAGAAAGAAGAATGACCAGAAAAAATAAAAAGTAAAAAACATTTTAAAACAACACTAGTATGGGAAATAATATAACAAATAAATTTACTTAGGCAAACTAAGAAAAAACTTCAAAAAGATCCTGGACATCTATAGGTGGGAACACCTGCCTGAGCAGGCATTCAGGGTCAGAGGAATGTAATCTTCATGATAAAGTTCTTCATGATAATACAAAATATGCTACTCTATGCAGTGTAATAATATTTTATGATTTGGTCTTAATTCAAAAAGCACTTTTCAATGTCTTTTTAGAAGGAAGAAAACTTTATTCTTTTCCTGTGAGCATTTGAACACACATTGGGAAAGGGTCAAGAAGAAAGCTGAGGTGGTGGAGGAAGTCAGACAAAGATAGCAAGGGCCTGGGTACACTGACGGGAAACAGATGCATAAACTGGTCTTGGAGATGATAATGGAGAAGATTTTTTCAAAGGAAACCAAAGTGATTGTGCAAAGTCTCGTACAAGCAGGAGCTACTACATATTGTTAACCCAAGAGAAAACCTGAAAGGAAGCGTCCATCTTTCACACAGAGATTCCGGCACTGCTTGTTTCCACATTCTTTTATTTATAGTCTGTCTTGTTCTGAGCTTCTGTGTCTAAAAATAGTTTGATTTTTATTCTAATAAACCTAGCTGGAGATGCTAAAAAAACTCTTAGATGCTCTGGTATGAGCAGATCTTTCAGGCTCATCCCAGCATGGTGTGAAGCATGTGGGTGCTAGCCTAAATGTGTGTACTGCTTCCACGGTAAACACTGACTGAAAGTCACAGTAAGGAGGCTTTTTTTTTTTTTCTATTTTTTTTTTTAAAGAAATGTTGAATATATGTTATATTTAAGAGATATGAAAGATATTTTTCCAAACATATTTTGTGGATATAAAGACTGAAACATATTTCAAATACCTTGCCTTTTTGAGTACTACATCATCCCTCTGATGTTCTATACAGCTCTAAATAGTCTTCGATCCCTTTACAGTTGTACACAACTCTGCAGTCTTACATGTGACCATCTTAAGTAAAATATGTTTACTTAATTACGTGTAATTGTACAAGCATAAAAGTATGCATTCAGTTCAGCCTATGATTATGTCTTTGAATCACTTTTCCTTTGGTTTGTATAGTAGTACTGCTGAAAATTCCTTTAATTGTTGTCACAACAAGACAATCTGGGTTTATATGTGTGATTTTTTTCTTTCCTATGAGAAAAATCATAGATTCTGAGAAGCAGTATTTTTCTATCTTGACATACTAACTAAAACATGCTGAGATATATTTATATTCATAACCAACAGCACATTCATTTTACTGCTTAACTAGGCAATAAAAATGCACAACAGCATTTAAAGAATAACTTATCATGCTGAATTCAATCATATTTTAGCAATATTTCTCACTATTGTGCCTGTTGACACATGTTCCACATTTGGAATTTCTCACACCATGAAAAAAAGTTAGAATATGGAGACAGGCATCAGATCAAAATTAAATGGAAAGATCTAACTATTTAAATAATTGATATTTTTGCACTTCTTTATAAATCATTGTATGTTGTAGGCCAGTATAAAAATGCAAACTATGTTTCATACAGTTTAACACGAACAGAAATGATAAAAAAGCATGACGTAGTACTGAGCTACAGAACTACAAATATGAAAGATTAAGTATAACCTGTGTTATATTTCTAATAATCTCAATTTCTGCTAATGAAAAATAAGTAGGCACAAACTTGCATATATTGCACAAACTTGATGGAAATATTGACTTTAGAAAATGAACTGTCTAACTTTTCAAGTAGAACTTTACAATGATGTACTGGTATGGTTAATGGAAATCCCAGAAAGATGTATTTTGACCTATTGATATTACAAAGGTATACTACATTGGTATTGTAGGGTTTTCACTATCAGAGGCCCATTGAAAACATAGGCTGATGTTTATCTGCAGTCCAGATGTATTACAAAGTTACACAGGAAATTTTATATGAGTATCTCAATGGTCATTAGAACTCATTCAATTGTATAAAAATAGTAGAAATTCTTCTACTTCTCATTCCCACCTAAAATTTTAAAAAAGCTATACACATGTGTTGTGGTTTAACCCAGCTGGCAGCTAAACACCACACAGCCGTTCGCTCACCCTCCCCCCTCCCTCTCTGGGATGGGGGAGAGAAACGGGAAAGTGAAGCCTGTGAGTTGAGATAAAGACAGTTTATTAAGACAGGGATATAATAATAACAATAATAATAATAATAGTGATAATGATAATAGTATTAATAACAATAATGTGTATGAAACAAGTGATGCACAATGCAATTGCTCACCACCCACTGACCGATGCCCAGCCTATCCCCAAGCAGCTGGCCCCCCACCCCGGCCAGCCACCCCTATATATTGTTTAGCATGACGTCAGATGGTATGGAATACCCCTTTGGCCAGTTTGGCTCAGCTGTCCTGGGTCTGTCCCCTCCCAGCTCCTGCTGCACCCCCAGCCTGCCCGCTGGCAGGACAGAGCGAGAAGCTGAAAAGTCCTTGGCTTGGTGTAAGCACTGCTCTGCAACAATTAAAACATCAGCATGTTATCAGCATTCTTCTCATCCTAATCCAAAACATAGCACCCTACCAGCTACTATGAGGAAAATTAACTCTGTCCTAACTGGAACCAGGACAACATGCTGAGCAACAATTAGATATTATATCATACTGAGAGTTGATGGCACCTAAAGCTATAGCTGTATTCTAACTTTTGACCTCATGTTCTGGAAGTAACTATTAAGAGCAGGAAGCTATCACAGCACAATTTCCTTTTGTTATCTCACAGCTTTTCTTTAAATGTCTATCTCCAAAATTCCATGGCGCACTATTAAAACTACTCCAACCACCAATGTGTAAAAAACCTACAAGAAAAATAATTAAGAAGATTCCAGTCCACGTTATGTGTCCCTCTCACTACCATACCTACTTCCATCAAACAATGACAACTAAAAAAGCAGGTAGGAGTGAGAGTCAGAATTTTGTGGCATTTTCACCCTTGTTTATTCACAACATTAAGGATTTATATAAAATTAATAAATGTGAACTTAGAATGAAAGAAGCGCTGAGCTTGATTTTCAAATTGCAGACAATTTGCCTTTTTCTCTAATTTGCTACAATTATATTCCTGAGTTGCATATTTCTAATATATAAATCAGTAAGTCACCATGTAGCACATGCTTGGCTGCATTTGCAAATATGTTTAGTCCCGCTTCCCTCATCCACGCACACAACAGCCAGGCAAAAAAAAAAATGTTACCTAAATATCTACAGTAAAAAATATTGATCAACTGTACTGAAAATACTTTATTTTCTGAGGACACTGTCTGTGTTTGATGCACATATGTCCATGATCTCCAGAGCTTCAATTTAAAAGCATATTCTGACACATCTTGCTGCTAAATAGGTTTTAGACCATGCATTAGTAGTGGCCTCTCTGATACTCTGCAGGTGTAATGTCTCAGAACACCATTGCTTATCATCCTGTCTCCTGCTTGGCACAAGCACAGCTTTTGGAATCATGATAGCATTGGGTGCGAACATGTACCTTCCCTCTTTCAATTGTTGAATGACTGTTTACTTTGTGCCCTGGAATACTGAACACATTTTGGCTTAGCTGGGTTTTATTTACTTATCTTCCAGTGTTTCTTAGTGATTTATTTTTATTTTTATTTTTATTTGGGGGGGGGAGGGGGGAGGAGGGAAAGAGGGCGGGGAGGTAGGGAACAGGAGGTTTTGTGTACACAGTCCTTGGATGTTATAGTGGGTTTACGTGGCAAGGTTTTCATAGCAGGGGGCCATAGGGGTGGCTTCTGTGAGAAGGATCTAGAAGCTGCCCCATGTTTGGTAAGGGCCCCACTGCTGACCAGAGCTGAGCCAATAAGTGATGTTGTTTTGCACCTCTGTGAGAGCATATTTAAGACAGGGAAAAAAAAAATTCTGCACCACACAGCAGCTGGGAGAGTGAGAGGTGTGAGAAACAGCCTTGCAGGCGCCAAGGTCAGTGAAGAAGGAGGGGGAGAGGTGCTCCAGGCACCAGAGCAGAAGTCCCCTGCGGCCCGTGGTGAGGACCATGGTGAAGCAGGCTGTCCCCCTGCAGCCCATGGAGTACCACAGTGGAGCAGGGTTCCACGCTGCAGCCTGTGGAGGAGACCACAGTGGAGCAGGTGGACCTGCACCGATGGAGACTGCGGCCTGTGGAAGACCCCTGCTGGAGCAGATTCCGGGCCGGACCTGTAGCCCATGGAGAGGAGACCATGCAGGAGCAGGTGACCTGGCAGGAGCTGCTGCCCGTGGGGGATCCAGGTTGGAGCAGTTCGCTCCTGAGGGATGGACCCCGTGGAACGGACCCATATCTGGAGCAGTTCTTGAGGAGCTGCTGCCTGTGGGCAGCCCACGCCGGATCAGTTCACCAAGGACTGCATCCCGTGGGAGGGACCTCACAGCACAGGGGACAAGAGTGACCGAGAAGGAGCGGCAGACAAGAAGTGCTATGGACTGACCATAACCCCCATTCCCCGGTTCCCCTGCATCACTTGGGGGGAGGAGGTGGAAGAGGGTGGTTGGGGGGGAAGGTGCTTTTGGTTTCTTTCCTTTGTTTCTCACTTCTCTAGCTTGTTAGTAATAAGCAATAAATCTTACTGTCTCCCTATGCTGAGTCTGTTTTGCCCATCACAATAATTACTGTGCGATCTCCTCATCCTTATCTCAACCCTTGAGCCCTTTTCATCGTATTTTCTCCCCCTTCCTCTTTCAGGAGGGGGAGTGAGAGAGCGGTTGTAGTGGAGCTCAGCCGCCCACCCGAGTAAAACCACCACAGATGTGTGAGGATATCTGGGCCAAAGTCAATGGGGAATTGAAGATTTTCACTAATCTCATGAATTTTCCATTTTTCATCAGTTTTAGCTAAAGATTAACTGGTAGCAGTTCCCTTATATTTCACTAAATTCAGGAGGGAGCAAGTTAGCCTTTGGAAATAAGCATGAGTAGAAAGATTACATGCAAAGCTCTGAAAGAAACACTACTATGTATCTCATTTTTTCCTTTGGTATTTTTAGAGATAAATATTGCATCAATTTGATTTTCAGATTACAACTGATAGGCTTTTGGTGTTGGAAAAGTTTTAAGAACATTTTAGGAAATACAATTGATTGTACTGTCTACTAATAGACTATTGGGTGGTAGCAGCGGCAGTAGTCTTGTGTTTATTCCAGCTATTTTTAACCACGTAAGAGGTAGGGATCAAGGCTAAGCTAGTTACCTAGGTTATTTCTACAGTCAGTAAATAAAGAGAAAGGCACTTAAAAGAAGCATTCATTCCCTTGCTATCAATGCAGTTGAAATGAGTCACCGTTGGGAATTGCTAGTCAGAATACACTTGAGTGTAAAGGAAGTATAAATCAGATAGTTTAGTTAGATAAAACAATTAAAGTCAAGTGACATGAATTCTAAAAAGTTATTATTCTATATAGAGAGAAGACCCCATGTCCTAGAAGAGAAAGTGGCAAATTTAAATTGGCATAGTATTCAGTCTTAGTTCAAATGCAGGGTATGATCTAAACTCTGCCCTCTGATAAAGAAGCAAGTTGCATTGGACAGTAGTAATAGAAGTGCTAAAAACCTTCTTAATTCCACACTTTTACCTGCCTGAACACACTTACACCTTTACAGGGAAAAGAGAGATAAACTGGCTATGTTGACTTAATCTTTCCTTTCTTTAGTGGCAGATCTACAGAGGATGATACAGAATTAGAGTCATTTTACAATTAATGTGCAAAAAAATTAGATTTCATCAGAACACAGCTCACATTTCCATTGTAGAAAGTGTGCTGAGGTCCTTGGCATATTCTTTCTAAGACTTTTTCTCCTTTAGGATCTAAAGACACTCATCAGAAGAATTTACCAGCAATTTGAAATACTAGCAGCTCTTGTGTCTTGCAGATGAGAATGATAAGTGTAGCATCTAGAACTACATTAGGAGAATCTTTGGACAATTTCTTTTAAACCAACATTAATTATTTGCATTTATCTTTGGTCCTATAGCAACACAGGAGAAAGAACATTGATTATCAACATTCTGCTGAGTTGGAATTCTTAGGACCATAGAGAAAGTGAATAGATAACATTAGTGTAAATACAGGTCAGTGTACATTAGTGTAAAAAAAGCTGCCAAACTAAATTTTTGCACAAACTTCTGGTTCAATAACTAAATTATTAAAAATAAATAAATAAATAAATAACCCTTTAGACATTCAGGCAACCTGATCCTGAAAAGTGTCTGGTTCCCTCTTCTTCTTTTCCTCCTGTCACACACTTATGTCACCATTAACCTTCTCTTCTCCAGGCTGAACAGTCCCAGCTTTCTCAGCTTCTTGCATGAAAGATGCTCCAGTCCACTAATCAGCTTCATGGCAAAGTGTTGGATTTGCTTCAATAAGTCCATATTTTATTTATTTATTGTTTTGTTTTGCTTTGCTTTGTTACTGGGTAGCCCAGAACTGCTCCAAAAGTGTCCTCATCAGTACGGAGTAGAAGGTAGAAGGATCTTTCTACCTGATGAAAATGGTCTTCCTAATGCAGGCAATGATGCTATTTGCCTTTTTGCTGTGAGGGCACGTTGCTTGCCTATGGACAATTTCTTGTCCACCAGGACCCCCAGGTCCTTCTTGGCAAAGCAGTTTTCCAGCTACTCAGACCCTAAACCTCTACTGGTGCATGAGATTATTCATTTGCCCCTGTTGCATTTCCTGAAGTTCCTCTCTGCTTTTTTCTCCAGCCTGTCCAGGACCCTCTGAATGCTAGTACCACCATCTAGTGTCGCTCCTCACAGTTTTGTATCATTTGTGAACTTGCTCAAACTGCACTGTGTTCCAGCACCAAGGTCATTAATTAAGATGTTGAAGAATCTCATGTTCAACAGTCTGCATGGTTTCACTTGTTGACAGTTTACAGTCTTGCTTGTAAACAGATGTTTACAAGTCTTACAAGGAGCAGCTGAACTGGGTAGTTTAGCCTAGAGAAAAGGGGGCTCAGTAGAGACCTTATCACACTCTACCATTGCCTTAAAGGAGGCTATACTGAGGTGGGGATCTGGCCCTTCTCCCAAGTACCATGTGATAAGATGAGGGGAAAATGCCTCAAGTTGCACCAGGAGAGATTTAGGTTGGATATTAGGAAAAATTTCTTTACTGAAATGTTTGTGTGGCACTGGAACGGGCTGCCCAGGGAAGTGGTAGAGTCACCATCCCTGGAGGTCTTCAAGAAACATGTAGATGAAGAACTTAGTAGCATGCTTTAGTGTTGGACTTTAATACTAGGTTAAAGGTTGGACTAGATGGTCTTAGAGGTCTTTCACAAAGTGAATAATTATATGATTCTATGATTTTAAAACAGTAATGATCGCAGTATTGATTCCTGGAGTACACCAATAGTGATTTGACTCCAACTGGACTTAATGCCAAAGAATAATAGTAACGTTGAATTAATCTCACTCTTAAAATGAGATGAATCTATTGGATTGTTCCCTGAACTGAAAAACGTCTAATATATCATAATTTGGGTTCTAAAACTATAGAAATAGAATTTCTCAGTAACGTGTAATTAATCCCTTATATTTTGAAATTGTTACAAGCATAGTTAATTTGAAATTCTGAAAGTGTTCAACCCTCTCTGAAATGCTGTTGCATCCTGTAGCATATCTGCAAAGTCAGTATACACCTACACAAACACTGTAATTATCTAAGCTTTATCTTTTCCATTACATTTAAGGTTGAGCTTGAAGAGGCATGTTCTTATTGTGTGTGTTTGGAGTGGATTGAGTTGTGGGTTTAAAGTGTCATTTTCCTTTCTACTTTGCACAGAACAGAACTTTTGGGGAAGGAATCTGATTTCAAATACCTGATCTTATCTGACATTCAGAAAATACTTTCTGTACAGCAATTGACCGGTAGCAGTAAGGTACACAATAGACTGTGTTATCATGGATGTTCCTCACTTGTTCTTTTTACCCTTGTGTTCTGAAGCCCACAAATATAAAATAAACAAACTACAAAGCAACAATAAAGAGAAAACACTGTATTATGAATGTGATATCTTCATGTGTATGATATATATATATAATAGAAATTATGGTTGTTCTTACTCCTTTAAAAATAATTTTCTCTGTTCAAAATATTTAAAAATATGGAAGAACATATACATCGTTATTCTTCTAACATTAGCGGATGAGAGAAGTTCTTGAAGGACTCTAATAATTTTTGATTGCCATTTATGTCTTTTAAAAAATGAAAATTTCCAGAAAGTAGAAAAGAAACTACGTTTGATTAAGCACAATAATAACTTGCAATGAATTTATCACATATGTGAAGAAGCTTTTTTTACAAGTCTTATGAAGCTAAATTATGCAAAAGGCTACCTTTTTTTTTTCTTTTCTTCTAACATTAGAAGCATGGAATTCATCCCGTGTCGTACTGTAAATCTTTTCCTATTGGCTTCTTTTTGACTATGATCTACTTATATAAGCTCTAATTTGGAAAAATAAAAATAAAAAAAGGTAAGTACTTGATTTTAAAGACATTGAAATCAGTGTTCAAACCCAAAGAATGCAAAGAATGTTTGATCCTTTTGATATTTTTAGTCACTGCTGTGTACACTATCCGGGAGGGTGGAGGGGGCTGGGGAGGGGAGTATTATGCTTATTTAATTCCCTTGAATGTTGTTTCATGATATTTCTCAGAGAAACTTCATGATAATGCTCAGAGAAGCCATTCTATGATTCTATGAAGGTAAATACTCAACTGAACCTCATCAGTACAGTCAAATTAGAATGCTATCCTATTATTGTTGGATATGGTAGACAATGCAGTTTGTTTCTTCATTCCTGGATTTCCTGTGTCTCAGGAATACTACAGATGAAAGTTCCTCCTTTGATGTATATGGTTTGCAGTAAAGAGCTCAGATCTACTAGAAAATGATTTTACAAGGACCTCAATTTCCTCTGTAGATATACTTTTTTAAAAAATAATAATAATAAAAAAAAAGCTAAAAAAAGATTTCTGTAAAAGCTCATATATATCAGTGGCTTCAGCTGCTGCTTCTGCAGAAAATGCTTAGTTCAATCTCTTTATTGTTCTAGAGATTCACTCAAGAAATCAACAGCAATAAAAAATATTTCAGATATATTCTACATTTGGGGTTTGATCTTTGCCCATCAAATTCTTTTAAATAGATACTACTTTGAAGAGATAATAACAAAGGAAGTAGAAAAGTGTTTCTAGAGAGCTAGTGAATTCTAGAGAATTCTAGAGAGCTAGTATATTCTTATATCTAAATTGCAAATCAGGTGTACAAATAAGGAAATTAATAATTTCTGAATTCACTTTATTCAGTAATATATTTTCTTCAATTTGTCTTAGAATTTTGTAGATCCAGACAGCCAAGAAACAGTATTAGTTCCTTATTTTTCTACTTTGTCATTACTTTTTGTGGCTGCCAAATACCGAAGTTAGGTAAGATTCATGTCACTTGGTTTTAGCTATGTAAAAGCTGAAATGTGCTCTTGCTCTTTTTCTCTCTCTCTCATCTGTGGAAGTTAGTGAATTATCTGTTACAACCTTGCCACCCCCCCCACCCCCAACACCTGAAAAAAAAAAATGTTTTTTGAGCCAAAACACATCACCATTCAGATGACAGTACATGAACATACAACCTAGCATGATGCCTTGAGTCTTCTGGAAAAAGAAGCTGAATGGTATTCAAGAATGTGGTCAAAATTGCCAGCTCTCCAATATAAGTAGCTCTTTGGTGAATACCAAGGTCTACATAAAAGGTATCACATTACTTTGAGAAGTTAAGAGAACCAAGATGAATGATGTGCACAATAGATATCCTACCTTTAGACTGAAGAGTCTGTCTGTGTCTTGGCTTACCCACACTACCTGGTAAAAGCAGAATCTCATTTCACTCACTGCATTGAAATGAAGCAGCTCCCTGCCTTATTGTCCTACTGTATAGAGAATTTATTCCATATAAAATTATATACTTCATCTGAATGCATCAAATGAACTGACTTTCTGATCTTGCCATGTACTGTGGGTGAGTCAAAGATACAGACAGCCCATAGATTACTTCCCCCATTAACACAACCTGAAGGCATGAGCCCACTGTGGCTGTTAAGCTCTTTAATGGGTATCTCTGCTTTCAAATATCATGTAGTAAAGACATTAAGATCTTACTCTGGGACATGCAGGTAATAGTACATCTTCTGTGTGTTGTACTGTGATGAATCCATTGCGCAGAAACTGTAGTACCAGCAAAACGATGTTCTGGCTAATGCCTGGGGGAAGCATGAGAGAGTGATACCTGGAGTCAGAGAACTGGCTTGCATGATGCATAAAAGGAATTGTCTCAGGATAGACAACCAAAGTCATTTTTTTATAAGGAAAATAACTTACAGGAGTCTACTACAACCAAGAAGTGCCAGCCACAGTGTCATAGATGGAGAAGACCTTTGATTTGATCTTAAGATATTGTCAGAATTAGAATAATTCTATGCTCAGGAAAGGTATGGGTCCATGCTGTAGGTCCTTGCTTTGTAGTTTGAGCCAGTGAGTTATTGTATATGTGCTATCCCCGTAAATGAAACAAAAGAAACAAAGGAAAAATGTGGGTGGAATTGCACCCTTTTCATACCTGTATCCAGATATCTCACACTGGTTTTGTAGCCAGTGAAGAGAAACGGGAATTTTTAGGGCACAATTCATCTGATATATTTTAGACCCTGACTTTAGAATGAGATGAATCACAACATACAAACACATTTTTCTGCACTGGCTATAAAAGAATCCTAAGTGTGACTAGCTCAGACATTGCCATCATAGTTGTCTGTGTTTGGTCAAAAGAATGTCATTCTAAGAAGACAACAAAAAACAACTCCAATGAGCTCACAAGTAATGGAACATATATTCAACAGACGTATCCCAAAAGTCCAAATGGAAGAATGGACTGAATATGTCACCTCAGGAGCTAGGCCTTCATGCATCAGTTCACAAATATATGTGCTCCTCTGTTGTAGTGTTTCCTGGAAGCCTAGTATTTCCTGGATTGCCTTTCTCTTGTTATTAAAGGCCACTAAAACTATTTTCTTCATAACTGGTTAGGAAACATAGAGTACTGGAGATTTTAAAAGCATTTACAATAGTGTTTCATGTCACTGCTTCGTTGGACTGTTAGTCTCCCTGAGCTGTCTATTGCAGTGGCAGAGAGAGGCTTCTACAAAAGGTGGTTCAGAGTAACAGTATAAGGCAGGCACTCCAAAGGAACCAGTCTGAGCAAAGTGGCATGTGTACAATCATATAAGCCTCACCATAAAACACATATTTAAAAATAAGAGAGCTATTGCACATGTAAGAGGGCTAATCTAGGAATGGATACGAATTGCAGAATATAAAATCAAACATTTTTTTAATGTCATAGAGGTTTTACGTCTATTATTCGCCTTTTTATTTTATCTAATGTATTATGGATATTTTGTTTCTTAGTAAAAACACTTCACTGTTTGTATTATAGTATGTAGGACCAACTAAAACTTTAAATTAACAATCAGTATTTTTGAACTTTAGTTGCAAAGACATGTTATTTATTTATTTATTTATTAGTCAAAAATTCTTTTACTGTACTTATTTTTCCCTAAACTCTAAAATTCAATTTCCTCTCATAAATACACTCCAGTTACTGGTATTACAAAAATGAGAAAAGCAGATTATGAAAGTGGACATTCATACTTATTAAACTTATTCTTGACAACATTTAAGAGAACTCCTTTCTGTCTGTGTATTGAATTCATCAGAGTGCTCTGAATTGCTCTCAATAGCACATTCACTCACACTGAAATAACTGTTTTAATTATTAAGCACGTCTCTGTGATATTCTTGTAATTTAAGAGACACAAAAAATGAAAGCTTCCTGTCACTAATCTGAAGCAATATAGACTCTTTAGAGAAAAAACAGTTTGGAAGTTTAAATTTAAAATACTCAATACAAAATCATCAAAGGCCCCTTTAAAGGTTTATTCATTCCCTACTATCAAACTCTATTTATTTAACTATTAATTGGGTGCAGGAGAAAAAAAAAATCACAATGCAATTTTTTATGATTTTTTGCCATTAGAAAGTTTGGTAGCAGTCAGTCTTTTACTGCTATGGTTTGAGTTTATATATAGTAAGTGATACACAGAATAGCGGAAAAGGTCATTTAAGCCTTTATTGATCATCATCATGGCACCAAGGGGCATGGTTTGGTGATGGGACTCTGTAGGTCAGGTTAATGGTTGGACTTGATCTTGAAGTTCTTTTCCAACCTAGATCATTTTACAACTATATGAGTCTATCATGTTTGTCATATGCTAGGGATAAGAAGTCTATCCTCCACACCTGACAGGCAATTTTATTGATGTTTTGGTTTTGGGCTTCTTTAAAAAAAATAAAAAATAAAAAATAAAAAAAAATCTCTGTCAATGAAGCCTTGGAAAACAAAGTTTTTCTTATGTTACAAAATTTATCTCTGGCATAACTTAACAGATACAACTTAATACAATATTAGTAAACAGATAGATTGAAGCTGGGAGAAAAATGAAATAAGCATCTCCTGAAGAAATTAGAAAAGAATCTGCTACAAGGCAGAGGACGCAATCCCTTCTGCTTCACTACTATTTTTTTGAATGATGGCACATCAGATTAATGAAATGAAGTTCCAACTGTTCTTTGGATATCAGAGGTTACCACAGAGAGATGCACACAGAATTATTTAGGCTTTGGAGAAATGTCCCCTACACAAATGGAGCTAGTTTTATTTGACAGATCACAAAGACAGAGGGTAAGCAAATATGATGCATGTGCTCACAGAGAAACCATGCCTTCATGGATCTGAAATGCTTCTTAGTCCTTTGTGTAGCTATGCATCCCAGGACTCTTCTCATTTCTGCCTAGAGACACTTTTCTGAAGCCTGCTGGAAATCTGATGAGTAAACTTAAAATTGCCATCATGATAGTGGAAAGCTGCCAGTGTACATGGTGTGTTTTCTGGGCAACCAAAGGCTTCCTTTCTATGAAGCATCTATTTGCATGGACTCTAATTGACAGTAGGCAGAACTGACTTGGAATGAAGAAGCAGTAATGAAACCTCTCCCACATCTCCTGCTTAGCTTGCATGACCTAATTGCATTTCAGTGCGAGATAATATGTTGCAGATTTTACTGTACTTCTAAAATTGTCTCTCTTATTTACACAACTAACATCAATTAATGAATAATCACAGCTAGACTAGCCCATAAATAGCAAATAATTTTAATGTTTTCTTGTCAAAAAATAAACAAATGCCAGAAGGGCTCATAGTCTGAAAATCCCCAAGTAGCTTCCAAGATATCAGTGGAGTTTCTGCTGGTAAATCTGGATACAGAATCAGAACTGAAGATGACAAATTTTGGGTGTATCTTGCCCCCACTGGATTGCTTCTACTGAAAAGAAAGCAGAAAATTATTACTGCGTTATTTTTTATTGTGACAATATATGAAGTTCAACACATAAAATATCTTTAAAACAGGAACAAAATGTAGCTTTTAATAAAGAATTCTTTTCATTCTGTAGAAGCTTATTCACCAAGGTTTAGTGTTTTTGTTTTGTTTTGTTTTATTCTGATTTTTTTTTCCTGGGTGCTTTTTGTTTTAAAGAAGAAGAAAATTGTTGGCCCTTAAACCCATACATAGTTTTCTAAGCCTTCTTTATAGAATGAATTAGTTAGTTTATTGATCAGGAAGCTGGTGTCTGAGTGCTCAGTGGAAAGTCTTAATGAAACACTTATCTGAGAAAAAGATTAGTAATACAGCCAGTGCAAACCAATTTTCTCACATTTAATCTCCTAATCTATTTTACATTATTTCCCAGGGGTGCCATGAACTTCACAGATACATGCTTTTGTGAAAATAATAAATTATTTGGCAGAATTTCATGAGATTGGAAGTTGCTCTATAACAGCTAGTCACATTTCAAAGTGGATTTTTTTCCTATTCTGAAATACTTAAACCTGGTCTAACTAGAGAGTAAAGTTTCCAGCATTGCCATTTGTTAAATAAATAAATAAATACATACATACATAAATAAAAGATTGGAACTCACACAATAAAAAATCATTGCTTTTAGATCTTGGCAGGATATTCCAAATGCACATTATTATGTTCTATATAATAAGTTCTATGAAATAATGTGTAAGGATGCCATGTTAAAATAGCTTTTAATACCTGACATAGGTCCATAAGATGCTACACAAGATGTATCCTCAGAAGTGCATACTTCTCACGAAAGATATTCCTTGTTCCTCATTGTATATTACCTCTCAGAGTTCTGCAACTCTGGTAATGTTACTGCATTGTAACTAGCCACAGAAACTGTGAAACAAGAAGAGCATGGGGGATTATCACTACTTAGTGGCGAGCATCACTTTTTGTGTTTCATCAAATGATTGCTCTAAATTGATCATATACTGCCTGCAAGGAGGCTCTTTCTTCTCTCCACATCAAGACTACAAATGAATAAAGATGCCAGCTACCTTTCTGTGAAATGAGGCTACATGATGTGCTGTAGAGAAAACCATGATCAGGTTCAGCCAGGGTAAGAATGAAACTTTTCTGATAAATCCTAATTGGTTTCGGTCAAAACTTATGTTGCTTTTCTTTTCACCAGCAAAAATTTGTCTTATTCAAAAGTTTATCTAATTCTTTGTGCAATTCCATTACAATGGTGATGTCCAGGATACTTGGTTATGGCCTAAGACTAACTCTTAATGTAAACCTCAGGTAAGAGACTGTGGGACCCTGAGTTAAAATTTAGCTTACAGAATAAGTCTCATTAGCTAATATAGCCTGTGCTTTCAGTGAAGGTACTGAGACCTGCAGAAGTGTATTCAGACCAGTATGTCTCACTAATATATTCAGCTTAGTTCCTAACAGATTCAAGAAATTGGGTTTGCCTCTCTGTATGCATTGTATGTGATATTCCCTGTACTCACACACTATACAAATATTATATGTGGTAGTTGTCCATAAAAGTTTCAGCTTGCTGTTGAATCTATCAGAGCTTGTATCCATGTCTTCCTTTTCTTTGTTGATGAGTCAATGGACAGAATCTGTTGAATACTTATTTAACTCACTTTTTAGCTTTATCTTTCTGTAAATTTTTTCATCTGAACAGAGTCCAATGCTATTTTCAATTCTAAGGCATTTCTACCTTTATTTCTGATGCATCCTAAACCCCCACTCCTGAATCTCCAACTGCTTCTAAGGTTACTCTCTCTGGATATGAGTGTGTTCTCTTCATGCCCATCCTGTTCTTCTTTTCCCTTTGCTTCGTCTCTCACAGCAGAACTTGAGGGCTCAGATTTCTTTGATATTTTTATAACCTTCTAGGCTCTTTCCAGAGAGTTCCCATTAACTCGTCATCTATATTATTTTTCTAAAACCCATTTTTTACACTACACTATGTTTGATAAAATATATCCAGTGGTATATTCTGCCACCCACCCAGTGATGGATTAGATAGTGCTTTACCATCTAAGTCAATACATCTTCCTATTTCTTAGTCATCTCTTCACTTTGGTTCAACTTGATTCCTCCATGCCAGAGGATACACTTTACATTTTGCACAGAGCACTGCAGCCAAAGTTCTGTAGTTCCATTTTATGTTATTTTAAAGCTGAAGACACTTCATCCTCCAATTTCCATATTAAATTCACACTTTACTTTTTTAATGTATTTTTGTACCTTGCCTTGGCTGAAGCATCTGCTCCCTCCCAAACTCTCAACCTTTGTTCCCAAATTGTCAGGTTCTGTGTATATCTATAAACTATTCCACTGTTTGAAATAATCTGTCACTTTTTGTGGATCAAGGAGCAATATACCTTTCACATTTTTTCTTATTTCTATTTTTTTTTTTTCCAGAACCCATTTCATTTGCCTATCCTATCAGTGTCAATTTTGGGTAGTCTACCACTCATATACCTCTTTTTTTTTTTTTGCTTTCTGTATCTAGAATACAAGTTTCAGAAGACATGACAAACTCTAAGCCATTTATTTTGAGCACGTGGAGCTAAACAAACAATGGTAAACTATCTGAAAAATATACTTATTGCCAACTTAAAATCCAAGATCTAGCCTCTGTATTTGTTAGCCTCATTCTGAATTAAACCTTCCTTTCCCTCATACTAGTTTTTACTTCTCTGCTGCCAGTGACAGCTAACATCCTGCCTGTCAGCCTGAAATATTTTATACATACTTTGAGGCTTTCACTGTGACAGACCTGATGGGAGTCTATCTGAGCCCAATGGAATAGCCTATCCATTATAATTTTCTAGTTGACTACCAACAGTAGCTCAAATGTATATGGTAACTTATGTTTTTGTTTGTTAGTTTGTTTGTTTTTCATCTTGCTTAAGAAGACTGTGACACATGCAGATTTTTGTAATAGCCATGTACAAAAATTCTTTTTTTTTTTTTTCCTGTGCTTCCTTTGCTGTTTTTTAAAGAGGATTGAATGCAACCCTTGAGGCATCATGTGCAGCTTCCCAAAAAGAAAAGCTGAAAAACAAATTGGACAAGCATTAAGAAGTGCAAGTAAAGCATTTTAGTTATGCAACAGTGGAATGATATGTTCTAAGGCTGAGGAGTGAAAAAGCTTCTGAGCATCTTAGTCAAATCAGGGATTGCAATAAATTTCACAAAGGATTTAATAATCCAGTCATGTTTTTTATGTTGTTTTTGTTTTTGTTTTGTGTGTGTGTGTTATCTCTGGATTTTGTTTATATAATAAATGTAATAATGGATCTTCTTACCATATGCCCTAGAATACAGACTCTGCATTCAAAGGCAAAGCTTCATTTCTGATTTGGAAATATAACGTAAAAATTATGCAGTTGTCACTTCTGACATCCATCAGTTCCTCAGTAAATAAGCAACTTTTCTTGAGCTGCTGGAGCACAGCACTCAGGCAGACTAGAATATAATATAAATATGATCTTGTTGTGGCATCTCTTTACATCTGTAGATGCAAGTAGATTCACTGTATTGGTAGGATAAGTCTAGGTCATTAACCCAGATTAGCATATTTAAGGATAAAAGAACATCACAGGGCCTTTTGTTATATACCTGTTAGAAAAGCAAATAGATCAGGAAAATGAACAATAATCTCTGAAAGTGGGACAAAGCACAAATCCCAAGTATTGTCAGAAAGTGATAAAAAATTAAAATGAATTGAATATGAAATGGTTCATCACAGTGAGCTTGCATGTATGTAGTACAGAGAAGTTACTGCAGGGTTGGCAAAATAAAAATCCTCTGAAAAGGGGGAAAACAGGGAAGAAAATCTTGCTTTGGCACAAATTTTGTTATTTGAAAAAGCTATCTAGACATCACAAATGAAAGCTGTTTAAAACTTTTAACAACTTTACATTTAAATTTCATTTTTTATTGTTTGTTTCAAGGATTTGTTTATTAAGAGCACTATTACTAGAAAGTCACTAGGGATTTGCTTCTGAAAAAAAACATTTCATAAAATTCTGTTGAGTGTTGCAAATTCTGCAAAGGAAACATCACATTACTATGTGAAAATCAGGCTTGGTCTTTACCGAGCTTTCACACCTTTGCAGGTCCTATAAAGAACACCTTCTTTATGCTGCAAAGGCATGTGATTGCATATTTTAGTTCACTGTGTTTTCATTGCTGTATCATTTTTGAAAGTCAAAAGAATAAAAGTTTCATATTATTATGAAAAACTGTGCAAATATGCATGAGTACAAACAAATACTAGAGATTTGGGGTCTGAAGAAAATGAAGAAAACTAATCTCATTCAGAAAGGAAAAGAGTAAGAATTCATGCATGTATGTTAATAATTACATTTTAACTTCTTAATGCCAGCTTTATGAAACAAATTACCGTTATAACATTCTAATATCTACTTGTGCATGAACAATGAAAGCATAAAATCTGTGAGCAAAGCTGTGACTTCAGAACTGAATGATGACGCGGTATTTTTTTTCGATATTAGTCTTAGTTTTGAGTAATTATGAATATTCTGTTCAAATGGTCTTAAAGAACATCAGGGGTCTCACTGTGGAAAGTTCTGAGACTATTTGTCTAAAGATGACTGACATTACCTACACCAAAGGGAAAATTTACCTTTTTATTCTTGCAAATGTCACTTGTGTAGTATTCCACAATACAAAATTGGAAATAGAACAGCAAGAAGATGCAGTTCTAGGAAAGTGTAAGGAAATCTGCACGTACAAGTCTGCGCACCTTTTTTAGCTAAAGGCTCACATTATAAATATGCCAAATAGCACGTTCAGACTGGCAGAGAGAAACAGGCTTTGGAGCACGTTGAAGTCGGGCAAGAGTGCGTCCGCACTGCCATCTGGTGTTAGTGATTGCATCCATGTCTCTTTCATGATCTGCTGACAGTGACAGATGCCTCATCGCCGAGGTGTCCTTCTTTCTGGTTCCTTTGGTTGGTATAAACCAGTAAGTAAGTTTTATGAACAATTAAACAGCATTGGAACTGTGTTTTTCTTTCAACAGTTTCAAGGGTTCTATCTGTAAAACAAGAACGTTGTAATGACTTCACGTGAAACCAACACAAGAAATGCAAGTGTTTTCTTTTAAATGGTGGCCATACTAAACTCTTCTCTTTCTGCATATCAGCATTGGTAATAATAGTCCTGCATTCCTCCAGTTTCACCTGAATAATTTCCTCAAGTTCTGTTCCTAATCCAACAAAGTAATGATCTAATGAAAACTGCTTGTGCAAAAAGAAACAAAATATATCCACAAAACGTAGTTATAAACACCTTCCTCACACTTAGGGACTTCAGTCTGGTTGCTCAGAGCAAAGGCAAGGGAACTGTGTGATACCACAAGCCCAATCAGCAAATTTGGCACAGTCATCTTGTGAGTGAAAAGACACTTGCTTATTCCCAAGTATTCCAAAGGAAAACTTCAGTGTGAGCAACTGTAGTGCATCTCTGCTACCCCTGAAGCAGCAAGAGGTTGTACGCACTCCAAGCACTACTTGAATTTTCAGTAGTCAAGCTAGCTTACACCATTCTCTGAGAGTTGCCAGTATTTCATCTTTCCAGGGATACTCTGATAAGTTTTTAAAAGAGTGCATTGTTTTGGAAAGCCATCTTTTTACTGGGAGAAATATATACATATACATATATATATGTGTGTGTATGTATGTATGTTTCATGGTCTGCTCTAAAACAGGGGCAATCTTTCCACAACATTTCCACAACAACTGTTATCATGTCCTCTGACAGTCTGCTGAATCCACAGACCCCCCACTAACCACTGTTCTGTCACTGGAGAGGGAACAAGTCTGGAGATTCATGACCCTGATAGCTCCTTCCTGATATTCATTTTTATTAGACATTAAGGAAGAGTAAAGGGTTACTGTAACCTAAAAAAGTAGCTACATTAGACTTAATCAGCTTAAGTATGTTCAGTCTGCTTCAAACTTTCCCTTCATCAAAAAAATAGGCACAGGTCTGACCGATTAATTAAATATATATTGTTATTCTTTTTTTTTTTCTTTGTGCAACATATAAGTTGTTCTTATTCTCAGCACAGTGATTTTAAAAGAAGGCTTTGTACAACCAGTGTCCATTCACTGCAGTTCGTCTATATGCACAAAACCTAGTAGTCACATTTTTATATTACTCATTCTTGATGTATTTACCTTTCTGTTCTCTGGAGTCTACTGGACTTATATTTTGTACTCTTAGATAGATTTAATTAGTCTGGCAAAGCAAATATAGATTGAATTTTGCATTTGGAAGGTTTTTTGTTATTGGTCCAAAATTTCTCAACACGACATGACAAATCATAGTTGGGTATATTTTATCAGGTTAGTTATTCAGTGCTTTAAAAAATGAAGGTGTTTAAATATAGGGTTTAAACACCTCATATGTAGTGCTATTTACTACTTCACATAGTTTGTAGACCTTTACACTCTCTTTGTATATACCTTCAATATATTAAATATGATAAAAAATTAGACATTGTTATGGACAATAGCCATCATACTTTTACATTGAAAAACAGTGAAGACATAATTGATGAGTTTATAATATGCAGACCAGTCTGGAGTCCATTTTTTTTCTCAGTTTGTGGTCAGACATTTATCAAACACATGTAGTTCAAAGACGTAGTCAAATGCATTAACACAGGTTAATGCTTGTGATTTGTTAGCCAAAAATAGCATTATTCTTGTTTAAGTAGTAAAATGACTGACATAAATTTGTAACATTGTGATATGATTAAACAGTGCTGTTTCTTGATCTTGAACTGAACTAATGAGCTTTCTGATCCTCTGTGCCACCTTTCTTTGTCTGATTCATCTAACTGGGCCACAAGGGCATTCCAATGCTTAGATGTGTCCAGACTAAGCTAGACATCCATCTTTCTCTTACATTCAGCAGAGAAAATGACAGCTTCAGAGAGCCTTTTCATACTGGTGCAGATGTCCGAGGTTGAGGGATGTTGCACAGTCCTGGTACTGTTTCCATACTGCAGAAAAGATACCTCATTTATATCTGGCAGTTCTCATATTCAGACCTTTCCTATTGGCAGGGGAATTGAGTCATGTTATAACTTCCTCCTGGCCTATTGGCCTGGGCTGTCTTTGAAAGGAAGGGCAGGTGCACAGGGAAAAAATGTACAAATCATTTCTCTTGCCAGCCTAAAATGGGTAGGATGAAATGTGATATTTTCCTTTATTGACAAAAAAAAAAATGTTATAGGTTGGGTTATATATTAAGCTTGAAGCTTGAAGATGACCATGATTACATGGAATGAATTCCAATTTAAAGAGAATATTCTGTGCATGTTTGAAGATCTTCAATATATTTTTTTTATCATACCTAAAATATAGATGAAATAGTTCTTGTAACACTGTGGTTTTCTTTCATAGGTGACACTACTGTATACTTTTCTTCACATGAGGCACAACTTGAAATATTTTGATAAAATGAGATGCTTGCGGAAACGATCAGCAGTGTCATTCTTAGGAGTCCTTGTCATTTGCTTGCTGTTCATGAACTTGTACATTGAAGATGGTTATGTTTTGGTAAGTTTCTTAGATGGAAGAAATCCTGGAACAAATGGAAAAAACATATTCCTAGTGGATCAGTAAAGTTCATAATTCCTGCAGTTTCCCACAGTTAGTGTACCATTAGCAGTAAAGTATTGTCAACATATTTCCTGATGAACTCAACTTCATACTGCACTTAGGCGATGTCAGTAAGATCTGAACAGTCCTTTTTACAGAAGTAAAATATACAGTTGTTTGTTGTAAGTATGGGAGATAATGACTGCAGAAGACATTCTCTATTAGATATCTTCATCTGAGACAGAATATACCTTGTATTTCCCATACTTATTAATTTCCATCAGTTTTACTGTAGAAATTGTCTACACTTTGAATATTTTTGTAAGCTAGGAGCTCCTTTTTCAGTTCATACTGTAAATCTCACCTGTCAATACTATATTAAACATGTTTATAGGAATATAAGTATAGAAGAGAATTTACAGTAATTCCACATTCCTTTAAGGTCCTAGTAAAAACTATTTCTTCGTAGTGCTTTTATTCTGTGTTTTTCTCACATTCTGTTCCCCAGATTTGAGTCAGTAGGTTCAGCGCTACAATGTGAACAATTAGATATAAATGACAACTTGTGTAGGTTTACGATAGTAACAGAGATTTATCAAAAGATCTGAGTTAGGAATTTTAAAAAGTAGGCTACCGACAATGTAACATAACCCTGCAATTTATATGTATCCTATGGATGTCTCACTGATGAATGCCAAGTAAACTCTGATTATGGTTTGAATGTTCAGTTCATCATAGGTTGGATTTGGCCCAGTAAAATGATATTGCAACTTATTAACTGTAGCTTGCAAATAATAAAATGACTAAATTAAATATGTAACATTGTGATGTGATTAGACAATCCTCTTTCTTGATCTTGAATTGAGCTACTGAGTATTTTTTTCTGATTTTGTGGGCCACACTTCTTTGTCTGATTCATCTAATTGGGGCAGTATGAGCTTTCCAATATTCTAGAAGGTGAAATACATTCTCACTTGGGTTTGAAAAGCAATGTAATAATATCAAAAATGTGTAATATGTAAATAATAAAATACTTGAATTTATCAGAACTATGTATATATCTTGCTAGTGATTTTAATTAAAAACAGTTTACTCATAAGTTTATTTATTGCAATGTTGTTAATATTGCAAATATGATTAAGGCTATACTAGTGCTTTTTGACCTGTTGAAAAGATAACCCATGCTTCCAGCATGTTTCTCTATTACAGATATATTGTTTTCTCTAACAGTACGTGCACTAAGGTCTTTCATTGTTTTATTTATTCATAATTTTCTGGTTGTGATCAAATTTGACCTGGCTTATCACGTTTTTCCCCCGGTAGTATTTTCCCTGATGCTTCTTCTTGTTTCATTAATCATTTCCAAGTCCCCCAGATGTTTCTGAAAGTGCTTTTATTCTCACCACTAATGGTGTTCCTCTTGGTTTGTTTTTGAAACCTCTTCCTATCCTATTTGCCAGCTCCTCAGATGGCTCCAGGTCTTATTCTTAATTTGCTCTTTTCCCCCCATTTTTAGAAATTTGCTCTTTCATTGCTTCTCTCATCACTGTTCTGGCACGCTTGCATTCATGTAGCTCTCAGCCAAGTCTCTTGACAGTTCTCCCAGATCTCGTGATACATTTATGGTTCATCAAGCATTTTTCAAATGTGTTAGGTTCTCGACATTTTAGCTTATTTATTTAATTTTATTTTCAACTCTTATGACCATGTCTGACAGGTCTGTTAACTTGTCTGGTGTGCTTTCTCTGCTGAGGTAAAAAAATAAGTAGTTAATGTGTCGGTGGTAAGGAGAGACACACTTGGGGATAGCTTTCAAGGACAGCAGGCTAACCAGTTCCCATCATGAAATGAGAAAGATCCTCAGATCCCTGAAGACCTTCTGGCTTTCTAACTATAGCTGGTTTTCTGATGTAATATGTGCTGAAGATAACTGAGAGGACAGGTGTAAAAGGAACTGGTGTAATGGTCCAGTTACTCTTCCCAGTCTTAGACAGAAGGCCGTGCAAGGACATGTGAGGCTGGTACCTCTTTCTCCAGATGCAAGATGTAATGGGTGGACCTTCAGGAAGTTACAGTGAAAAATTGAGAGGCATTGTTGAAAATCTTAAGAAGGGAGAGTAGAACCTTCCCATTTCAGTTTAAGATTCTCACATGTCTGAAGAATCTCTGCAGGATTCCCTGAGTCCCTGCAGATAGTTTGCTGTGGAAATGGAAAGTAAGGACCCACTAGGGGAATTTTTTAAAGTTGGTTTGGTAGATGGTATGGTGTGCTGATGCATATATGTCAGCACGGCAATTTAAGATGCTTCTACTGGAGTGTGTGTACCATACCTAACCAAACATTTAGAAGACATGCTGAATTAATATAACACAGATGGCAATTTCTCTGTGATTTCCAGTTATTTTTTATATATACTCTGTGTTGTAAGTGAACTTCAAGAGAAGCATGCCTGACTAACTATTCTGTGAATACTACTACTACTACTATTATTATTGTTATCATTATCATTATCATTATCATTATCATCATTATTTGGCCTGTTCAGCCTGGAGAAGAGGAGGCTGAGGGGGGACCTCATTGCAGCCTACAACTTCCTCGCGAGGGGGAGTGGAGAGGCAGGTGACCTATTCTTTGTAATCGCCAGTGACAGGACCCGTAGGAACGGTGTCAAGCTGAGGCACGGGAAGTTTAGGCTAGACATCAGGAAGAGGTTCTTCACCGAGAGGGTGGTCGCACACTGGAACAGGCTCCCCAGTGAAGTAGTCGCTGCACCAAACCTGTCTGAATTTAAGAAGCGATTGGACTGTGCACTTAGTCACATGGTCTAAACTTTTGGGCAGACCTGTGCAGTGCCAGGACTTGGACTTGATGATCCTTAGGGGTCCCTTCCAACTCGGGATATTCTATGATTCTATGATTATTATCATTATTATCATTATTATTATTATTTTATTGGCACTATGAAAATAATAGTTGTATTGTAGATGACATAGTACCTTTAGTGGAACAGATTATGTCTATAAACAATAGAGCACTTTGGAGCACCCTGACATCCACAGGAATCTCCCAAGATCCTGCAAACATCAGAAGATAAATTAAAGGTTAATTAAGAGAGGAAAACCAGAATTGTCACAGAAACAAAGAAGACAGCTAAGGAGAGATGATCAGTTTTCATCTTCAGTAACTTCTGCAAAGTAGTCAGAGGGAGAAGAACCAGATTTTAAATTTATGGAAAGAGCCATGTTTCTATTTTGCATTCCATTCAAATAATGAATGAAAACGACAACAACAACAACAGTGTTACACACAACAGACATTTTTTCAAGAAGAAAAAAATTTTTTTGGCCAGTTTAAGTATTTTGCTTGTTACAGTCAAAACATATGTATTTTAGTGTTCCATTCTGGAACCAATAACACATGATATTTTGACCTTAAGGACTGTTTAAAAAAATAATAAGCTTTTGGGCTAGCACAATTGTTTTGTGTGTGTGTGTCTGTGTGTGTGTGTCTGTGTGTGTGTTTTAATTTGATGAGCTGTCATGAAAATCTTACGAAGTCTTGGTTTTAGTCCAATGACTTAAATTTTAATCTGGATTTGGTCAACATAAACCTTCCCCTCATATCTTATGAACAAATGCAAAGTAGCATAGCAGCACTAGAATGAAATTACCAGAGAGACATTGCAGATCAAGAGTGTAACAGTGCAGGTAGATACCCCTGGATGTCAGCCAAAGACCATTATTGAGCTTGGAAGTGGATTATTTACTAGTTCAATAAAAGAGTAATAATGAACTTAAAGTGAACCTAGTATCGGTTTACAGAAATCTTTCTTTGTGCCGTAAAATACATCTTGACACATTTTGAATATTTATACCATCACATATGAATGCTGCTTATTGTTTCTGTGGTTGCTCTTGTTAGCAACAGAACTATTTCTGCACAATGTTCTCAGTTAACGACAGATCAGGAAGTTTTTTAGTGTATTAACATACTCATTTCTTCACTGGTCTGTCATCAGACTAGAATAAAACAATGCAAGCAACAAATAAGCATTCCTACCTTTAAATTCCGTCTCATGACAGTGCAGCCTGTTAGATATGTTATCTTAAGGACTGAGGGAAAGATTTTCACTGAGACCTAACTTATCTTATTGATGAGGCAATGCTGATGAAGCCTCTCCTTCCCTTGTGCAACTTCAGTTAGGCTCAGGGAGCCTCTTAGAAGAAGAAGAAGAAAAAAAAAAAAAAAAGGAAAAGAAAAAAGACAAGAATAGAAGGTAGAGAGAGGGGGTGAGAAATTTGCATTTTTTTTTCAAACCATGCTCACCGGATCCAACAAAAACTTTGTCTGTTTGGATGATCACATGCATTTCTGCTTATCACAGGTGTGAGCTGGAGCTACTCAGAAAGGTGACAAAATGACCTGATTGTTCTGTCTTTTGTTGTTGTTATTGTTTTTAATCACTGAAAACATTTTTTAAAAAATCTCCACTTCAACATCAAAAAAATTATTTCTGAGGCTGACTGATATTCTCTTATCCCTGTCTCAAATACCCCATCATTTTATTATTTTTTTTGTAATAATTTTCTGTCCTCAATGCTTCCAGAAAAAGAAAGAAAGAAAGAAAGAAAGAAAGAAAGAAAGAAAGAAAGAAAGAAAGAAAGAAAGAAAGAAAGAAGGAAAGAAAGAAAGAAAAAAAAGATTTACAGAGTTTTGTCCAAATATTTTTTCTTCTTTTCCTTTTATCATAGTTTGAAGGGTTATTTCCTGTAACCAAAAATGTATGTTATTCAGTAATGGGGTTAAAAAAAAAAAAAAAAAAAACAACAAGGTAACACCTATATGCTTTTACAAAAGCTGACACTGAAAAATGTTATTCTTGGAAACCTGCCTGTCCATGTTGCCTCTCTGGCTGGCATTCACAAATGTGTTTCTCTCTGTCTCTCTTCCTCTCTTATTCTTTTTGTTTTCTCACTAATAGGAAGGGGACAAGCAATTAATCAGAGAAACAGCCACGCATCAGCTCAACCCAGAGCGCTATGTTCACACTTTTAAAGATTTGTCTAATTTCTCAGGAGCTATAAACATTTCCTATCGCTACCTAGCTGGCACGCCTTTGCCAAGAAAAAGTAAGTAACTGCAACCTGAATGTTATGAAATGAGGTAATTTAAAAATGGGTGAAATCCATGTAGTTTCTGTGGTATTTCAAGGAAAGAAGGGCTGAGATAAATGTTGAAGATCCCAGAGAGTGTGGTAGGACAGTTATCTGTCACTGACAGTTCCTGGACAAAAGCTAATTCACTCCTAGCAGTGAATGCCCTACAGTATCTTCACCTTGATTTGACTGACTGATTTTTAAATAATCATTCCACCAATATAAACAATGCTTAGAAGTCCAAGCACAGAAAGTAAAATAAAATCATCTGTGATTTGTTGATCTTCATAGAAAGCTATAAGGTAAAGTTTGTTTGAATTAGATTTGACAAATTTCAGGTTATGTAGGCAGCTTCTTGGGTTCTGAGGGTTCTGTGCAGTACTTCACTGCACAATGTACTGAATTTTGAGCAGACTTAAGCCTCAAGGGAAACTCTGCATTACTTTATCTGAGCAGTCTTTTACAAACCACATTATTTTAAGAAACTTGAGGTGGGTTCAACTAAATTATGCCATTTCAATTATTAATTCTTAACATATTTTACATCAAACTGGAGATATATTAACAGATATCTGAAAGAACTAATTTGGACTGCTGGAAAAAAAGAAATACAATGGTAGTGACTCCAAAGCAGCAGAGATGAAAATTATTCGCTTATAATTAAGATGCAGCTCTCTCCAGAAAAGCATAACAACATTAAAAATTACTTATAGAAACACAGATATGGAGTAGTAAGTTCTCTTCTACTCTAAAATGATATCTAAATTACATCTTTCAAGAGGGAGTTCCCTATAAATAGCTCAATGAAAGACGGTCAGAAGAAGAAATATTAGTAAGGAAAAAATGGTCAAATTCAGTTAAAAATGAAAATGCAGAGAGGAAATATCCATTCAACATTCATAAAACTGTAAAGTTATGCCTAAGTGGAGCTAGTCTTGTAGAGTGCTTAAAATGCTAAATGTTTGGCAATTAATCTTTAGCTCATGTTTTTGTGCTGTATTTCATAGTGCCTTGTTTTGAAAATATTGTGTGAATAGTAAGTCATAATCCCCTTTCTTTTAACATATTTTATATCCTTAATATTGTCTAAGTGTTTTTTTTCTCTCCCAGGCATATATGTGCACATTGCTTTGGCTTTTGTCCATTTCACACCATTTCTTGCAATTAACAAGTAAATGAATGTTTGATGCAATAGTCTACATATGTCTATTTGCTTGCAATAAGATTCTTCTTTCACAAAAAATGAATAAATATCCTTTGTTTCCTGCAGCAAGTTTACACAACAAACTCTCAGACTTTACCATTCAAAAGATTTACTTGATATAAGCACAGCCCTGGAGGATAATTTTGTGGCTAGATAGTTTCCAATGTCAGATACTCAATTTTTGCCTGATTTTTCTTTTGTACAGGGTATCTTACAATTGGGCTATCCTCTGTGAAAAGGAAAAAAGGAAACTACTTGCTTGAGACCATCAAGTCCATATTTGAGCAGTCAAGTTATGAGGAACTTAAAGAAATTGCAGTGGTAGTGCAGCTTGCAGATTTTGATTCTGCCTGGTGTGAAGGAATGGTCCAGGATATTTCACAGAAATTTGCACATCACATAATTGCAGGTAGACTAATAGTTATTCATGTCCCTGAGGAGTATTATCCAGTTCTGGATGGACTCAAGAGAAATTACAATGACCCAGAAGACCGTGTGAAGTTTCGATCCAAACAAAATGTTGATTATGCTTTCCTGCTAAACTTTTGTGCTAACTTGTCTGATTATTATGTGATGCTAGAAGATGACGTTCGCTGCTCAAAGAACTTTTTGACCACTGTTAAGAAAGTAATTACTTCACGAGAAGGATCCTACTGGGTGACTTTGGAATTCTCCAAACTGGGGTATATTGGAAAACTTTACCATTCCCATGACCTTCCACGCCTGGCCCATTTTTTGTTGATGTTTTACCAAGAAATGCCTTGTGATTGGCTACTGATCCACTTTCGTGGTCTGTTAGCTCAAAAGGAAGTGATACGTTTCAAACCATCACTGTTCCAGCACATGGGATACTACTCATCTTACAAAGGAGCTGAAAACAAGCTGAAAGATGATGATTTTGAAGAGGAATCATTTGATATCCCTGACAACCCACCTGCAAACTTGCACACCAACATGAATGTATTTGAGAACTATGAGGCAAGTAAGGCTTACAGCAGCATTGATGAGTACTTCTGGGGCAAAGCTCCTTCTACTGGGGACTTCTACGGGATTGTATTTGAAAAGCCCATTAAAATCACTAAGATTAAAGTTGTCACTGGAACTGAAGACCGGCAAAATGACATTTTGCATCATGGGGCCCTGGAAGTAGGAGAAAAGATAGTAGGGAGTAAAAAAGGGAGACAATGCACTACTTACCTGAGACTAGGGGAATTCAAAAATGGGAATTTTGAAATGACAGATGTAGAGCACAAAGTTCTGTTCAATATTAACTGCATGAGAATACTTGTTACCAAAAGTCAAAAAGAGTGGCTAATCATTAGGAGCATTAGCATTTGGACTTCTCAAACATCAAATCAATAAAAAGAAGTCACCTGAGAAGGTACAGAGTGAATACAATCAGCTGGGTCCCAAATGGTACCATTTCCCAGAAACACTGACTTACTTCCATCTCTTTACTAGAGAAACAGTAAATCTGGGGAAATAATAAAGCAAGCAAAGAAATTTATTTTTTACTAGTTTGGCCAGGCAATATGCAAAGACGTATTTATTGAAAGTTTTGAATTTTATAGGAAACAGAAAGATCTAAAACCTCTCTTGAGATCTTGAACATCTTTTTATTATCATTTCTCTTTTAGAGAGACATGCTGGACTAAACAGAACAAAACAAAACATTCTATAATTACCATAATTTTTAATGCCATGACCAGTATATTGTGAAAAGAATTGGCTTCCACCTTATGCACATATAAATTTAAAAAGTTATGGTAGTATGCATTTGTACAATAGTTGGTGATGTGTTTCTTTTAAAAGCACTTGTGACAAGGAAGTCTGTCCTGATATTGGCAGTTTCATTCTGAGCACTGTAAGAAAATAGTGTGGCTAATCATTGCAACTTCTTTTCAAAAAGGAATGTATGTAGAATTATAAATTTGACATGGCAACTATGTGAAAAAATAGATAATTGCATTTATTATTCTGTCTCAGTAAATAAATATCTTTTTTTTTTTTTTCTGGGTCCTTTCACTAAGAGAAATATTTCTTGGCTTCCATATTATCTAGGGAACCAATATAATTTAATTCAAATAAATTGTTGCATAGTAAGCAAGCATTCTGCTTGTATACAGATGTCACTATCAAATCCAGGTACCACAAGCAACCCTGTTGTCTTAGGCAACTTAACATATCTCAGCTTCAACATTTATGTTCCTTCAATGGATGGAGAACTCCCCATGAGAAATATGCACATAGCTACGTACTGGAGCATGCTTCCTGAGAACTGTTATACCTTATATACTTACATTTGTTCACTTTTGGGCCCCTCACTAAAAGAAAGACATCGAGGCCCTCACCTGCACCCAGAGAAGTGCTACAAAACTGGTGAAGTGTCTGGAACACAAGTCTTATGAGGAACTGGGGTTGTTTAGTCTGGAGAAAAGGAGCCTCAGGGGAGACCTTATTGCTCTCTCCAACTACCTGAAAGGAAGTTGTGGGGAGTTGGGGGTCGGCCTCTTCTCACAGAAGACAATTCTTGGAAAGAGTAGTTAGGCATTGAAACAGGTTGCCTAAGAAGGTGGTGGAGTTGCCATCCCTGGGAGTGTTTAAGGAAAGGCTGGACGTGGTGCTTAGGGACATGGTTTAGTGGGTGATATTGGTGGGAGGGAGGTGGTTTGACCAGATGATCTTGGAGGTCTTTTCCAACCCTAATGATTCTATGATTCTATTCTATGACTCTATGATTCTATGCCCAGTCTATACATGATAGAAATGTAAAGCATTCAGCATGGGTTTATGAAAGGCAGGTCCTGCTTGACGAACCTGATCTCCTTCTATGACCAAGTGACGCGCTTGGTGGATGAGAGAAAGGCTGTGGATGTGGTTTACCTTGACCTCAGTAAGGCTTTTGACACCGTTCCCCACAACATTCTCCTCAAGAAACTGGCTGCTCGGGGCTTGGACTGGCGTACGCTTCGCTGGGTTAGAAACTGGCTGGATAGCCGGGCCCAGAGAGTTGTGGTGAATGGAGTCAAATCTGGTTGGAGGCCGGTCACTAGTGGTGTCCCCCAGGGCTCGGTACTGGGGCCGGTCCTCTTTAATATCTTTATCGATGATCTGGATGAGGGCGTCCAGTGCACCCTCAGTAAGTCTGCAGATGACACCAAGCTAAGTGCGTGTGTCGATCTGCTCGAGGGCAGGAAGGCTCTGCAGGAGGATCTGGATAGGCTGGAGCGATGGGCTGAGGTCAACTGTATGACGTTCAACAAGGCCAAGTGCCGGGTCCTGCACCTGGGGCGCAACAACCCCAAGCAGAGCTACAGGCTGGGAGATGAGTGGCTGGAAAGCTGCCTGGCCGAGAAGGACCTGGGAGTATTGGTTGATAGTCGGCTGAATATGAGCCAGCAGTGTGCCCAGGTGGCCAAGAAGGCCAACAGCATCCTGGCCTGTATAAGAAGCAGTGTGGCCAGCAGGTCTAGGGAGGTGATTGTCCCCCTGTACTCGGCTCTGGTGAGGCCGCACCTTGAGTACTGTGTTCAGTTTTGGGCCCCTCGCTACAGGAAGGACATGGACGTGCTCGAGCGAGTCCAGAGAAGGGCGACCAAGCTGGTGAGGGGTCTGGAGAACAAGTCTTACGAGGAGCGGCTGAGGGAGCTGGGGTTGTTCAGCCTGGAGAAGAGGAGGCTCAGGGGAGACCTCATCGCTCTCTACAGTTACATTAAAGGAGGCTGTAGAGAGGTGGGGGTTGGTCTATTCTCCCATGTGCCTGGTGACAGGACGAGGGGGAATGGGCGAAAGTTGCGACAGGGGAGTTTTAGGTTGGATGTTAGGAAGTACTTCTTTACCGAAAGGGTTATTAAGCATTGGAACGGGCTGCCCAGGGAGGTGGTGGAGTCACCATCCCTGGAGGTCTCTAAAAGACGTTTAGATGTAGAGCTTAGCGATATGGTTTAGTGGAGTACTTAGTGTTAGGTCGGAGGTTGGACTCGATGATCTTGAGGTCTCTTCCAACCTAGAAATCTGTGATACTGTGATACTGTGAAAGTGTACCAAGTTAAGTAACTGGAGGTGAACGTAACACTAGTCTTTGCTAGGTGATGTCTAAAGAATAGAGCAGATACAAAAAGAAGAATCTTAAGGAACAATTAATATGTTTCTGAATTTTTTTTTATTTATTATTTTTTTTGTCCCTAAAGATTTAAGTTACTTTTGCAGCCTTCCTTCCACAGCCTCTGTTTTTTCCCTGTGTTTTGCCTGGCTTGAGCCAATAAGCAGAAAAATTCCCTCAATCGTAATGACTTCAATGTCAGCTTTGGGCTTTTAATGTATCACACAGGGAGGTTCTATATCTATATGATTTATATTACACACATATATTCACATTAGCAGAATTTATATATGTTTTTTTTCTTTCCTTCTAAGAAATTTTCCAGACTTTCTCAGTAGACACTAAGAAGTCCATAGCTGTATCAAGTGTGACAGAGATGAAAAACCTATTTTTTTTTAATAATAAAAATATAATAATTTTATATATTATCGACCTCATGAATATCATGGTTATCATCTAATTACATGTATGGATTTTAGCTAAACCTGGAAGGCAAGGAATAACTTTCAAGAATGCCTGCATTGACCTAGAGTGACCTACTACTGTACTCGGTACATCCAGACTTGACAAAGCTATTTCAGAAGGGTAAATTATTCAAAAATCTACAGAAAATGTCAATAAGATTGCTTCTTCTCATTCATAAATCCTACTAAATTCAGGTCTAGGTTTGTAAAATCCCCCAACAGAGATGCAAGGTACATTTTAAAATAAATTTTCCAATAAATGCTTTTACATAATTCAAAAAAACATTCTCTTCTCAAAGAAGAGTTTTTGTTCATTGATACACGCCTAATTCTCTATTGTTCTCATATATCTTTGGTAATATACTGTAAGAGCAGCATACATGTTCAATCTGAAAAATAAAATATTGCCATTTTTTTTAAATGAAAAATGTGCTAATCTCAAATGGTTATAGATACCTAAGAAGGACCTATTTTTTAACAGTGATCTCCCACAATTATCAACTACTTAGTTGGTAATAACTAGTGACTACTAGTCAACATTATTTTTTAAAATGAACTGTCTTTCTATTTTTCCTTTGCTTGATCATCAACTATTACTGCCAAAGCAAACATGACTATGTTAACAAGTAGCATTACCTTCATTTTTATTCAGAAATTCAGTATTTCCAGCTCAACCTTCCAAATTAGGATGGAAAATGTACTCGGTCCAAGGCTTTAAAATGTTCTTGCTATCAAAACCACACAGAATGTGAATGACTTGTCCAAATTAAATGTTCTTAACATTAAATACTTTAAATGGTATTTTTGAACTGTAAATCAAAATAATCAGTTCAGTTGTGTAAAAACATTTTTCACTAATGAAATACATGGTTTTTTTGTTGTTGCTTTTGTTTTTGTTGTTGTTGTTGTTGTTTTATTGTGCTTATATTTATCTAGCTAATTTTCATTTAGGTTCTACATTACAGTCCTTCAGAAATGCAGTTTCAGATTGGGGTCTAGACACTGATGTTTGGTGCCTGGCCTTGCTGTCACAGCTGTGAGCTATTGGATGCACAAGCTGAACCCCTGTTCAGAAATGCTAATCCCACTAGTTTGTGCTAAATTTGCCAATTCCTGGGATTTAGGAGACTGCACTCTTCTGATCTATAGCTTCTACAGAGTCTAGGAAAAGTCACAGTAGCTACCACCATTCCTTCTAGAGCTGAACACAATTTCATTCCTTTTTTAAACACTAGCAGTGAGTTTTATTTCCTGTATCATAGAAGTGGTAGTGAGAGCTCATCTGTCTTTTGGCTCTTACCAGTATAAGAGGGTCAAACCTACAAATGCCAAGAATATACCATCAAAGGAAGCTTCCCTTAGGTGTTGATAGCGGTATGTGCTGGGAAGGAGAGGCATGCACTAACCTTCCTGTTGAATTTAAGTTGATTTGGGAAAAAAATAAAATAAAAATTAAAATTAAAGACTCATTTAATCTAGGAAAGGCAAGAACAATGGTTCTGTAAACTCTGATCACTCACCTGAATATGTCAGTTCCATCTGCTCCTTCAGGGAAAGCATATTTTATCCATCTCATTCACATGAAAATGGTTGCAAATGTTTTCAAAAAATAAACAGAAAAAGCCTTAAAATTAAAGTTAATTTGTTTTCAGAAAGATTTTAAAAAGTTATAATTAAGATATCTTTTTCTTCATATGTTAAAAAATGTGTATATTTTCACTGATACTTCCCAAAGTTTGGATTTTCTTGTTTATAATAACACTGATGAAGCAAAAGATTATCACTGACAAATGTCTGTTTGTTGGTGTATACAGTGGGTTCTGTTAGTGTGTTTCTTGTGTTCATTTTTTGACAAAGTGTCATTATTTTCATACTGAACTGCTAACACTGAAAATATTATGTTGTGGTCTGCACACAGATTGGTTTATTCTGCATTGAACATGCATGTATTGTTTCTATTACCACTGTTTGGGACTCCTCATTGTATAATTCCCCTGGGACTTTACTTCTTTTAACTAAATGCCAGTTTGTCTTCTATCTTTCTTCACATAATGTGATCCCTTTGATGCAGGGAATCCTAGGGAAGTAAACTACTACTCCCTGTGAAGTAAACGAAGAACTGAGCCCCTAGTTTAGTGCAGAATAAACAAACCCCAAACACAAAAGTTGTCAGGCAACACAGTTTTAGTGTATTTGCTATATTTATTACGATAAGGACAATTTACTGATGTGCTATATGAATGTGTTGTTTGTAGATCAGTGTTTTAACATGATGCTCTGTTTTACTCTCTGCTTACTATTCTCTTGTGTTAGACAATAGTGCTTTTACTTTTTTAAAGGAAAATCAGGATCCTGTTCATTATTGAATTATTAAAAGTGAAAAAAAGAGAAAATTAAAGCAATTTAGAAAATATTTCATCTTGGAAAACTATTACAGGAAAAAAAAAATAGACAAGCATCATCTAAACTGCAAATGCAACCAGTTTTCATTGTGAAGCACTTCAGATAGTCTGATGAAAACAATATTTTTTGCTACTCTCATGTTAAATTTACGGTTCTTTTGGGCTACATTTCAATAAGTGTTAAATTATCAGTAGTAATACAGAACATGCATTATGAGCTCAAGCAGTGTCATATCCTCAAATGGTACAGCCAAATGTTTTGCAAAAAAATCAGGTGGAAAATAGAGTTGGATTATAATGAAAACAAATTAAGAGCTTTTCTTCCCATATTCTATATATTAAGACAAATGAATTGAAGTGTCTCCACCATTCCACCAGCTTTTCAGATAAGGTAAAACTAGGAACTTAGTCCTTGTCCTTCAAATCCCTAGTCTTTGGAGAAGAAAACTGTAATATTTCTGCTCTTTTTAGCCAAACGAGGATTGACCTATAAAAGCCCAAAAGTGTAGATTTTGTAATTATTATATATATTTTTTTTTCATAGAAGCTAATATATGTATTTTTTCCCCATATTTTTTAGGCATCCTGGAAGGGTGAAACCAAAATAGTCTCTAAACAGATGTATTTGGTTATCTCTGCATTGTATTTTCCAAGTTCTTGCCTCTTTTACTAATTTTGACAAAGGAAATTCATTCTGTGTTACTGAGGGTTTCATTAGTTCTTACTGTAAGTAGCATGGTCAGGCTGCTAGAATAAGATTAGATTGCTGCTCCTGTTGTAAATGAAGAGAAAGAAGAACATATCCAGAGTCATGTAAGCATACAATAGATCTGTTTCTTTCTATATTGGGAGGTTATGCAAGTTGTTTGGCCTGAATGTTCAATTTGTAGTTAATTAAAGATATAGGAGATCTGTTCTTTTTGCATTATTAAATATAATACATGTAAACATAGGTAAAAACATATAATACATATAAATGATGAAAAAAATATAATTTCCAAACAGCATCACCACTCTTATAGTTACTCTTCACAGTATTTCAGCACGTTCCCCACAAGTGCTATTTGGCAATTTCAATGAAAATAATTTGTTCAGTTTTGAAATAAGAAAGATGAATCTCCCACTTCAATCTTAAGCATTATTTATTACATTTTAGTTTAAGGATGAATTAACTACAGAGTAAGATTAATTACAGTAACATTTCCATAAATGCCAGCTTGGTATTAAGTTGGCATAAAATTGAATTGACATCTAGGCAGGTATAAGGCTATCTTTTTAGCTATGTTTCTAAATGTTTTTCAACTGCCATACCACCTACTGCATATTCTCAAATAAAATTTCACTTTGCCCTGGCAGCCAGTAAAAAGGCTCTTAAAATTGCCTGTTGAACTCAAAAGTACTTTAAGTAGGGTTACATTATTAATTAAACCTTTTGCGAGCTTTATGCTGGGCTTATGTGAGAGGTTCACATTTAATGAGTAAAGCTGAACATCAAAAGCTGACGCTTATTTCCTCTGTTCAGATAGTTAAATAGCTGCCTTCCCTCCTTCTTGCTATTTACTCATTAACACTGGGTTTGCTGTTGCCAGTTCAGGGAAACCTGACTGGCAGCCATGGAGATCTCAGGCTGTGAATTCTCAGTCTCAAAGATACTGTGTACTGCATGAAATGTTCCAGTCTCTGAACTGACTCACAATATATTTTTTTTATATTTAATTTTTTTTAAAAAAAAAAACAGCACAAGCACAGTGTTCAGTTTCATGGTCTCTTTCCCTTGGCATAATCAGAGTGGATTTTCTTCCTAGATAACTGCATTGAGTGGGGGCATTAAAAAAGGTATTACCAACAACAACAACAACAACAACAGCAAATGCTATGCAAAAGACCTACTTTTAATTTTTAAAACTGTGTTCAAAGCTTTCTTTGTGATCAGGCTTCATCTATCCTTAGCAATTTCCGTAGAAAGAGATGATAGTACTGTGATGGCAAGAAAAGTTTAAATAAATACTATGTGTATTTAACAATGGGAAGAAGGTATGTGTTGCTCAGCAACAGGGTCAGTCAGATATATTTCTGCTGTATGAGTGCACTTCAACTTATTATTTAAAGTCAGTTGTTTGTCAGAGTATTATCATTGTATTAACCCTTTTACAACAAAAAAGGAGATTGTTATAGCCCCTAGAACTCTGCTCTTTTTTTTTTCTTTCTTTCTTTTTTCTTTTTTTTTTCTGTTTTTTTTTTTTTCTGTCTCAATAAAAAATGAAAGATTCAGCTTTAAAAGCATTGCCTTGGGCATGCAGAACGCACAAAGGATAATATCGGATGTATGTCCAGCCTGCTGTACAGTAGCACTGGAAGATTTATGTCTACCAGAGTAGGGATTCAAGTGTGACCAGGAACAGTTGCTGTGCTTTCTATGGTAACTGGAATATTTTTGATAAAATAAAAATATAAGATATAAAAAGACCCTTTGGCTTAATGCCCTTCTCTTTAAGCAGGGTATGGTTCACTTTTCTTTTAACTACAGATACCCCATTTTCATTGGATTGACTTGGGACAAAAATACATATAACCCCAGAGGAAAAAACATATTTTAAAGGAAATTTGACAGTAGGTTATTGTATACTTTGCTTTCTCAAATATGTGTTCATTTTGTTCTGATAGCCTGGATTTAAAGTTCCAGCTCAAATTGAAGTCTAGAGCTGCAATTTAAAATATTCTGGCTGTCTTTCTTCAGTACATGTACTTCTAACATCAGAGAGCTTTAGGTTCTTACAATAATATGTGGTGCTGCTGAGTCACTTGCTTTATGCTACTGCCAGTTGTGAGATTCTAGGTCATCTGCAACTTTAAAGGCTATTCTAATTTCAGGTTACACTTTCACCAGAACATACAGGCAATCCCTTCCTCTCTCTTTAATTTCAGTACTGAATAAATTAACATCATGGTGGGTAAATATTGTCAAACCCCTTTCACCTTCATTGAAGAAACTAGGCCAGCTGCTGTCATTTATTTCTCAGAATTATTTCTTTCTCTTGGTTGCTACTCACTAGATTTAAATGCCACCTCTGCTGAGAACGCAATACACATAATATAATACCACACCATTTTAAAGGAAAAGTTTTAGTTCTCTTTTTCCTTAAAGCTATAACAATGCACTGTTTGATTCTGTCAAAATTATATGCATAATTTTTTACCTTCATGAAAATCCAGTAAAGCAAACTGGTTTTATTAATCACTCCTGAAAATGTTTCCTGGCAGCAGTCTGGTTATGCAGTTGCAAACTGAGCCAGGATTCTCTCCTTCACATAGATGAATAACGTCTTTCAAGGAAGGAAGAAAAAAAAAAAAAAAAACAGGTCTTCTCTCTAGTGGTTGTCTTCTACCTTTCAAAGATGCAATTTCTTCCATATGTTCCCTCCCTTCTCCCCCGAAAAACTGCGTATTAAAATCAACATGTGGTCTCTTGCTTCCTGATACCTCAGCTCATTCCCATCTGCACACTCTTATTTTCTTTTGGAAATGTGTAATTTTAATTTAACCAGAAATTCTTAATTTTGGGGAATAGATGACACAAAACAGCCAGCACTTTTTTTAAAGTCTATTGTTTTTGAAGCATTCAAAATGAGACAAGCAATATATTCCCTCAAATGAGATAAAATGATAATGCTTGAGACTGTTTAACTGTTATACACACACACACACACAAATAAAATAAAGGACAGATAAAGATTTTTAGGTTAATGTGTATGTGTGTGTCTGTGTGTCTGTGTCTCTGTGTGTGTGTGTGTGTGTCTGTGTGTCTGTGTGTCTGTGTGTGTGTATGTGTGTGTAAGTGTGTTAATTAAAAAACTGCAAGAAACCTACATCTACAGCTACCTTATGCATCGAAGACTTTAAGCCATCTGGCTAAGGTGAGAAATTATTTTTTGATCAAAGCAGTGTGTCAAAAGCAACTCGGAAATTGACTTTTCTACAGTGAATTATTCTTTCTTCTAATACTAAGCCAATTCCATGGAATGTAATCTCTTGGGCAATAATTCTTGCCAAGATGTTGCACATATTTTGTAAACAGGTGCTACTTTTATTGAGTATTGATTATAATTAATACATATACCTTGACCATAAAATATTATTAAACTATTTTTTGTCTTCTTATATTTGAAAGCTTAATATTTTTTTCTCTTTTAAACTGATGAAAAACAGTTGTCCTTTACAATAGCTTTACGATAAACTCTTTAGTACAATAAATTAGGAAGCACATGTATTTTAACATGTAGTCACTACACCAATATTTAAGAAAAGGTGTTTATGCCTTAACAGTACATTTTTAAAAAATGTTTATATATATATATATATATGAGTATCTCTGTTTTAGGATTTTATGAGGGGAAAAAAAAAAAAAACACAATTAAAAATAAATTACTGAAAAAGTTCCCATTCCCAAGCTTTCATCTCTTCTGCCAGCAGCAAAGCATCACATTTCTGCAGTTCTGCTTCATAAAACACAGTTTCTTTGTATCATGTACTTAAGTCACCCTTCCTGGTGGTCCTCTAGAAACATGTAGATGTAGAACTTAGTAGCATGGTTTAGTGGTGGACTTTAATACTAGGTTAAAGGTTGGACTAGATGATCTCAGAAGTCTTTTCCAACCTGAATGATTATATGATTCTATGTGTTTCCCTTACCTCTACAAAATCAGGTCTGGATGCATTTCCTTCAATAATTTTTTATATTTTTATGCTTCCTAAATATAGAACAGTTATCTTTCACAGTCCTTAAGATGAAAATATTTAATATGTATTGAACATGTTGTTAATCTGTCTCATTATTTTGATAATTAGTGGCTGGAAGTCGTTTTTATTTATTTATTTTCATAGAAAGATTTCCTGACAGCAAAGGTGAGACATTACTTGTATTTCTCCATCATCTATTTTTGTCACCACCTTCTTCAGATCCAGATTTTGCCACCCCTCTCACTCACTGCTGGCACATATTCAGAAGGTGAAAACAAACAAAACAAACAAACAAAAAAAAAGGCACTGGATAGGTTTCTGGAAGAGAAGAGAGTATGAGAAATAGCATTAGAACCTGTCCTAGGTATTTCAAGTTCAGCACAAAGAAAGCTAAAAAACATTTTCTCCCACTGCCCTTCCTTTTCACAGTGACATTTCTTCTATTTCATGTCCCTCTGTGGATACATGATGTAGAGATCACTGCACTTGGTGAAATTTTTTCCATCAGTTTTGCAGTACTTTGCGATGCCACTTCTGCTATAAATCATCTGGCATGTCAGCCAGCTTGCTTTCTAGTAGAGGTACTATACCCTATAGCTGCCTATCTGGGATAAGTCTCTAAGCCAGCATTATGCAGATGATGAAGTTAGAGCAGTCTTCTCCTGCTGAGACAGGGTACTAGAGCCAAATGTGCCATTCTACTCCACCAAGAAGACTCCCTGGGCATGCATTAGAGCAGCGTGGGCCTCTGGCTCTCATCCAGCAAGCTAATAGCTACTGAGGCTTAAATCCTGACCACTCGCCAGCTTTTGTTATAGTCACCTCTCCTCACTTTGCTTGAAGTCACAGCACCAGCCATGGAGCCAATGGAAGAGGAGAACTCAGCAAAACCACTGCTTGGTGCAGGGCCCTTGCGCAGATTAATTTTTATTGGTATTTCAAGTAAAATGCATCTGGGCCCCAAGGCACCAGAGGTGCTGCCTTCTGCTCCTGCCACACCAGGCAACAGTGGCTGGCAGGCAGCTCACTGCACTATGTCTCCAGCTGGCCTGTAGAGCAGTGTTTGTTTTTTGTTTTGTTTTGTTTTGTTTTTTCACGTCCTTTGTGCAGAAAACAATCCTTATTATTATGTGGGGACCTTTTATTTTAGTGCAGCAAGTTTTGGAATAACAAGGTAATAAAGTTATTAGGGTAAGGGAAAAAAAATATTTCTAACTGTAAAGTTTCCCAAATTAGTCATTAACAATAGATCAGATTCAGTAACAAATAGTGAGGCATTTCTTTTCTTCCATTTAAACTAGCTTTGTTTTATTTTTCCTCCTCACATGTATTGGTTACAGAGGCAACCAGAAACCAAAAACAACAAGAGAAAACCTTTCCCACCCTTACTTCCCAGTTTGCATAGATTTCAATATTTACCCAGAAGGAAACATCTACCATCTGGTGAGCATACTTCGGTCAGCCTCTGTGCTCCCAGTAGTCAGACTGTCTTGGAAAAATTCCTAGCTCTCACTGAAAAAAATAAAATCTTTATTGATGCCAGCATAGTTTTTGGGCCTGACACTTAACGTGAGTTACACTGGTACAAATAATTACTTCCAGTACTGTTTGGAAAACAAAAGCTATAGCTATTATTTTTTTTCTTTCTCTATCTTATTTTCTTCAACTTTATATTATAACTAAATAGAATGTGATGATTAAAATATCCCCAAAACCTGTTAAGGGGAAGAAGATCTTTAACTCAGAGTAAGAAACCACAGACTTTAATATCCTTCTCTCTCATGAAACCAAATGCTAAAACAGATTTCCCAAGGATTTGAAAATCATTCTTCAGTAACCTGGAACAGAACCTTATTACTCCTTCCTCATCATATAAGTTATGGAAAAGCATCTTTCTTCTGAAACAGTCTTTATTCCAAAGAGTGAAATTCAAAAATTCATAAATAGGGTGTACATCAACTTGGTCTGTACTCAGTAGCTTAACTGGCTTCACTGCACTTCTGCTAAAAGATCAGGATTTCAGGTTTGGGTCATTAAAGACATACAGTTTTACAATCAGTAACTATTTCTGTTCTCCTTGTATATATTGTCTGCTTCAGTTCACTGAAGTTTTCAGACAAAAATGTGAGAGACACAAAGAAACAATTAGGAAAAATGTTTGTAGCCTTCAGGAGGATTGTTCATTTTTTACCCGTTTTGTTGGAAAACAGATCTTTTCTCCCATATGGCACCTCAAAACAGAGTTTCGGCACTCAGGCTATTTGGAACACATGCCTGAGTGCTAATCCACTTTATTTGATTTTATTTTTTTTTTCCTCAACTGCCTTTTTTAGTTTTCTGATGTGTCTAAGCAATCACTGTGCATTATGAACCTGTGGTGGTGGGGGGGGGGGGGGTTTGTTGTTGTTTGTTTGTCTGTTTGTTTGTGGGGAGTATTTGTGTGTGAGTTTTGTTGTTGTTTTGGTTTGGGATTTTTGGCTGCGTTGAAAGCGAGATGAGGACATAGTAACTGCTTCTCTTTGGAGGTTATTTTGTTTTGTTTTGTTTTGTTTTTCTTATCAGAATGGGAATTATTTGTAAGAAATATTTCCTTTACCAAAATGAGCTTGTACTTTCTTTTTCACTGATGTGAAAAAATAGTGGGGCTGAATTGCCATAGCAGTGATACTGAAGGGCATTCCAAAAGGAAAATATTTTGGTAGTGAGCATGCAGAATGGCACACTGGATTACATCTGAATAGGCAAAGTAGAGAAATAACTGTGGCTTAAACTATTCCTTGAGCCTGGAGGCAGCAATTCCACAGCCACTGAAGAGGAATAAGCTGTGAGAAGAGGACAGTCACTAACAAAGTGAAAGATGACAAATATATCTCTAGTGCTCCTTAAACATTCTATAATTTAAAATATTTAAAGGTTTCTTCAAAGATCAGTGAAGTTGAAAGGGGTGTATGACTTCATTTAAACATACCTTTGATCACACCTTAATATGGCAATTATCTTTAATCATTTAACTGATGCTGGTGGTGACACTTTGACAAAGTAACCATAAAAACTGGACATTGTTGGTATTGATGTCTTTTAAGAAATCAAACTCAGTTATCCAAAAATTCATTAAAATCAGTTACCATGATTTTCTTGAAACTGAAAATTGGGTTTTACAGTCTTCTCCTACTTTTGTTCTGGTCTTTCCACTGCCTCTCTGAACTTTGTTGGTACAAGTATCCAGTGCAGTCAATGAATCAGAGGAATAAAATATGGATCAGATCAGTTTCCATTTGGTTGTGCATATGCTTGTGCTGGCATAACTGAGGGAATGGAGCTCAAGGGCTTCAGTTACACAGAAAAAAGACATTGTATATATATTGACTAAGCAGTTATCTATAGTCCATGTGATATTTATAAACCCTTTCCTTTATGTTGTCTGTACCAATATATACAATAATCTTCTTACTGTCTTAGATCTAAAAAGATAAAAATGATAAATCAGGAGAGAGAAAGAGAAAAAGTTTAATCTAAACAGGTGAAGTAAAGCATAGAAATTCTAAGATTTAACAAGACCAAGTAAAAATAAATACACATAATATACATAAATACACATAAATACACATAAATAAAAGCACAGACTTGAACAGGGCCCAGGTCTTAGTGTCTTCACATTGTTCAGCTGCAAATATTTTAGTTTGGTTTTGCTTCTTCACTGGCCTATTATAACTTATATAAACTGTAGTTTTGTGTCCATAAGAAAAAGAAAAAAATCACTTACTAATTCATATGTCTTAAAAAGCAGGTCCTGTGAAAAAATTCTCTTTAGTTTCATTCATGTCTCCTGCTATGTTTTTGCTAACTATAGTTATAGACAAGCATTTTCCACACTTTAAAATGATACTGATTTGGGAATGTCAGTTTGACATGCATAAATTAAGACTTACTTGAATAGTAGTTCTGAATTTTCCATCTCCATAGCCAAAGAGTCTATGCTGTTGCTAGCAGACTGATAAAGACAGCTGAGAATAAACCAGGAGCTTTATGAATGAATTAAGAAAATTAAAAACAGAAAATTGAAGAAACCTCTTTTAGTTGTATTAAATGAATTAAAAAAAAAATACAATTACAATATATTAGTACATTAAATATTCCCTCCCCAAAAGAAAAAAAAAACAAAAATCATAAACTTATGCATATTTTAAATGCATATTAAAAGCATAAAGTTAAATAACTATGTATAGCATGTCGGTGGATGATTGTTGAGTGAGTGCATGAGGCTTCAGAGAGAAGACATAGAGGCTGCTGTAGGACCTTGGCAGTTGTCCCAGTTTCTGTCTGGATGTCTACCTTCAGTGTATACCACACTTCCCAACACTGTCTGAAAGTTCCTACTCTAAGATAACTAAGAGGGTGAGCAGAAGATAATCACAAAGACAAACTTCACTGACAGTAAACAAGTTTCTTAGTGAGAGGATACAATGTCATGGCAGTATGGAAAGAATGCTGTGGGGGCAACAAAGAGTGTGTTTTTCTGCATACTTGTAAACCCAGGAACAGAAAATAGAAAACAAATTGAATTTAGTCTTGTACAAATTTCTAATGTAATTTTCACAATCCTTTGAATTTTTTAAGATTGAAAAGGGAGGGGAGGGGAAGGGAGGGGAGAGGAGAGGGAGAGGAGAGGAGAGGAGAGGAGAGGAGAGGAGAGGAGAGGAGAGGAGAGGAGAGGAGAGGAGAGGAGAGGAGAGGAGAGGAGAGGAGAGGAGAGGAGAGGAGAGGAGAGGAGAGGAGAGGAGAGGAGAGGAGAGGAGAGGAGAGGAGAGGAGAGGAGAGGAGAGGAGAGGAGAGGAGAGGAGAGGAGAGGAGAGGAGAGAGAGGAGAGGAGAGGAGAGGAGAGGAGAGGAGAGGAGAGGAGAGGAGAGGAGAGGAGAGGAGAGGAGAGGAGAGGAGAGGAGAGGAGAGGAGAGGAGAGGAGAGGAGAGGAGAGGAGAGGAGAGGAGAGGAGAGGAGAGGAAGGAAGGAAGGAAGGAAGGAAGGAAGGAAGGAAGGAAGGAAGGAAGGAAGGAAGGAAGGAAGGAAGGAAGGAAGGAAGGAAGGAAGGAAGAAGGAAGGAAGGAAAGGAAGGAAAGAAGGAAGGAAGGAAGGAAGGAAGGAAGGAAGGAAGGAAGGAAGGAAGGAAGGAAGGAAGGAAGGAAGGAAGGAAGGAAGGAAGGAAGGAAGGAAGGAAGGAAGAAAGAAAGAAAGAAAGAAAGAAAGAAAGAAAGAAAGAAAGAAAGAAAGAAAGAAAGAAAGAAAGAAAGAAAGAAAGAAAGAAAGAAAGAAAGAAAGAAAGAAAGAAAGAAAGAAAGAAAGAAAGAAAGAAAGAAAGAAAGAAAGAAAGAAAGAAAGAAAAAAGAAAGAGAAAGAAAGAAAGAGAGGAAGAAAGAGAGGAAAGAAAAAAGAAAAAAAAAACAGAAAAACTACATAATAGGATGGAAGAGAGAAAGAGAGATAGTGAGACTAAAAAGGATAAAACTACATCAATCCTTTCCATTTCATAGCTGACTGGTCACAAAAGTTATGACCTTTAGTAAAGTAATTTTAAAAAATGACAAGGATGGGAAAAAAAATCTTCTATCTTCTACTACAGCCAATCCCACTGGGAGGCAAGTAGAGACTGAGAGATGTCAGAGAGCTATAGCACAGATCAATATCAGGTGGATTCAGAAGGCAGGAGAGAATAGAGAAAATAAAGACAAAGAGACAGTAGAATTTGCACCCATATGAATTCTTTTCTACCACTTAAAGAAGCCAGCAGTTCAGACAAAAAGTTATTTTCTATTTCTGCAATTTACATTCTTTTTTACTAATATATTTTTTGGTAGTGCTAAAAAAGAAATAGTCTAAAGGGACCTATGAATTTAGGTTTGGCAACACTAGATTTGTACTAATGAATCCATGCAGACTTTCATTGTGAAGGCCAGGTTCTGAGTTATGTGCATCTTGAAATGTCTGAAACTGAGTTCAGTTCAGAAGATATTTCCAAATGAACCCAGTCAATATAAGTATTATCAGGCTACTCAATTTATTTGATTACAGAGGTTTATTTATTTATTTTTTTAACTAAGAAAGTTTTGTGTGTTTCTGTTCTAGATAAGTGTAAAAATACCAGAAGTGCTGTACTCACAGTTTTTTACATTTGCAATTCTGTTTTTTTGTTTTGTTTTGTTTTGTTAATTAAAATAAAGAAAATAAAAAGAAGGAAGTTTAACACAAGAAAAGAAAATATAATGTAACCTCTTGACATTTTCAAATTAATTTCATTTGCTTGGGGTCAGTAAATGGGAAAAGTCATTAATTGTTTTTGGACAGGATTCAGCTTCATTAGTACTGATGTTCAGTGCCATTTTAGATATTACTGGATATCACAGATATCTGGGATCTGGGGTTTATTAATAGGACATGGGATCCATGGGAAATTATCAGCCACCAGAAGCATCAGCTGTAGGCCAAGCATTATTGCTATCCATTAGGATAAAAGATGGCACTAAACCTCAATATTAAAGCAACCTAAAACTGAGGCATCTGATTTACAATAGGCAGTGCAAAACCTCTTACAGTGAGTACAGAGATAACCATTCTCCAGACAACTATACATTGCATGCTAGGTTGAGTTAAAAGCTGAACAGAGACAGCAACCTCTCAGGGTATTTCTCTTGTAAGAGGCTGAAATGAGACTTGGATTAGACAAGACTTCTAGTAGAGTACTTTCCAGTAGACTGACTGAATAACATGTATCTAATTGTTTTGCCTCTTATCTCAGTTTCCCCCCCACACTCACACCCTGAAGAATACTCAGCCTGATGCTTTAAACTGAAGTTCCTAGTCTATACTTTCTCAAAAATAAAATCAATATTTACTGCCACAGTTTGTTGTTTTGCTAATCTCAATTCATTAAACAAAATCTTGAGGATCAGTTTGAAAGGTATTGTAATGTCTTCAGTATAGCCTTTATTTCACAGACACTGACATTTTGCAATAATAATTTCAATGTGTATATCTGCAAGGAACAGTACATTGACTAATTAATGTTGTATGTTACTAAACTCACCTTTCTTCATAAATTCCTTCTGTGTTCTAGAAATTGTCTAAAATAATAAAAAGAATTGTATTTAAAAAATATGTTCTTACAAATTAAGTATCAACTTCTTAAAGATCTTTGAGCTTTACTGAGATAATCATATTCACCAGTCATACAATCTGTGAGTCCATGGTGTATGTGTTTAGGGTGAATATTAAGTTGCCGAATAGATAAAAAACTGATTCCAGAATGGTCAAAGCTTCCTAACACTTAAAACAACGAAGTGTCTAATTCTAGCTATAAGGGCTTGCCAGTAACTGAATCTGACCTTTTGCCATTTCACAGTTCACATACTATTGCTATATCCAAGCCCTCACTAGCCTTGCCCAGAGCTCCAGAGTGCATGCTGGAGTCTGCAGTGGCTAACAGGGCGGGAAAGTGTTCACGGTTTTCATCTAATGTGGTTTTCCAGCTTTAGACGCTCCTTTGTAATTTGGAATAAGGGTACCACCTACTGGCCATAAGTTTTTACATTCAGTGTCACTAATTGCTTCCTTATTGATTAAAACAACCTAATTTCATATTTCATAACATTATAGGCATGCAAATTTGCATAGCGTTCTTTTTGTTTTAAAAAAATTTATTGCTAAGGGGCAAAGGATTGAGAAAAATATTATACAGAACTTCTACTTTAGCAAAGTTTTACTAATACAGGTATGAATTCAGATATGAACAGGTAGCTTGATTTCGCCATTAATAGACAGGAATGGTCTCCATAATAATGTGCTTTCCTACAAGGAAATGTGGAAGATTGCCCTTTCCTCTCCTTCCTTTGAAGACATCCACAGGGAACAACAAAGTCTTCCTGCTCATGACTTTTATCTCACATCTCATAACTCTATCCTACATGTTTTTTGCCTCTGCAGCAGCAGCAAGGCATGCCCAAACTCTTTGTCTTCAGCCTTCATTTTCCACCAGTGCATAAAGCACAAAAGAGGAGAGGAAGAGACAGAGCTTCTTTTAGGAGTATTGAGGGTCCACAGAAAGAAGAAAAGGTCCTGTAAGTGCTAGGAGGTGAGTGATCTAGGTTGGGGCCAGGAGAACCTCAGCAGTTGTTCTCATTCCTCACCCAGCCTGCTCAAGACTATTCACCCTTGAAATGTCAGCTCTGTGAAATGCTGATCTTTTGTAACCTTACTTCTAAGGCCAAATTTCTGCAAGTTCCCATTTACCTACTTTGGTCTCAACCACCCCCTAAAAACAAGCCTCATAGACTCAACAGCCGTTGCCTTCATACCCAAATGCCCAGCCTTGTTACCTTGCTACCAGCCTACTAACATCTTTCTCCTGGACACATCCCAATATTCACCTCAACCTCTTGCCACCACAGCTCATTCTTCCTGCCTCATGCCCTTTATTCTCCTCAGACCTCATCAGCCAGTAATCTTACCAAACTGAATTTGCCTAGGTGGAAAATCTGGAATTGGCCCTGGTTTGAAATAGAAACATTTCATACAGTGAATAAGGAAAACATTTAATTAAACAAAGTCAAGAGGTATTTTAAATTTTAAATACATTTGTATGGTATTTCAAAGATAAAAATTACCCAATATGAAGGTTGGTATTTATTCTGGAAGAAAAAAAGCATAACAACCAAATGGCTACAAAATAACATTTGACAAATTCTAACTTATACTGTTTATTTATAATTTTCAGCGATTAGTATGATTAATTTTTGGAAAAGATTATCAAAGGTGGGAGTGGATTATTTGTCTTTTGAAGTCTGCAGATGGGAACTGGAAAATTAGCTTTAGCCTTGATTAAATTCTCTCATCTCCCTTATAGAAGAAGGCAAACTCAATGATGCAATCTTTCATTCTTCACTTATTAATTATGATTCTCTGAACTCTATCCAGTGACGAAAATTACTTGAGCAACAATTTAGACAGCTGAACTGCAAACCTCAGACCTTTGCCTTCTACAAGTCTAAAAAGAAAAGAGAATGTATAATGCAAGAAGGAATGTATAGATGATGGAAGAGGACGTGTAATGGAAGAAGGAAAATAGTATCAACACCTGTACAATGCCACTATTTAATATTTAAACACTTAAATATTTAATGTAGGACCTGTTTTTTCTAAACATCTGGTTCAATTTAGGCTGCCACACTTGCAGATAGGACAAAACCCAAAGGACCTATGGCATTGGCTTCAGAAAATCAGAAGGGCTGAGGCTATTCTGACCAGGCAGAAAATCATTGATGAATAATTAACTAAATGTTAATGTCACTGTGTTAATGTTAGAACAAAGTTTTGTAACCTTGTTGCAAGTCATACAACCACGTAGAAAATCCAGAATTAGGGGGTATAGTAGGCTTTTTTTTTTTTTTTTTTCCTATAAGAAGGATAGACTGATAAGGCATGTTTGCTAATTTTATCACCTTAAGCAGGGGAGCAGGAGGAAACCGAACCTTTGGAAAAAAAAAAAAAAAAAAGGACAAAATCACCTTCTTTGAGGTGAGAAGATTAACAGATGATTAATCCTGTACTTCCTGTAAGCAGAGAACAAAGTGGAAGGTTTCATATTTTTTCTGGAAGAAGGTTTTATTATATTGAAGACTGAGTATGAAACTGCTTTCAGTTCTGTATGTAATTCAGACACCTTTGAGAGTTTCAGTCATATCCAATAGTAACATGGAGAGAACGGAAAAAGACAAACAATAATTAAAAAAAAAATAATCACGGACCGTGGACTATACAGGAAACTCTTTTAGGAAGAAAATAATTTCAAATAATTGGCTGCTTATTTGTGCAACAGAACTTTAGGTAGTGGAGCAATGTCATATAGCCATATCACTTTAGTTATAAAAAGGAAATGGACTCATTACAAAACAGCCTATTATTTTAGAATTAATACATAAATAAAAATGGTATGTCATACCTGACATGAATAACTTGTGAAACTCATTGCCATGTGATTGAAATGGAATGAGCAGTGCTTAATAAACTGGCAATATTTATTATAACAAAGCTGTTCAATATTATTATAAGTGTGATAGATTTTTTGCTTTCATAAATACACGTGGAATTAAAATGGTACAATTTTCTAATGATTTTACAGAAGCATAGGACTAATTATTTATAAATTAGGTCTGAGGCCTTCCAGATTTCGGTGAGTAGGAAAAGAGACATAATCTAAATCTGGATATTGACAAAAATTTACCAGCTATATCATGCTCTTGGAAGTATTGAAATGGGCTGAATGTTCCAGTAGGCAAAACCCAGGCTTAGAAGCAGGTGTTCACACGTTCTGTGTACAGCTATGATGTATGTCATCTTGAACATAGTCTCACTTAAAATAACAAGCAAAAGAAAAGGATCCTGTCCACCGAGTATGTGTGGCAGCAATTATGAAAATATCCCATGTTCAACATTTTCCTTCCCTCAATGGTAAGATCTCTTCCTCCTTTGCAAACTGGTAAAGGAGCAGCAGCTTTACGCTACCAAAGGTCCTCTCATGCCAGCAGAATTTCCTTCCAGCTTCCCAGTGACCAGAGGGTATCCTTTTATCAAGAGAGGGGCTGGGTAATGATATTCATAAAGCCAATTACATAGTTTTGTCCACCATTTGACACTAGGTCTAATAAAACTATTGTAAGAAAACATTTCCCCATCATAAAATGACAATTGACTGGCTTTAGCACACTCCTATGAACTGGCTGATCTTGCCAGAGCTCCAGCAGAAACTGGCAGATGAGCTGACTGCTTGGCTGTGCCCATGTGACCTAGCTCAGCAGGAGTCCTAAATACCCTGGAAAGCTTTTGCTGTCTTGCTGATTTCCAAGATTAAGTTTCCTGGCTCTGAGACTGCTTAGATCACTTAGCAGACAGTTCTCCAATGTCTTTTGGCATTATACCTCAATATCCAACAGAAACCTTTAGTGGATATGTGGGACCAAAAAAAAAAAAAAAAAAGTAGTGAAGACATTCACTGAGGATTCTGGAGAACAGTTCCACGGCAAAGTATTTAGTTCTACAATAATGATTAAGGAAAAAAAAAACAAAAACAACAAACAATGTATATCATGAACTGTCAGAAAACATGCATATTCAGTGCAATGCAAAAGAAAACGGTGGTACTAAAGGTCATGGGCAGACTTTTTCCTCTAAGATATTAACCAAAATATGAGGGTAAAAAAAGATAATAGCAAAACGAAACTCATCTTGACACTGAGTTTTTGCAAAAGAAAGTAATCAAATTCCAGCAGTACTGAGAATATATAGTAATATCCTGTAGTCTGTATGATAAATATTGCTTGATTTATTAGCAAAATATTTTGAAGTATCATGTGCAAAATTCTGTCTTGTTTTACAGACCAGTTATTTTTAATACTGACATTTATGTTTAGCATTAAGGGCATCCTCAAACCCTTTAAAATTTAAAATTCTTAAAATTATATATCTGTTTGAAGCAAATAAGCTGAATAAGGTTTCTATAAGAACAGTGTAGAAAATTCACATTTTTAAGTTATTTGGTACACCAAAGCCTTAAGGACCCACTGAAGTCTACTAACACTAAGTAATTTTTAACTGTAAAATTTTTCAGTTATCATGACAAATAACTGCTGAAAAGTTTTGTCTTTTTGTTTTCTTCCACCAGATGGTGGTATATTGCAAAAAAAAACATACTTGTGAGGTCTGTCGACTCCCCCAAAAGCAAGAGAAATACTTCATTAGTAAAATTACTTTCCTTCAAATCTGTTTATTATAGTTTTAGATGTCACTTTGCTTTATTTTGAATGGATTGAAAAGGGGAATAGTCAAACGATTTTTTTTAATAATATATATTTTTAATACATTTTTATCCCATTTCCGCAACGATTCCTGACTGCACTGCTTTCACCTATCTCATTTTAGCAGTCTACTAGCTGTATTTTGCTCTGTGTCTCCCTGTAACACTGATGCATATTTCTGATAGGTAATCCAAATAAGTACTTAAACTATATTTAGATATTGAGATACAACTCCAGAATGTTATGAATGATTTGACATGAGCCCAAGAAAGGGCTTAGCTTTGTCTTAAAGATGGGCCTTGGCTTTAACATGGGAAGACTCCTGCTAATTCTGACAGAATTACGTTGGCTAAAATGTAGAATTGTGTGCACAACATCCACAGCACCTTCTGGAACTGAGTAACTCAGCAGAAACAGTAAATTTTAAAGCTTGTACAGGGCTTATATTGCAAGAGCCAGCAGGGGGTGATGTGACTTGGAATGTTTCGAGCTTTAGTCTATCTTTTTAATACTCTTAATGTTCATGTTCAACTACTGTAATATTGAATTAGAATCTATATCTTCAGTCGTTTCAGTGCTTACAAGAAAAAAAAAATACAAAGGGGTCCCCCTTGCAAACTTTGTATTCTCATCAGAGAAGCCAGTGATTGTCTTCTATTGGGAAACAATCTCATAATCCGAACAAAATTAAAGCTGTATATTACTGGTTTTAACAAGGGAAAAGCTTAAAATTTTCAATAATACTGTTGTCTATGTTTTATTCAACTTGTCTCTCCTGGTAATGCCTTGATATGCATTCACAAATAAAAGGGTACAGTTTGCTAATCCTCAAATTCCAGAGGCTGAGCTCAGGGCCCCTGGGAATATGACGCTCAGCACAAGCCCTGACACTGCACCCTAACCTGTATGGCTGTGAAAAGTAGGCTTCAAGCCTGGAGAAGCATTGTTTTTTTAATTATCCTGTGCTTATGTGAAAGTCAAGCCTCCGATGCTAAACATAATTAAAGCAGATATTCTACTTTTTGGTCCCAAACATGAAGCAGACCAGGCTCCCAGCTCTGTCATCCATACTCTGCTGTTATTTTCTGCCAAGTTGACTGCTGACTCTTCAGCCACCTGCATGCTAATTACATGCATCATAACACCACTGATTATGAACAGCAGCTCAAAATCTTACCCTGGGCTGCAAATTGGCTGATATGACACGTAAGGTTGGAAATGATCTAACTTTATAAGCTTGTCAGTGTACATGCTGAAGGGGTGGCTTGCTCTATAATAGTACCTTGTATTGCTGATAGCCTCCTCAAATCTGTAGTAGGAAGTAATTCACCTTGCCCAGAAAGAAACATAAAAGTAAAATGCATGTCTTTGTTAAAGTCAAAAGTGCTCACCAGCAGCTGGGAAACTGGTGGAGCATAAAAGCCATGGAAACTTCTATATTTCACTCATGGTTTTGTTTACAATTTAAAGTGGGCCCAAAACAGTGTTAGACTGGGGAAATGAAGCAATAACTTTCAAATATACCAATTATTTTCAAACGGCAATTTATGGTTTACATGCTGGCTCAGTTTTCTGGTGCTCATCTTGAAATAGTTTGAAAAAAGGCTGTACGCAGAAAATACCATTTTCTAAAAGGCAGTCTTGATTACAAAAAATGATTCCTTACTTTACAATAGGTCAAGTAGTGTTTGGTTGCAATGACAAGGTCTGAAACACTGTGTTGCTTCCTCATTTGCTGTAAAACACAGAAAAGAGCATTATCCTTAGAGTCTCTCTCACTTTTTATTGGTCTTTTTTTTTTTCCTTATCTTCTCCTTCTGAATAGAATATTCACCAGCCCAGTATGATCTCCCTTTTTGTTACAGAATTAAGGAAACAGTACACATCTGATATCTAGAAGATCTAGAAGAAGATCCCTGCTCAGCCAAGCTGATCTTCCACCCTGCCTGCTTGAATTCTGACATTTTGGAATTGCCTGTTCCTGTGCTCTTAAGAGGTGGTACTTGACTGACCAGCACTCATGGACACCAATGTCATCAAAAGCGGTTTCCCAGGGGACCTTACCAACTAGTTCCCTGAGCAGTCTGAAGTCTGCTTTTCCCAAATCCAGGGTTGAAGTGTTGGTGGCAATTTCCCTCCTACCACCAAAGATTCTAAACTCAACTACTTCATGGTTACTATGGCCAAGACAGCCACCAATTGCCACTTCACCCACAAGACCCTCTCTGTTTACAAGCAACAAATCTAGGAGGGCACCTTTCCTAATCAGCTCCCTTAGTATCTTAGTACAAAGAAGTTACCATCAAGGTGTTTTAGGAATCTCCTGGCCCTGTCTGTATCAACTGTGTGGTATTCCCAGTTCATGTCTGACTAGTTGAAGTCTCCCATAAGGACAAGAGCAGCTAATCTATACATATCTCTTAGTTCATTAAAGATAATTCATTGATGTCATCTTCCTGGCTGGGTGGTCTGTAGTAGACTCCCACAAAAATATTCACTTTATTTGCTTGTCCCTTAATCCTTACCCAGAGGCTCTCAACTGTGTTATCACCAATTGCAAGGTCCATACAGTCCAACCCCTCCATTATATACGACACCACCCCCTTACCTTGCCTGTTCTGCCTATCCTTTCTGAAGAGCCTATGATCTTCCATTATAACACATCAGTCATAATATTGTCCATTTATTTGACCTTTTCCTGTTTTCCCAAACCTTTTCAGCTGGTTGTACAAAACTGTGCTGTTTCAGTAAGTTTCAGCTTTCTACATTATCAGTCTCAGTGAATGTCTGTACTGGTGAATTTGAGATATCAGTTCTCATTCACACCTGTTGCCAAACACATTTTCTTGGTAAAAGTTTAGCTGAGGAAGATGAGTCAGAGAGCTTTTCTTTATCCTCAAAGGGGCACATTAATTTCTAACAGAAAAGCACTGAAGTGCTTGAGTGAAGAGAAATCAGGTTTACAAGCACCATGCTTCAGAGATTTTAACACTCACTCTATCTAAATAAAGACTTTACTTTTCACAGGAAATGTCAGAGCCTTCTTTCACATTAAGGCATGCCTTGGGAAGTCGTGCAAATAGTACATTTTGTTTCTTCACACACTACTGAAAGCTGCTAATAAGGCATCAAAAATGTTTTAGCACAGCATATCTTCTTTTGCCTTCTGCCTTGTTGAATGCTCAGAAGAGATCTTGCTCATAATCTATATTATCCACGTCAGAGAAACATGAATTTGGGAACCAGGTCACAGAACCATGTATTGAAGTAGGCTATCTGATGTACCATGATTGTGCTAGATACTTGAAGAAGATCTACTTTGTTCAAAGACCAGTTTCAGATGACTTTTTTTTTTTTTTTTTTTTTTTTAAAGAGAGTATAAATTTCTGGACTCTATCTCTAAACATCTATCTCTGAAGCCTGGCTTACAGAAGCTATAGTTCTCAATGCCACTCCAGGTTCATACACTGAAGGAAAACTTTCATAGAAATAGATGTTTCTCACAGGTATTTTTGTGCCACAAATAATTTGAGAAAACACAGTTCAGCAGTGAAGCATCACAATTTTTATTAATAAATTCAAGTATCAGCAATCCTGTATTGTTTCAGTTTATGGACACAGTGAGTGGGTTCTCAATAGATATTTTGCTATTCATTTGCTGTATAAGTAACATAAGAAAACACCTTTTAGGGTGCAGGCCACGCAGAAATCACCCTTGTTGGAACCCCAAAGACTTGAACATTTTACTGATGTGAAGATGAAGGGCTTTTCACAACCACACAGCCTCATTTGGCCATCTCTAGTTCTTCAAATTATAACAGCATCCTATTTGAAACAGAGCAACAAACGGGAGCCCTGTTAGAATGAACAGAATATGAAGGTCTGAGAATGCAAATGCAGAGAAAATGATAAAAAATACCAAAGAAATAAAATCATGAAAAATGAAATTTATAGCATTTATGAATTTATTTATGAAATTTATAGCATTTGAGTTAACTTAGTCTGTATACAGACTAAGCTCAGTCTAGCTTTTATTATCGACCTTCTTTGTATTACAACAGTCCCTTCATTTCTTCATTGCTCTGAGTATTATATAAGTATTTAACAAAGACATTTCTTAGCCTGTTCAAAGAGTAATTTCCTTATTTTTATTCAGCAATAAATATTTATTTAAATGTAAAGAAGAAAGTGGAACACAGATCATGTTTTGACCCTCTAAACAAAGGTGAATTCTCCCTGAAGCATAATCTTCTCTATGCTAGCATTAGATATTGTTAGATTGGTTTGAGTCTGGGTTTGAACATATCCCAGAAGAAAAATGCTTACTGTTTTGGTTGGAGCCTGTATTGGGTTTACATGATAATGTTTTGGTAGCTCGGGCGCTGCAGGGGTTGGATCTGGGGGAAGAGTCCAGAAGCTGCCTCATGTCAGGTAAGAGTGAGTTCCAGATGGTTTTCAAAAGAGACCTGCCACTAGCCAAAGCTGAGCCAGTGGACAATGCTGGTTGGGCCTCTGGAAAACATATTTAGAAAAGGGAAGAAAACTGCTGCACAACAGCACCTGGGAGAGAGAAGAACAACAAAAACAAAAAAATAGAGACTCTGCAGACACCAAGGTCAGTGCAGCAGGAGGGCAGGAGGTGCTCCAGGCACAGAACAGAAAGTTCCCCTGCAGCCTGTGGAGAGGCTCCTGGTGGAGCAGGCTGTCCCCCTGCAGCCCAGGGGTCCCACACGGAGCAGATCTCCACGCTGCAGCCTGTGAAGGAGCCCCCAGTGCAGCAGGTGGATGTGGCCTGGAGGAGGCTGCGGCCCAGGGAGAGCCCCCGCAGGAGCAGGCCCCAGACCATAGCTGCAGCCCGTGGAGAGGAGCCCACGCAGGAGCAGGGGGTCTGGGGGGAGCTGCCAGCTGCGGGGGACCTGTGCTGGAGCAGTTTGCTCCTGACGGAAGGACCCCATGGTACAGAGCCTTGTTGGAACAGTTCTTGGAAAACATTTGTCTGTGGGAAACCCACAGAGGATCAGTTCAGGAAGGATGGCATCCCATGGGAGGGACGCTGGAGCAGGGGAAGAGAGTGGAGGAGCAGTAGAGATGAAGTGTTATGGAGTGACCACAACCCCCATTCTCCATTCCCCTGTGCCACTCAGGAGGAGGAGGTAAAAGAAGGTAGATGGAGGGGAAGGTGTTTTTAGTTTAATTTTGGTTCGCACTACTCTCTACTCTTATTAGTTGGCAATGAATTAATGTTCCCCAAGTTGAGTTTGTTTTGCCTGTGAAGGTAATAGGTGAGCATTCTCCCTGTCCTTATCTCACCCCATGCGGATTTCCATTGTATTTTCTCCCCCTGTTCTGTTGATGAGGGGAGTTAGTGACTGGGTGGTGTTTGGCTGCCTACTGGTCTTCAGCCACAACAGAGCCAGATAGAAGGAATACCCAGGTAACATCTTCCCACATTTTCCAATTAAGACCCTTCTTTGTCTGCATTTTATTTCCCACTTGCTTGTTTCCTTAAAGATCGTTTCAGTAGAAGTATCTAATAGAGAAATCTAAAAAATCACAAAGGTATATATATATATATATAATGTTCATAATTCCCACAGTCTCCACAGGCAGGATCTTGGAATATTAACTCTCAACTTCACTACACTGAAAAGTTGCCTTCAGTAAGTGGAAAAGTTTGAGGAAAATGGCAGTTAAGTATTCAAGTATTTCAGCTTCAAAAGCAGTTGCAATCTTAGTACTTTGGTGTCTTCTGCATATTAAAGACAATCATTCGGAAATTTATATCATCATTGCCTATTTCTGTGGCAAACTGAAAGACTATCAGTGTACCTTAGTATTATGCAGTTACATATCCCCATAAGTTATACTCTCTTTGCTGCAAATTTCAGAATAATTTTAATCATCATCTATTCATGACTACATACACATATACCTTTGCTCCTCTTGTTATTATTCTTTTGATTCCTACTTTTTTCACAGAACAAAAGGCATGTTGCCTGTTCCAAACAGCTCTTTATTTAAAAGATCAGTAAATAAGATACTAAAACACAACAACAACTGCAGTATACAGGTTATACAACTTCCCTAAGGGTTTGGTAGCACTCAAAAATAACCAAGTTATTTAATTCATGCAAGAACCATTAAGTAAACTGTTTCTACTATCTTCTCTATAACTGCTATAAAATTGGATATATTTATTCCCCATTTTTTGGAGAAGGATAATTGTTTTTTAGCCATAAGGATTACTCATTTAATTAACTAAATTGTTTTTACTTTCCAGTAAAAGGCTTTATAATATTATGTTCTACAACAGTTGTCTTTACATTTATAAAAATATTATGATTTTGAAAATAAATGGAGGAACCACACCATTCACTTCAGACAAAATGATTCCCAAGTCATATTGCTCTATGGACAGCTTTCATTAAGAAAATAATTCACAATACAGTGCTTTGTGTGTGTGTGTGCGTGCACACGTTTATTTTAGGCCTTGAGTTAAATACTTCTTGGAAAGAAATAATAAATATATTAAATTATAAAATATAACATTATATTATCTGTTATGCAGCTTGGATTTTTTAAATGATGAATCAGTAAAACCTGCAATAGTGTTTTGTTTGTTTGTTTTTTAATCTCCAATCTACCCTCAAGATCAAATTTGCTAGCATAAAAGTAACATCAGTTTTTCATTCACATACTATTAATGCTTTGCTAAGCAGCTTAGATACTACATCAGGCTGTTGACAAGCATTCATAGAAGAAACGTGTAGACTATCCAAGGAGCACCTTATGTAGACGTAAAAGAATCATATCCTGCAAAGCACTCCTACAACTGAATTTCAAGAGTAAAACGGTTATGAGGATTCTTATTAACTTTCATTTCTCTCAGTTGATCTTAGTGGCTTGAAAACAGTGCTAGTTTAATACTGCATTGCATCTTTTGACTCGAAACAGCCTGGTATGCTAGGAGCCCAAACAAACAACTGCTATTCCTTCGTAATTCAAATGCAATTATCTATAGTCCTACCTTTTCCCTCTGTAAGATGGGATCTGAGGAGTCTCCTGAGACAACAGCTATACATGTGCACTCTCATCTACTTGGAAACAGCAAGTCTTAGTTGGGCAATTAGCAGATTCTGAAGGCTTTATGTTTCTCCAAAACCTCCTGAATGCTTCCCATGCTGTTTCCCCATATTGCTACTTCAAAGGAGTCATCAATTTTAGCCAACTGGAGGTTGCCTGCCAATGAGGTACCACAAAGCTTTTTCCAGTCCATTTGTTGATTACTAGGTCTCTCAGACCCATCCAGGTATCCTGAACCTGGCACATCAAAACTGATGCTAGACATTTTATTTTGTGTGCATGTCTTAAAGTGCCACCTGCTAGATTCAAGAGATTGGATGAAAATTTCAAATTTCAGTAGCAATGAGAAAAGGCAATCAAATATGTTTTAGCTCTTCTTGTTCTCAAAGCTTAAAAGCATGATTCAGATGCACCCTGGCAGTGCAGTAAAGGGAGGGAAATAAAAATAAGTGGAAATCGATTTATTACTTTATTTATATGTCAGGATCCTTTATTCAGCTTTGCAGATTTTGCAGCCTCATTCATGGCTTTTTATTTTATTTATTTATTTATTGAGTTTTGTAGTTATTAAAATCTCGTTTCCCAGGTTCTTACTGGAGATCAACAGCTCCCTCCACTTCCTTTGCTATCTGGACAGCAAGGTACAAGTTCTGCAGGTTTTCTGCAACTGTTGTTTTATGACTGCCTGTAGTCAGCCTAATATTTGGGATGTGGAGAACATCAATGATTGGTCTGGTACCCTGGAGAATTTCAGGAAAACCTGCTCCTGGTTGTGCACTCCTACTTTCAAGTATTATAGTAGTAGCTTGCATCCTCAGCTTGATACTGCACAGTGCAAACTAATAACTAATCCTGGGGAAAAGACTAAAGAACAAGGCCAAATTATCATGACTGTGTTGTTTGTTAGTTAAGAGTAGAGTGTGATACACAGCTACAATCACACATCATAAAATTAAATCGTCTATTTTCATAAGGAAAGTCCAAATTTCATCCATTCTGTTCACAACACAGCCATTTAACTTTTACCTGAAACCTAAAACTAAGCTTGGACTCATGACAGACAGAAAACAACAGATTTTATAATACACCACAAGTGTGACTCAAGAAAGCTATTTTATCACCACAAATTTAACCTTGAGAAGAGTAACAATTACTTTTTAATGTTGTTTCTTCCAAAGAATAGCTAAGAAATATATGATTTAGAGATGATAAATTATGAGCTTCTCTATGCTTAACTTTTCTTATTTAGGACATTTTTGAGACTACAGATGATAGCTATTCAAATATATGTCATATCAAGCTAAATTTTAGTTAATTTAAATTCTACATTAGAAATAGCTGAGAGGTTTATGCAGTTGGTCCACATGACAATATCCAATATCTGAGAAGTACAAGAAATAATAAAGGTTCTGAATAACTGGTATGATTATTCATCTATAAACTTCATATAAACATGAGTGATGGACTATGTAGGAAAAAATGTTCTCTGTGGAGACAGAGAGCACATCTCTCAGTAATTACCTTTGTAAAACACAACTGTCCACATCAAGAGGAATTTATTTAAGCCAAGGTGACAATCTGAGTTAATGTCTTCAAACCAACATTTTTAAACTTAAACCAATTTTGAGGTACGGTGGGAAAAAAGCTGTCTGAATTTACAAATCTTTGCATATTGTGAGGGTCTCTTCTGTCTTGAAGTTCTTTCAGTGCTCATTGTTGCTGCAAATACAGCATGTTCTTCACAAGCAGTGCACAACTAGGGCCAAGGATCCCACTTAAAGAATGGGCAAAATAGAGACAAATATGCCTGCCTGCCTATTTTATTATTATTATTATTATTATTATTATTATTATTTTATTATTTTTTAAGCTTGCATCATCTGAAAAGGAGGGCTAAAGGAAGACTGAAATTCCGTAAGAGTGAGATTAGCAGGAAACAGGAACAGTTAGACGTCAAATGAGATTTCAAGAAAATAAGGGGCCCCCAGACATTAAAACATCCTTTTACAGCTCTGTTTATCTGGCTTAATAATGTGTTTTCAGTGTGTTTTCTAACATTTTAATGCTGTTACATTTGCTTTTCACCAGTGACCAACAACCTGAAATGCCAGCATTGACTTTACTGAACAGTTATGAATATTGTTTCCTCATTTAGTTAGGACTTCCTTTCACTCTGGATGACGTTGCTCTGACAGATCCCTGAACACCTCCATCAAATGCTAGGGAACATTTTAACGAGCTACCTTCTGTCACACTATAAGATCTACCTCCTCCGGTGACACACAATAGCTGACCATGTGTGGATTCACACTGTGCTGAAAGTAAATGGGTTATTTTAAGCCATTTTCAGACAGTCAATCTAGTTAATCTGTGCCTTGCAAAGAGAAAGCACAGAGTCAGAGTGTAATTTCCACTTGAAGGTAGGGTACTAGTTAAGGGTGGAATCCTTTAACCAACATTGTTTGAGATCCTCAAATGAAACACAGGTGTGTGCTTTTTTCTCTCAGATGACAACAACATTATAATTTTTTTAAACTCTTACACTCTTAAAATGAATACACAGAGAAAAGTACCATGGCAAGATATTTCTTTTTTTTTTTTCTTTTTTTTTTCTCTTTTTTTCTTTTTTTTTTTCCTGTGCATGTTTGTGTGTTCTCTACAAAATAGTGATTAGAATAGTGATCCGAAGTCTCTTTCTTTCCTTTTTTTTCCCCATATATTACTTGCACTGAATTTTTGAACAAACTCCATCAAACTCCATTCTGCTCTGTTATTTCAGATCAACAGCTAATTTAGAATTTACGGTATCCATAACAGGACAGAGCTTGTAGGTTTTTGGAAAGAGAGGTGTTTCTCACTTAAGAGCACACTGTCTCCAGTCAAATTCTACAACTGTTTCACAAAAACAAACAAAAAGAAATTAATCTACTAGAACCATATTTAAGTGAAACTCTTAAACACATTAAGCATTTAAACCATTGAGACCAAATGTGCTTAATTACTTTGCTCTATTCAAATTATAATGATTATAGTAATTAGTGCATGCTCAGTTATATCTTGTGAATGCATGCATTTAATGGTATTTAATATATAAACTGATAACATTTGCAGTGAGAAAAGGAAATAGAAATAGATGTAGTGTAATGAAAATACATTTTACAGTAAAAAGATAACAAATAAATAAAATTCTTCCCCATGTAACAAAGTTGATATAACCATTGGTAGCGGTGTATTTTTCCATGCTACTTATCCCTCTGTATGTTTAATAATAATTGTCAGAAAATATGACCTATGAGATGATTTGGTAATTCTCTGTGGGGTTTTTGCCATTTTTTCAAACATTTTGAAGAAATACCTCAAACAGAAAACAGGTAGGCTTCAAAAGCAATGTCTATTCCCACTTTTTGTCTCCTGGTCTGAGCATCAAGTCTTCATGGGTCACAGACTCTCTCTCTATTTTAACTGTTGTTGTTTCCCCCAGTTCAAATGGTTTTCTTCCAGACTGGAATCCAGGAGCACTGAGATCCCACATCTGATGTAGGGATTAGACACATGGAGCTGGAGAGTGTGTGAGTTTCAGGTGGTACTTGAGAACTTACAACTTGAAAATACTTTTTTTCTTTTTTTTTTTTTTTTCCATGATGGGCGCTTCCCTTTTGGTGGACTTCCAAGACTATCTTCAGCTCCCAAAACTACCTGTTGTTATTACAGATTTGTAGAGGGAGGGAGCTTTGTAGAGGGAAATAGCTTTCAATAGTAAATGTAAGATGTTCTAATTTTTATTCCTCTTTTAAATATTTTTTTTCCCAAATTTCTCATATAACTGGATTAGTATAGTGACTTTTCCAGTAACACCACAGGAGAATGAATCATCTTTTATTTTTTTGTTTTAATTTTTTTTTCCTGAGCACTCATAAATTAGGTAAACACCATAAATTATTTTACTGATTTAATAAACTCTTTTCCTTATTTAGTCAACGTTACATGAGGTTCTGAAGCATATCTGGCTGTGTTCTCACTAGCATACTTTGTTAAAGTCTCATTAATGCATTTTCTTAAATTATGGCAAGTGGCAAGTCAGGGATCAAGAATTTAAATTCACTTACAAGCAGGCTGTTTTAAATACGAATTTTGAAATTGCCAATAAATATTTGACCATATTTCCTTACTTACTTAGACCTAATCCCTAATAATTTAAATTGGCCAATCTATAAAATATGGCAGCAGTTCTTAATACTGTATTATATAAAAACTTGCAAGCATATATATGTTTGAGGTGTTCCAAGAACAAGTTTCCATAACAAGAAATTGTTAAGATTCTCAGTAAAGACAGTATCAATTTCCTTGGTGTATGTCACTGTGTGAAAATAGGAAAAATACTGTATTGTTGGAAATATGTTGAAATCTCAGTAGTGTGCAATACATCATGCTTAGAAACTAGATTTATTTGCAAATGTATTGATCCAATTAATTTCAAGTAGGAAAAAAATCACAAACAAGAAACAGCCATTGCAAACAACAACAAAAAAAGACAGTTATGTTGTCATCTTGATGATTTTCCATAGTATATTTTCACACAAGTATGATTTTAGATCTAAATAAGATAACCATAACACACAGTTACCTATAAACTAAACACACATTGTTTTCCTCTGCTGCATCAGTAATATGAACTTCTCTTGAGTATGTATGGTCTTCTAGCTTTGTTCACATGTAGTTGCCTCTTCAGAATATAGGGATTTTTTCTTTTCATTATTTCCTTTTCTTGGCTTGAGTTCTCTAGATCATAAGCATCTTGCTGAAGTAACTGTAGGATGTCAGAAGACACAGAATGGTATCAGGGTTTTTTGGTAATGAAAATTATCAATTCCTAGAGAGCTTTATAAGCCCCAAACTCAGACCTAACCTAATATCAGGCTACAAATTTGCTGAATCCTATGGAAGTGATATTTAAATTCTGCTGAAACTAATGAGATCATTGGTTTTGACTAGAGAAAAGCTGATATGCCCTTCTTCGATTAGATTTGACTTAAAGCTTCCTAATGATTGTCACTTTATAATTTAACTGAAAGACCTCCTAAAACACCCACTCCTTGCTGTTTTCAGCTTTTGAGGAATATTTTTATCTCCAAATTCCTACAGCTAAAAAATCAAAATTTATGATGAGTAAGTAAGAAATGAAATAAAGCTAAATTTTTATCAATCAAATATGTTATGTAACTGTGTTTTACTTGGAGTTTTTTAAGTGTTTTCTTCAGATTAATTCTTGCTTGATCTATTAGGATTTCATCCATTTTCTTATAACATTCTTCCATGGTCAAGTACAATCCTACTGATTTTAGCTGATTGTGGCTGAAAGGAATTAAACTAAAAATATTTTTAGACCCACCTCAATATTTCCCTAAGCAATCAAACTCTGTTACTCACTTAATTACGTAATAAATAAGAGCTCATCTACATTCTGTTGATATCAATGGAAAAGCTCTTCTGGTTTCAACAGACTTTGGAATCAATCCTGGACGAGTAAGATAATAAGAACTTGTTTCATTGCATAAACTGTTTATTTCAAGCCTGCTCCCTCTGTCTCTACCCCTTCTTTTTCTATTATGCCTTAAAATTTTTTGTGCTGCTTAACAATGTTCCTAAGCTGAGAGAGAAATATCCTTTTTTAATTTCACGTGGAGTATGGTTAGGAGTGGTGCTTCCCAACCACCACAAAAAGTGATACAATTGTAATTGCAGGAGCTGTGATTAAGTTACAGGCTATTGCATGTGGTCAATGCTATGGTAGCTCCTTTTCAGCAATAAATGTTAACAATGGAGTCATCAGAAAACTGGTTCTCAGAGACGTTGCAGACTTTTGTATGGGCCATCCTAGCTGGTATGAAAGATTGAGAATAAGCAAATATAGAGCTGTGATTCAAAAAGCAAAAAGGTATTAGGACTCAGCCAGACTGCCCATGTATCTGTAACAGCTGAAGAAATGTGGTTTTGCTGGGAAGCGGGTAGTGCTACTACACAAAGCAACTTTTAATGTAATACATATCAGTGTAAATGGATTCTGTTAAGTGTTCTTCATGTGATCATTGCACTAAGGTACATATGACAGGTGGACTAAAAACAATCACTATTTAGGATTAGCAGTCTTCAGGTGTGGGAGAACGGGAAAGCAGGATTCCCTTGATTCTGGTTTCCTAGCAATGGTAAGTCCAGAGTACCTGGTAAAATTACATGTATACATGGGCATGTGTCCATGTATTTTGAAGCCAGTTTGTCTTAGGGCCTTGAAAGGTTTTACAGAAACTCTGCCTACAGTTAGTTATGCCTGAATAAATACACAGTAATTTCATGTGTGTTAAGCAGATTTTAATTTTGTGCTCTGGTTTGCTGCCACATGCTTGTTTGGTTTCCTGGAATGGCTATGAAAAGTGGAGAAATTATGTAGTTAAGAATACTTCACATATGTGCATGCATCTTTGTCCAAAACAGGCATTCAGCTCTTGAAAAACTACATTAATTCACAACCCTTTCACTAACAGCCATATTAGAGGTATTAGGTATTACAGAATATCAAAAAGGTAAGGAAAGTTTAGACAATATAACAGGAGTGATTTAAGCCAAGAACACGCAAGGCTTGGAATGCATAGGGTATGGATTTTAAAAGATCACTGTGAAGACAAAGGGATCACAAAAGCGTAATAGGCATTGAAACTTGCATTTGTGACACTTTACCTCCCAATGCTGAAAGGCTCTACTGTGGCAAACTTTCTGGAGTTGATATACTGTCAGCATTGCTTCCAAGCTGAAGCCATCCAGACCAGCAGGGAACTGTCTTCCTGAAATGAGATCCTCTTCATCTGCCTCTACTGTTTCCCCCACTTGGTTGTTCATGTTGTTGACAAGATTGCAGACATTTAACAGGGTCGTTTTCCAGTAAGGAAGTTTTGCTCTGTTAATCTGAAAATACAAATGCCCTCTACTTAATGTATTGCAATTTTTGGTTTGTTTCGAGTAATGATGTGTGATATTCAAGCATTTTGGTAGGAACAAGTTTGCTTGTTTAAAGTCCTTTTCATCTGCCCAACTTTAATACAATAATTAGAGAGTGCAGAAATTAGGACAACTCCTTTATTAAAAACACTAAGTCTGTTTCCCCACTGCCTTACCCTCAAGGTAGATATATGCGATGTTGAAGTAAACTGCTACCAAACCAGAATGGTAGCATTTCATAGTCATTCTACACAGGTGCAAACAAAAACACAAATGGAAATTAATATAATATAAATTCATAGGTGTAAGTCAGGACAATGAGTCAGGACCACTGGATAAATTCCCAGTGCCAGATTCCAAGCTGGATGCTTGTGGTTAACTAGAAACTCCTCCCTAGTTCAGAACAAATACCAGTCATTTCAAAATTCCCCAAGAAAAGGACAGAGTCCCTGCTTCAGGGCAAGCTGTCTGATGAGGCTAGATCTGATGTTACGGAATTTGTAAGCCCCAGGATTTTTGGACACTGGAGAGTCATGAACATGAGAGATGTGTATAGAAGGTCTAGGGACTTGGATAAAGGTGGAGCAAAGATGAAACAGAGTTGTGCAAACAAAGTCTTCCTGATTTTGTGGCTGGACTGAAAAACTGAGACCAACTGTTTTTGGGTGGTCCATAATGAACTATCTCAGAGTTGTTACAGAAAGACAAAAATAAACAGAAATTTCACCATGGTCTGTGACAATTGTTGCTTAATCGAATACCTTACGTTATTTAAGAGCTATGTTTCTTTTAAAACCTTTAAAAATACATGAGAAAAAACATTTTTACTTTCTATTAGTATTTTTTTCAAGCAACTGTGGTAGTAGTTTTCTTTAGCTTTGATCATCCATGGAAAAAAGTGAAGTGAAAAAAATAATTCCTACCTCATTCACTGTTCTGTTTTCTTTGCCACTTTCTTTCTCACACTATCAATTATTTCTTCCAAATTGTATTCCTCTTATTGATGGGTATTAGTTTACTACTTACTGAGACTAGTTTCCTTCAACTGGAACTTGTGACGTAGCAATCTCCAATCAAAAGCCAAAGAGTAAATTTCTGTTTATTAATGGCAAGGTTTTCCTTGCTGAATACATTAGAATTACACTCTACTAATGAACTAAAATGCAGTTTCTCTTCCTGGATGTACCAAATTAAATACAGTTATTGCATTAATACAGACATTGCCTTTTACTAACCAACAGCATTAACTGAGAGTGTGAATGCAGTTCTTACCTAGTTGAATATTTGGTAATCACACAACCTGTAGTTTCTTCAAAGCAATTTCTTAACAAAGAGGTATTGTATGTAAGATTTGTGCATATTTGCTACAATTTTTTGAGGGAAAAGAAAGAAAATGGAGAGACGTGAACAAGAAACAAGAAAGGCTCTCATCACTAATATCATTAGTTGAAAGAAATGCCCTTTTGTCTTTAATCATTACTTCAGTATATATCTGATATATGCATGCATTTCAGAATGAGAGTAATTTAGTCCTTTGATACAACTGCTGTGTTCTTAGCTTCCTGACAGGGCTCAGAAAACAAGTAGTATTTTGTTCTGAGGCTAAGAAGAAAAATCCCAAATTTTATTCAGAAGGTTCTGCATTGTTTTGGCTCATCTGCTGTCCCATTCAGGTGCTCCATTCCGGAAATTAGTCTGTTTAATTATTTGAAAAGATGTGGCAGGTTCAAAACAAACTTAACCTCTTTACAGAATGCCTAATTTAATTAAGAAAAGTTAAATTAGCAAAAAGAGCAAGTGTGCACTGCAATTTCAAAATCTTTGGTCTTTTTAAAAATATTTGTGAAATGCAAAACCATGGAGCTTTTCATACTAAATGAGGTGACTTTTCCAATACAATTCTTTGTCTTGGGTATATGAAAGAAATATGAACTAGTTAAATTGCAATGAAGAATTAAATCTAGGGACAGTGCTATGTGAGCAAGTGAGAACTGTAAGTTGAAACCAAGTCCAATGGATGGGACTGGAAAAGAAAAGAAATGGGGAAATACATTATGCCTTCTTGAATAATTTTTAATAACTTTTGATCACAAGATTCTATTTAATGTTACCTTGATGCATGTCTTTGTTTAAACGAATGCTACTCTCTATTAGTAAAATACTTAAATTGCAGCGTCCATTAGGTGCAATTGGTCTTAGCTGCTACTTACAAGGTTAGGGGAAAATAGTCTTGCAGTTCTGTCTGCAACCATACTTTGTCAGTCAAAAGAGTCTAATTCTCATTAATACCTTGCATATATCACTTCAAAATATTTTTTTACTTGAGTACACATGCTTCTGACTTACACTCCTGTGGACTCACACAACGATACTATAAAGCATTAAGAACTTTTTTTTTTTTTTTAAACTGAACATGGAGCTCTCTAGGTCATGTCTACTCACTGAACAAAGCAGTCGTGTTACTTTTCTAATACACTTCACTATTACAGCAAGCATTACAACCACACAGCTTTGTTTTAAAGGGTATGGAAAATCTCTGAGGTGGGTATTCTGGAGAAAAAGAAAAAAAAAGGCAAAAATAGTTTTAGATCACTGTAACACAGATGTTCAGGTACACTTCCAGTGCGTGATATATTTTCCACACAGGTCTAAGCAATACCAACTACAGTCGCTCAAGATATGTTTTGCTATAACACCTCCACAAGAGATCAAAGAACTCACACCTGTCAAGAAGGAACACATTTTTTTGAAGATTAACTTGAAAAAAAAAATCAGGGAGGGATCTGATTGAACAAAAGAGACTGCTGGATGAATCAGTATTTAAAAATTATTAATGCTAAAGAATTCATGAAGTGAATATTATATACACATTTCCATTGTTGAACATGCATCTGAAATATGACTCAGATATATGGTTTCCCACACCTTTTTACATCTTGAGAAGTGAAAAGAGAAGTTAAAATTGACTAAGTAACTGAAATGAGCTTGAGAATATTTTCTTCTTGACAACAGTCTTTTCCTATGAAAAACTACAGAGAATCCCAAGTTATAATACATCTGATATATTTTTCTTTCCATTTCTGGTTGAATGATGACCCAATACAATTTATTTAATATAACTTATTGTTGCTGTTTTGTAATTAATACCTCCCAAATGTTAACTAATAATAAAGTTTCTTTTTTTTTTTTATATATATATATTTCTTGCCTTCATCTGGTGAAAGGAGGTGAAAAACAGATTCGTAACCAAATAAACCTCAAGACACCAAAAATATAAGTAAAAACTTGGACTTAGCTTACAGAATTCCTGAAGTATTATAAGGCAGAGAACGGAAGGCTTTTTCTGGTGTTTTTCACAGACTCATAGGATCATAGACTGGTTTGGGTTGGAAGGGACCTTAAAGATCATCTAGTTCCAACCCCCTGTCATGGGCTTCCATTAGACCAGGTTGCCCAACCTGGCCTTGAACATTTCCAGGGATGGGGCATCCACAGTTTCTTTGGGTAACCTGTTCCAATGCCTTGCCACCCTCTGAGTAAAGAATTTCTTCCTAATATCTAATCTAAACCTACCTTCTTTTAGTTTAAAAACATTACCCCTTGTCCTATCACTACACTCCCTGACAAAGAGTCCCTCTCCCACTTTCCTGAAAGCTCCCTTTAAGTACTGAAAGGCTGCTATAAGGTCTCCCTGGAGCCTTCTCTTCTCCAGGGAGACCTTATAGCAGCCTTCTTTTTCTGGTACACTTCCTTGGTGTTAGTTTTGTTTCATGAATTCCTCTACATAGAGTAAAGCAGGAATTTCACTTGTTTTTCATCAACGTTAATGAAAGAGAGTGTGCAGATATCTCAGCATGCTGCTGAAGTCATGCAAAAGTATCAGTAGTATAAACCGTATTGGCTCAACAGGTCTGCACTGTCTACATAGGTGCTTCAACAGTTCCTCTTCAGAATAGTAGTTGAATTTTGTTCAGAATGTATCAATAGAAATTATAATAAAAATATTATCTTTCTTTAAGTAAATAAGTTACTGAGTTCCATTACAGCCAAAGTTCTTCCATGATATACACTAATGCCTTTAAATGTAAAGGGTTGTAAGCAATGTCTGAGTCAGGAAGTCAACAGCTCCTAGGCAGCTGTAGCCTCATCTGCCTCTGACAAAAAGGTTAAACTTTCTGGCATATACTGTCAGGAATAGGCATCCAAGAACAGTAAGAAGCTCAGAGGGTCCAAGATGTCAAAAAATTAATGTAAGTGGGTATCACAACATTATATTCTAGTGATAAGTTACTCAAAGAAATGCTTTTCTTCCTTTCTTTTTATTGAACTGATACCATCTCAATCTTGTTTGAGTTAAGGACATTCTTCATGTAAATGGTGGTTTCATCTGAACATTTAAGGAGGAGGAATAGAGCTATCTTTTTGATACAAAAAACAGTCAGCAGGTAATTTCATACCTGTGACACCGTAGGTTGTGTAGTCTTACTAAATCTTGCAAAGGGCTCTTTGGATTTTATCTTAAGAAGAAAGATACATAAAGCCTTTTAGGGACTTGTTTGATCCCTTTATCTTCTTTGAGGTGTAACAGCAGAGGAAGACAAACTATTAAATGTTGAAGACAGTTCAAAATAAGCATGTGTGTACTTCCTTTTTTAAGAAAAAAAAAATGTTGTAGAGGTATTTAGCATATGGATGAATGGCCAAAAAGGCCAGCAGACACTGGACAACAGTCTGCGAAGTCAAAACCATGTGGTAAAAAGCTTATTTCCATATTTTCGGATAGACTATTAGTCTTAATAGCATACTTCACAAGTACCTACTTAGGAAGAACTTTTCTGTGAAATACTAGAACTATAAATGCTAATCCACTTTACTGCATTTTTATATCTGGGTTTTCATAAACACTTTTTTTTTTAATTTATTTATTGTTATTTTCCCCTCCATGTTAGTGCTGAGAATCATTGTCTATTTAAGTTGTCTGAATTTCCCTTGCTGTTGCTAACCAAGTCAGTGTCAAAGATGATTAATACAATTCAATAGTAATTGCCCTCAACTGGAACTTGATCTCAAGCAAAAACCAAGTCAGTTATCATATATACCATCATAAAACTTGTCTTTCACACTAGAGCCATACCTCTGTTGTAGACCAAACCTAGCAGAAGCCGACAAAAAAAAATATATATATTTGTCATTTTACTATTGGATGGGGTGGTCTATCCCTTGTAGAAGAAGTTTTATATACATTTTAGTGGTTCTACCATGCCTTACTTTGATGTCAAAGGACAATACATACTAAATGAATTAGTTTTAAATGATGATTTAAACGGTATAATCTAGAATTAAAATGATGTCTCTGCCATATGTCTACTCTTTCTGTCTACTTCAGGTGTCACTTGTCTTATATGTTCTATATACCATGAGGAGATCAAATAGCAAGCTACACGATGTAAAACAACATGTAATAGTGTATGACATACATCTTCATATTATAAACTGGTGTACTATATTTGGGCATTTTTAGTTACTTGAGATTGTACTCTATGCTGAGAGAGAAGAGAAGATGGAAGTGAAAGTTAGGATCACAATTCCTTTACAACCAGTAACAGAAATACCAACAACTGCAGGGTTTTCTCCCAGGACACATTATGGTTTGGCACACAGAGAAAGCACTATTTTTGTCAGCCTCCTACATTTAAATTTGTCTCTGAAAAATAATCTGTATTAAATCTTTCTTTACCTTAGAGAAGCAAGTGACAAACAGGTTTGTTTGGAATCGACCACACCAGTAAAGAACTTGGGAACCTAAGAATTGCTAGACCAGATCAGAACAATGTATTTTCTAGCCTCATTTCTCATCCTAGCATATTCAAAGACTACTGTGAAAAATCTCACACATAACCAAATGCAGTAAATAGTGGATTGCAGGCAGGCTTTGTCCTTAACATTCAACTAGTCATTAGATTATGAATCCTTATTTGAAAATTTTCATGAAAATCTCATTTTATTTTCCACTGAAATCAAGCTGCACTTGAACTTCATGAGAAACAAGAGTTAAATCACTTAACCTTAAGCCTATAACACTCATTGCAGAGTTTGTTCTTCAATATGTTGCTGAAGAAATATTAGACATCTATATTTTTTAAATCATTTGTGGAAAGTAACAGTGTTGCAAAAGTGCTTGTCTATCAGCCCATTCAATACATATGTGCAACACTTGCTGCTTCACCTAGGTCAGTATGAGCTTGGAACAGAACTTTTTTCTATTTGTATTAAATAACATGTACATCACTCACAGTCTGGCCACTTGTCAAGGAAATGTCATTTACCAGATTAATAGTTTCATAGTCATCTCTCCATGTTCTTGTACTAACACTACGATGAAATTCCTAAACTAAGATCAGCATATGCATTAACAGCTTTTGCTTCATGACTGTCTTAATTTTATATGCATATAGAAAAAAAGTTCTGCATAAAAAATCTCACTTACAGATTTGACTAAAGGTTAATTTAGCTTTCAGCAGACATAATCTTATTGGAAACACATTTCCTCTTATAAATTTATGTCTCTACACATAACACACTTTTGACAGTTTAATGAAAGTAACAGTGCTAAAACTGAGGAACAGTTTTTGTGTCACATCAACACCTTTAAATTTCCTTTGAACTGAGAAAATCTTGCACCAAAGTGATGTCTAGCACTAAACTTTTAGGTCTAGACCATAGGTTATTACTTTGTGTAAAGACTTCTAGGTTTGTAATGAGAATTCATTTGCTCCCTACCCATCAACTAAAAGAGGAAAAATAATTACCTTTGATGTATACATATTGGTCAATAAATCTGCTTCTAATGCTTTCATTTCCTCTTCTGAATCTGGGAATAAATCAGTAACATATGTTGATTATTTCATTATAAATCACGGACATCTGAATTCAGCAAACAGTATTTAGATATTTCAATTAGTTTTGGAAGAAAAAAAAACTGTAATAGAAGTACAGCAAAGTGATCTAAATGGACTGTGATGAGTCTTTAGGTAAGAGTAATATTATTTTGAAATGGATACTCACGACATTTTAAAGCAGGATCAAGCTTATTGAGGTGAAGATGAAAGGATTATTAATGAAAGGATTCGTTAATTCATTAATCTCAGTTCACTGGTCAACAGCCATTCCAGTAAACAAAACCACTGCTATATCTTCATTCAAAATGAGTATGATTTTCATAATCACTATTTGTCACCTCTTCTAACCTTGGAAGATTTTGGATATTTATTTTCAAAGAATATTTCCTTAAGTAGAAAATAAGAATTTAGATCAATGGCAACTGAACTACTTGACAAAATTTAGTCTCAATTATTCTTGGTTAAATTAAGAGTATTTTTACTGATATGAGGGAATTGAGCAAGACAAGCGTTTGTGACACAAGCTCTTCTGAAAATGCATACTCCAAATGAAAGTATTCTAACCAAAATTCTTAGGATTTTCTTTACTAATGTAATTGACTTTTAATAGCTCAGTGGGCTTGCAAGACTTGATTTGGTCAAAAGAGTAAACATTGCTGTAGAAAGAAAAAACAGTCAAAAACTTTTCTGCTTTGTGCTCTACAGAACCACAAGGAAGAACTGTCACCTTGAAAATGAAGCAGCAATTACAGCTCAAATATGAGATATATACAGAAATCTAGTGAAACAAATTTCCACATGGCTTTTACGTTCCACAGATTACTAGCAGTCCTAAGCCAATTACATTGATTTAAAACCAAACTACACAGATATTTATTCCATATTAATATAAACCATACATCAGTTTTATTAAAATGATACATGTTATCAGCATGTAATACCCTACCACAGAATCTGTGGATAGATTCTACTTATGCCTGAATTTCAGGGATCATCACAACATTATCTTAATACTGTCTAAAGAACATAGGACCATAAGAAACCTTTTATGTGTGTGTGTGCTTGTCTGTGACAGATTTCTGCTGGCACAGGAAGTCTACTATTACAATACTCTTAAAAATCGATCATGATCAGTTTTTGTAACAAGATCACCCACACCCCACCACATTTCTTCTTTGGGAAATTCTTCCAAAACTATCAAAGGTTATTCACATTCTTCTAATTTCAAGCCTAATTTATTTCCAATTAAAATTTTATTCACAGCTCACTTATAACCTCCTTCACTATATATGCTGCCTCTCTATTTTTAACATTTATCCAACTCGTGGGTTTTAAGAATAATCACAACCCTTCCTTACTTAGATCTTCAAGGTATTTTTATATGGTGACCATCAAACAAATGCAAGGTCACTGTGCCTCTACTTTAGAGTTTCAGACATAAGCCATTCCCCTGGAAACACCATAGACACTTTACTGAAAGGCTGTGCCCATAGCTATTACACTGTCTCTGATCTACCTAATAGCCATCTGTTCCCTAAGTCATCAGTGACCCTCCTCTGTGCCTGATGTGATCTCAACACAGCACGGCACAAACTAGATCAGCGGTCCTACTACTTAACTACCTTAATGTTTTCCAGTTGCTAAAGAAGTAGCTTTCAGACACATTTTTGGATTTTATTGTCTCTCATGGCTGAAAAGCCTTATTATCTAGTAATAAGAGTAAGGTCAGATAGCATGACCAAGTCCTATATCTCCTCACACATTTCCAACAGCCATGGTTCTGTTAAAAGGAGTTTGTAATAGAAACTTATTATTTCCTAATCTATTACACTTTGCACAGCAGTACTTCTTCCCATTTTTATTATTCAGGTCATCAAAAACTCCTGTGCATTACAACAGTCTTCCTCTGTAGTGATGCTCATATTCACCTTTGCGTTACTAGTTCAATGCATTCATTCATTCATCCTTTCCTTCATTTTGCATTGAAGTTGTTATCAAAAGTATTGAGTAAGACTGGTCAGCAGTACTGCAGCAACTCACTAACAACTTCTCTCTAGCCTAATACCCTACAGCACAACTTATTGTCATTGTTACGTAATCTTTTAACAGCTTCACCTGTAGCTGAAGGTCTTTCTGCTGGAAGCAAAAGATCACCACAGCTGAATTTCTACTAATGACAGCAGCAGCTCCTGCAAGTGTGTGAACAGTACAGGTGTGACAGCACTGTGATTTGTTATGTTCTATCAGCTGGGAGCAATAAAATAACTTGCATCTGGTCAGCACTCTGGCTTTTAAAGGCCATATAGAATAAAAGATTGTTTCCACACTGTCAAGGGTAGAAGACAGATGCATAAGTGGAAGGTTGCACTGAATAGATAGGTATTAAACATTTTGATAAGAGAAAAGAACTTTGGAGGACATTATTTAGGAGATCATTGCTAGAGTAAAAAATGAAACAAAGCTTGGAGGAGGAAAAGGGAGTGCACACATAATTCAGGAGTGAAAGAGACAGATGAAGAGTAAAAGCATTAAAAGATCACTCTGAGAGCAAAGAATAAAAAAATCACATTACACGTTATTGTCCAAATCTAAGGAAGATCCACACACTTTGTTGTCTTTTTAATGATTCACTTATAATTGATATAGCTTCTATTCATGTATCTACATTCTATAGAAATAGTTACCTTCTACAGGAACATACTTTCCCCTGATGGCAGATATTTTCAAAGGGAAATTAAACTAAAGATCATTTTCTTTGTGACATAATTGTCCATATTAGTAAAAACTGATTTGCCCTTTCCATCCAAACTTCTCTATGACATTTCTCTTTTAAATATAATTTCAAAATTTCCAGCAAATGAACCATCATGTTAGTTACATATACAATTTCATTTATTTTTGTATGCACCTCTAATAGTTTCCACTGAAATCTTCGGCTTTAGTGGGCTTATGAATTCGATACTGCCTCACTGAAAATACTATTCATGCCTTTGCTTAAAAAGCTTTAGATTTATGGGGAGAAAATAATAAATATTAAGCCCTGTCACTAAGATCACCTATTCTCTAAAACACACAAAACAATAATGCTTAAGTTGTGTCGAAATACAGATATTAAGCATGTTACATTTTTCTTCTCTGGGGAAATGCAAATTGGTAACTTGCATCCAAAGAGGGGAATTCTGAGTCTTTCTGAATACTAAAGCACAAAAATAAAGACATTTGTAAATTTACTCCTTACATTTTGTGAAGTTACAGATTACAGTCATTCATAAGTTAGAGTGGATTTTAAAGCCTGTTGTGCTCCATGTCTGTGGCTGTACACCTGTTTTTTTGTTGTTGTTTTGTTTTTCTCAAAAGCTGATGACCTAAATGACACAGCTATGTCATTTTCCAAATGAGAAGGCAGTGCATTTTCATATATGGCCCTCTTTTTTTGTGTTTCTAAAGTAACTGATCACGGAAAAGAAACGCACTTACATTTAACTTCCTATTGTGTGATCAGCATCTTTGTGACCAGCAGTTTTTGTCATCATTTTTTACAGTTACTAGCTTTTTTTTTTTTTTTCCTCCAGAATCCTAAAATTTTACTTCAGCTACTGAAAAGTGACTACAATGCATATGTAGTCATGTTGATTTGGACTATGGAAGATATTCATACATGTTGCAGAAAATACAGTATATATGATGGTTTGGAAATACATGGTATTCAGCAAACCTCAAATGAGGCAGCATAATTAAGTGGACAGTCTACACCGATGTGTGTTTCTCAATGACTACTCTACACTAACAACCACGGCAGTGATGCTGTGGGGCGCAACAGCTTACAGGAAAGGAGAAAGTTAGGAGAGTGTCAGAAAACACGATGCTGGCCATAGCCTGTTACCGGGGCAGCTCCTTGGCGCCTGAAGTTCGTCCACCTCGTTGCGTCCGGTCCCGCTGGAGGGGGCAGGAGCGCCCGGGGGCCGGCTGCTGACAGGGGCCAGGGGGGCTCCGTGTGCCGGCGCGGCGGGGCGCAGGGCGCGGCGGGGGCTTACCTGAGCAGAGGCTGCAGGAGGCCAAGGCCAGCAGCACCACGCACACCAGCTGGGCTCTCATCCTTGCCGCGCCACCTTCTAGAAAGTAAAGTCCATAAATCCTGGGGAGAGACGGAGAGAGAGACAGACAGACACACAGAGAGAGCCGCTCCGCGCCCTCGGCAGAGTGCTGACAGGCGGCCGCAGGCACTAGACGGGGGACCCGGACCCTTCCCCAACTATATAAGCCGCGGGGTGATGTCACGGCGGTGCCGCCATCGCCTCCCTCCTCCTCTTCCTCCTCCTCCTCCCCCTCCTTCCCCCCTCCCCGCTCCCGCTGCCCCCTCCCCGCCGCTCCGCGCCCGGCGGCTCTGACGCCAGCGGCCGCCTGACGCACGCGGAGCCCCGCGGGGCGCGCAGGAGGGCGCGCAGCAGCCCCCCCCCAAACGCCCACACGCGCAGCGCCGCCCGAGCGGGCTCGTCCCGGCTGCGAGCTGTCCCCTGAGCTCGGAAAGCCCCCAGACACATGTATATGTATATTCATCGTTAATGAAAAGAAAAAGTTTCCGCAGTTGCTCGGACACCCGCCCGCGCTGGGCGCTGAGCCTCGTGCGGCCGGCGTTTGGTGCGCTGTTTTAGCCCTTTTAGCTTTCCCCGAAGCGAGGGAGGGACCCGCACACCCGGCAGGGCAGCAGGCACGGGCGGCAGGAAACATGAATTCCATGTTGAGCAAGAGAGAAAGATAACGGGAAAGTCACTTGCTACAGCTTTTTCATAGATGCGCAGGAAATGCGCGTCTCGCCCTACACGGCGAGGCTCGCTATCCCTTCTGAAGAGTAAGCCGACAGCTATTGTTTCAAGAGGGAAAGCGCTCCTACAAAACATTTCTTCTACGGTTTACTTTTGTGCTTGAATTTTGGTTCGTTTTTTCTTCTTGAATTTTATAATACTCCTCAGATGTCTTACCAATATTGTAAAATACTGGAAGGAAGTATTGTAAAATACCTACCAGTATTGTCAAATACCAGTATTGTAAAATAGCGGTAAGACATCTAAGGAGCTGACGGCCCCGTAAAGCACGCAGGAGACGCGAAGGGCTCCGCGGAAGGGGGCGCGGCCGCGGAGCGCTGGCGGCGCTGCCCCGGGAGGGGGCGCCGTGGCAGCGGGCGGCGCCGGGGGGCGCCGGGCGGCTGGAGCCGGGCACCTGTCCCGGGATGTACCCCGCACCTCAGCGGCCCGGCAGCTAAACAAGCAAATCCCCACGGAAATCGTCTGAAATAGAGGGTAGGGCAGGCTAATCTTTAAGGTGTGAGTGTGTAACTGCAAAGCTGAAGATTCGCGTCAGCCTCCATCATGCTACTGCTTTTAGTGTGATTTTTCTCGGATACAGACAAATGCTCCATCTGTTGAATGCAGATAGTACAATGTGGAACATTTTGGTCTCTGAATACTTTTAAGGATGGATACACATGCCACACGTAGCAGAAACGCACTCTGGTAGATTTCTGCTAGAGTGAATGTTCTCTGCACTGCAGAAAGCTTCCTTTAAAATACAAAGAACAGTGATGGGTGCTGCTGCCCTACTCTACCCTTTGTGCCTGCCTCTGCCACTGAAAAGATGCTGCAGAAACAGAAAACCTGCAGAAATTTCAAATCCGTGATACACAGAACACCTGGTGAGAAAAGTTCAATTAACTGAATTCCTTCTTTCCTGAATAAACTTTTGCAGCAGAACTAATATTAAATTTGGAGGTTGTTTTGTTTTATGGTCATATAAATACGTACAAAAATACAGCCGAGTGCATTCTAGTAGTATCAGCTGTTTTAAGAGCCCAGACTTTTGCATACTGCTGCGAACACATCTTTCTTCCCTACTAAAATGGGGAAGAGAGGAAATGAGGAAAGGAAAAGGGAAGGAAGGAAGGAAGGGAATGCATTTATCATGGTGTATGGGCTATGTTAATCTGCCAGAATTTCAGCTGTAACTCATCTGTGTTAGCACAGAGGTTAGATTAGATGGCCACTCATGCTCCCCTCCAGTCCCATTTTCTATTATTTCCATGATGTAGAAAGACCAATCTGCAGCTGATTTTGCTCTGTGGGTGTTCTGCAGTTCAGAAGGCTCTGTGAATGAGAATCATATTTCATAGATATTTTCTAGTGCCTACTCTCTGTCACAGATTTCTTCAATAGTGTAATTGCCCATATTCTTATGTAACTGGAATTTATAGGAATGACGTTTTATTTTTTTCCTCAGGAAGAGAGTAATTGCCAGTTTCCCTGCCATTAAAAATGATGACCACCCAATTGCTTTTATTATTATTATTAATAATTTATTTATTTATTTTAATCTTGGTATTCTAATATTAGTGATTTCAAGGGGATGCATGTATAGTATGTTTTGGGCCGCAATCTTTTTTATCATTGCTCTGTTTTCACCTGTTTGGTTGCTGTTCGTGGTGGTTTTTTCCTGAGAAATGTAAAAGCAGAAACTTCACTGTTAAAAATCTTCTTTTCTTTCTTACCACATTGAATGTTCTCACATATTATCTTCAAATCCCCTGAATCAGGCACAACTGAGTTCAGACTTTTTTTTTTATTATTATTCTTTTCTGTCAGTAGAACTGAACTATCTTCCGTCTCCCAGATATTCCCTTACTTACTTTTTCTACCTGTTTCCTACATTTGTAGCTTCTTCTCTGTTTAGACTTGCATATTAGGACTTTTAACCGTTTACAGAATTAATTCCTTAAATCATCTTGACTTCACCAAGTCATCATTATACCACATTTTCCCAGATGAGAAGGATTTCTCTTGCGAATGTGCCTCAAAAAAACTTTTACAAGGAAAAAAAACCTCGAATCTCTTTCTCTCCACCTTTCTTTTTAAATATTTCTCTGCTAGAGAAAACATTTATAACTCTTCATTAGTGTCAGTCAGCTTGGGAATCTCGGTTTATCTTTACTTGCCCTCAACATGTGATTTAAACAGCCTGTCCAGGCCCATAAATCATTTCCTTTCACAACTGTGAGGCGTCTGAAGGTAATGAAACAGTCAGGCAAATGGCAGATTCATGAAAGCACAGATACATAAATCTCTGTTTACCTTGACACTGAAACATAAAACTACCATCTCAACATACGGATGTCACCTATCACAAAAGCTATAATCACCAAACTGAAGGAGAAAAGCATTCTGATGATGATCCTGCAATAGAAGGTACTGGAACACAATAAGGAACAGTCGATGTTCTGGTTAAATTCTTATGCCTTGGGAACAGAAATAAAAGTGAAAATGAATGAAGTGCAATTCAAGCTGTTCAATTTTTGTCATTAAATATATTAATTTGTTTGAGATTTTTTTTGGGGGGGGGATTTATTTTTTTATTTTTATTTTTATTTTTTTTTTACCCAAACCTTGTACTTGTATAAAAGTATGTGATCTAGAAGAAGGAGGATTCTGAAGGAAGTCAGCATGACAATATTTCAAACAGCAAACTGGCTCAAGATGCTAACTCACAATCTCAACTTTGAATTTAGTTGTGGTGATTTAAGCTGCTTTGCCCCTACAACAGTTTGTTTATCAGCATTTCAGGTTATTAATGCTTGATAGAAAACTGATGACATTAATTTCTGTTATGTCAGCTCAAAAGACAATAAGTTCAAGCAAAGCAGCCGGACAGAAGCGTATTCAAAACACATTTAAAGTATAAAGCAGACACTGCAGATGAATTTCTCAGATATTGTGAGTCCTCAATGCCTCTTTCTCTGTCTCAAAATCTATCTAGTTTTGTTTGTTTGTTTGTTTGTTTTTTGTCAGAACAGCGATGCTCAAGTATTGGTGCTGTGTTCATCTGCTGAAAATCCTAAAATCCTGGAGACCATCTGTGTTGCTGAGGATAACAGGAAAAAAACAACAACAAGAACAAAAAGTAAGGGAAAATGATGATTAACATGGTGAATCATTCCTAAGTAAGTAAAACATTAAGCATTTTGTCTACTTTAAACCCAACCTCCTTTAGCCATTCTGTGATATGATTTTTGAAAATTGTGAAGTTGTACACTTTAAGGAAAATTTGAAACTCAAACTGAATGATATTCAAGAATTTACTGTTGTAGAAAACTAAAAAAACCATAAGCAGCCACATTATTAGCTGAATCCAATGTTTATATATACATATACATATATATATATGTAGCAAATATATATATACATATATAATATGCAGCAAATCTATACCACATTTTCAAGGAGCTGCAAATCAGCGGAAACTTCCTGGACTTCTAAAGGCTAAGAAGGTATTTATGATTTAAAGATCTGGACCCTGTAAGTGTGAAAGTGGCGTTCTATGTAGCCTCTACAGATGAGAACTACATGTTTGGCAGGGCTTTTTTTCTTGACGCTTTCACTCTTCAAAGCATATACCCCAGGGGATCACGATTCTCAAATCACAGAATATTTTAAGTTTCTTCTTAACAGAATGATCTGAAGTACCATTTTTTTCTTTTGAATACTTTTTTTTTTCTTTAAAGCTGTTATATTTTGGGGACAACGAGATTCCATAACCCTTCTCCTGACAAAATAGAGTCTGTCTTTCTATTATTGTAAAGCAAATACAGCATGTACACATATACATATACAATTAAAACAGAGTTTAGTTAAAATTGTTAACCTTTCTCATATATATGTGTAGATGTATAATTGTTTAAGTAAAATTCATTTTGGATAAAATAAGCCAGAAGAAAACTATCTTCCCTCCTACTCCTAGTTTCCTTTTTTTTTTTTCTTCCTTTTTTTTTTTTTCCTTTAACTAGTATCCTTATAAACAATCCTAGAATCCTACTAGAATCCTAGCAAACAGTGCAGTTTAGAAGTGCCACCACAGTGTGTCATGGGAGTTATGCTTTGGACACCTCTTGCTTACTTTCACCTCTCAGCAGTGCATTCCCAGGACAGACTGCATATTTCTCATTTTTCTGATTACATGTTTTCTCCAAATACCTAAGTTAATCAATTTTTCATTTGTCTCCAGTGAGCTATGAATATTTTAATTTAAGTTTCAGGATGTAATATATAGAATGGATATGGGTGAAAAGCCTAATATCATTTTGTTGAGGATTGCATATTCATGAAATCCACTGTTCATCAGAGTGATCATGCTTTAAAATTCTGTTCTAAACTGATAAAATAGTTACAAAGTGCAAAATTATTGCTTTAATTGTCTACAATTCCTGAAAGAGCAAAATAAAATTGATCTGGATTCAGAAGGGTGAATGATATTCAGATTTTCTCAGCAATTGTTCTTCAGTTTTCCCTGGAACATGGTAACCAAAACCATTCAGTATACACTGCTATATTGCACTGCTTCAATTATGTCACATCAGTAGGAATTGGACTCTGTGCTGTGAAACTCTTGAAATCATTCTATTTTGTCTTTCCTGCCAACTTCACAAATTTCTTAAATAATTGTGCTATTTCCTTTACCCAAGAGTCAATTTCACTTTAACTAGTTATTTAGAAATCACATGGCCATGAAAAGATTTTGTGTTGAAAATACTGAGGAATATTTCCTCTGCGCACAGTAGAGAGGCAGTATGTTATTATTACTGTAAATCAGTGAGATTATGTTGAGATCTTCAACTGGCTAGGTACAGGTTCTTCACAGGAGACTATAAGAGGTTCCCTAACTACAAGTAACCTTTCTGTTTTTATAAAAAGAAGTCTCAGGAGTCATAGACTGTCTTCCACAGTTGTTCTACTAGAAGGAAAAAAGACCAAGAATCACTGCATAATTTCATAGAAGTGTTTCCCTTATTTGTTTGTTGCTTTTCCTTATCTTCTCTCTTCAGAAAATTTCACTAAGCAGGGCAAAAGAACTGTTTTTTAACTTAAATTTATTATTCATATACAAGCTGTTTGGTTTCACTATTTATGAGTAGACCATTTAAAAGCTGTTGCTAAATTTGATTGCCTTTGATTTAGGACTTATCTTCAGAACCAAAATATGAATTCAATGACCTTTGTTTTCAGTACTGTGTAAGCAAGCATGCACATTTCAAATCTACACCCCTTCCGCAACTTCCAGCCCTTTTACCTATGAGAGATGGAAAACATCTAATTTGCACATCTGTGGACTGAAATTTGCATATAAAACATTTAAGAAATTTCTTGGAGATTGAAATGCAGACATCCTAATAAAGAAAGACAACATGGTAATAAGAAGACATGTTACAACAGCAAACACAACCAATCATTTACAACATATGCAAAAACATAACAGACAAAGAAAGAAAGCAGTCTTATTGAAAAATAAAATCAGGCTTTGCATCTGAAGAATATTTGGCATTTGCATAACACCTTTCAATCTCAGTGTTTTACAAACATTAATTAACTAAAGCCATGTCTAAACTAGAATACAGTTTATAAGTATATGTACTACTCTGAAAAAAAAAAAAAAAAAAATAGGGTTTGTTGTCTGAAGCAGGGTATACCAGCCATGTATGTACTGGTAAGGCTTATCACAGGGACTTCTGAAGAGCTGCAACCTTTACGCCAATTCCTTATCAAAATCATCCAGAGAAGAGCATCCTTCTGGCCAGATGCCATGTCAGTAGTTCCACATCTGCAATCATGATCCATGTCATAACTGCATCAAGCCTTGGTTTAGTTATTCCTCTTTCACTCTCCCCCCTCTTCTCAATAGAAAGATGTTAGACTGGCAAAAGAACAGTTGTGCTGTTTCACTGCAGGTAAACTAGGGAATTCAGCTAGCACAGAGTGCTCACACCCCAGATTAACACAGTGATGTCAGCTATACCTTGTGCTGCAGACATGATCTCAGCTTCAAACCACCCCCTGGTGCATTGATTAGTGCTGCTGGAGCCATGTTTAATTGAGACCCAGAGGGGACTGTTTTCTAATCACTAGATGATGTAGCCCCAATCCTGCAGACACCTTCATACATGTCTAATTTTAAGATGAGTAGCATGACTCAAATGCTAAAACATAAGCTTGTCTGTATCTGTAAATTTCATATATCCACAGTGAGGAACATGAACTGTTTATTTAAACAGCGAGGACTGGATTGCACCTCTTGATTTTAGTGAGATGCTTCTGAAATACTTCAAGCATTAACTGAACATATATTAACAGTACAACATTGAAAGTAGGTTTAAAGAGCATCACATTTACCTGGTGGTCCATTGTAATATTTCACGATGTTGGTTTACGGAAAGCTAAAATTTTTGAAAATTGTGAATAAAAATTTAGGGCAAAACAGCAAATTTCAGTTTCTTTTCCCTTTGTTTTTGTTCCCAGCCTCCCCTGGATGAACAAGTGCTGTACTTGTAGTTACTGGTAACTGATGAGACAGATTGATATCCTGTTAGGACCAACAAGCACAGCTTTGCAGAGATGTACCTGCAACGGTCTCACTCCATAGGGCCATACCTTTACGAGCAATGTAAGGTGTTAGAAGTAAACCTCTCTGCGCCTATTTCCATGAATATCATCAAAGGAAAAAGATTTGTTTATACAGAAAAGGCCCCTCTGCTGTGGGAACAGACATCTGAGTCTTAATGCAGAAAGAATAATGTTAGATAGCATCACTATAGAGCTAAGGGGGATGTAGAAAGTGTGAAGGAGTTCAAAAACTTAACGTCTGTGGCATTTTATCTGTGGCAGGTTTATACAGGTAGAGCAACTATAGGTAGTTCCTACTATCTGCAGTCCAAAGCTGCAACAGGAGAATGTGTATCATGGACAGAGGCCTCAGTCAAAACGCCAGATGCATTTGATTAACCCCTTCTATAGGTTTTCAACTGTACAACTCTTACTGACCTTAGTAGAGAACACAGGATAGCACTGACCAAGTTTACCACTATAAAAATCACCTCCGAAGTTTCTCAGAAATAGAAATATTAGGGGTAATGATTTGGCCATTATTTACGTATATGTTTATAATGAGTACTTCAGATATAAAGCTGACTTCATCAGGTAGTCAGTGTTGGGTTATTCTGTATATTTTCTTTTAGGTGGAATAGGGCTTGCAGTTGTGTTTGGAAATGCTTGCAGTGTGCAGACACTAGCATCATCACAGCATAGAGGCCTAGTTCCAGAGATAGATTCAATACATGGTTCTGACTATAATTTTCACTATGCAGGAGATAAGAGGAGAGGACACTTCTCTGCCATGAGTAACAGTACAATGGTGCTAGATGTCATTCATGTTTGCAGCGCTGAACTTGCACCTTTGCATATAAGCTTCAATGGTAGTAGGAGTTAATTATCTTAGCAACTTTGTGGATTTGGACCTGAGGGAATGCTAAGTCAAAAGCATCAATACCTCTTTATTAGATAAATATATTCCTTTTATAATGCTTGTCAGGACTTAGGATGCTAGCTGCCAGCAGGTTGGGGAAGAAGTCAATGGAGTTAATTCCTTTTATTCTCTAGAGGTGAGGTGCCTGGGCCTTGAGAGTTTTCTTGCTGAAATAATAATTAATAAATTGGCTGGGGAAAATACACACTAAAGCGATCACAAATTCATTGAGTTCAGGATTCTGTCAGGAGGAAGCAAGGCAATAAGTAAGATCACAACTCTGGACTTCGGGAGAGCTAACTGGCCTCTTCAGGCATCTTCTTGGAAGAATCCCATGAGAACTGACCATAGAAGAAAGAAAGCTGGTTAATATTCAGGGATCACTTTTTCCAGACTCAAGAACAGTGCATCCCTATGACCAAGAAATCAAGCAGAGGGAGCAGGATCTCTGCATGGATAAAAAAAGGAACTCCTGAAAAAACGCAGACATAAGCAGCAGTTGTACAGGAGGTGGAAGCAGGGACAGGCTACTTGGGATGAACATAGGGATGTTGTCAGAGCAAGCAGAAATGCGAGGAGAACAGACAAGTCCCATTTGGAATTAAATCTGGCTAGGGACATCAAGGACAACAAGAAAGGCTTCTTCAAATACATTAATAATAAAAGGAAATTTAGGGAAAATATGTGCCTGTTACTGAATGGGGCAGGGACCCTCCTGACAGAGGACACAGAGAAGGCAGAGTTACCGAAGGCTTTCTTTGTTTCAGTCTTCCCAGCTAAAGCCAGCCCTCAGGAATCCCCGACCCAGAAGACCAGGGAGAAAATGTGGAGAAAGGAAGACTTTCATTTTGTTGAAGAGTATCAGTTAGAGATCATTTAGGGAAACTTGACATCCACAGGTTCATGGGCCCTGATGGGATACATTCATGAGTGCTGAGAGAGCTGGCAGATATAATTTCTAGGCCACTCTTGATCATTTTTGAAAGATCATGGTGATCAGGAGGGGAGCTTGAGTACTGGAAGAAAGTGCCACACCAGTCTTCAAAAAGGGCAAGAAGGAGGACCCAGAGAAGTGCGGACCAGTTGGCCTCACCTCAATCCCTGGAAAGCTGATAGAATAGCTCATTCTGAAGGCCATCTCTAAGCACGTGGAAGACAAGAAGGTGATCAGGAGTAGTCAGCATGGATTCACCAAAGGGAAATTGTGCTCAACCAACCAGATTGCTTTCTATGATGGAAAAATGAGCTAAATAGATAAGGGGAGAGCATTGGATTATGTCAACCTGGACTTCAGCAAGGCTTTTGACATTGTCTCCCATGATATCCTCGTGGGCAAGATCAGGAAGTGCAGGCTGGATGAGTGGACAGTGAGATGGACTGAGAACTGGATGAATGGTGGATCTTAGAGTTTTGTGATCAGTGGCACACAGACTAGTTGGCGACCTGTAGCTCGTGGTGTCCCCCAGGGGTCAATACGGGGTCAGGTATGGTTTAAGTTATTCATCAGTGACCTGGATGAAGGGACAGAGTGCCTCCTCAGCAAGTTCATTGATGACACAAAACTGGGAGTAGTTGCTGAAACCCCAGAGTGCTATGCCGCCATTTAGAAGGATCTCCACAGGCTGGAGAGCTGGGCAGAGAGGACCCTATTGAATTTCAACAAAGGCAAGTACAGGGTCCTGCACCTGAGGAGGAATAACCTCATGCACCAGTACAGGCTGGGGGCTGACCTGTCAGGAAGTAGCTCTGTGGAGAAAGACCTGGGGGACAACAAGTTGACCACAAGACAGCAATGTGCAGCCAATTGTTTCCGAGATGGTCAATGTTATCCTGGGTTTTATTAGGAAGAGCATCGCCAGCAGGTTGAGGGAGGTGATCCTTCCTCTCTACTCAGCTCTGGTGAGGCCTAACCTGGAGTATCTTGTCCAGTTCTGGGCTCACCAGTACAGGAGAGACATGGAGCTCCTGGAGTCCAGAGAAGGGCTACTAAAATAATTAAGGGCCTGGAACATCTCTCATATGAGGAAAGGCTGAGGGAGCTGGGCCTGTTCAGTCTGAAGAAGAGAAGGCTCAGGGGGATCTGATCAATGTGTTTGAGTATCTGAAGGGAGGGTGTCAAGAGGATGCAGCTAAATTCTTCTCAGTGGTGGCCACCAATAGGAAAAGAGGTAATGGGCAAACATGGGATATTCTGTCTGAACATAGGGAAAAACTTCTTTACTGTCCGGGTGACAGAGCACTGGAACAGGCTGACCAGAGAGGCTGTGGAGTCTCATTCCCTGGAGATATTCAAAAGCCATCTGCACACAATCCTGGGTGATACGCTGTACGAAACTTTGCTTGAGCAGGGAGGTTGGACTAATGATCTCCCAAGGTCCCTTCCAACCTCAACCATTCTGTGATTCTGTGATTCTGTGATCCTGTGATTCTGTGACTTTATACTTGACCAAGAAGCACAGAAGATTTCCACAGAAATGACCGTTTACAAGGAGACAAGTCTGCTCCATTATGAGGAATTCTACCCTGTTTCAATCCATGGTAACATCTTCAGAAAATGTATTTCTTGACATACATATCTCTGCTATGTAAATTCTTTCCTCCTGGGACTTCTTTTGGTCTGCCAGATGCAAACATGAATCCCACATGGCTTTGTGCCATTTGAAAATCTTGGTATTAGCTGGTTTGCAATGCCATCTCTTAGTTTGAATTTAGGTCATAAACATTCAGACATGTCAAATCTTCCTAAACTTGTCTTTAGAGATCTATTTTCCTTATTAGATCTAATGCTAAATCTGTTAAAGAGCAAATATGGCTTAGATTTGTAAAGGACTTAGATAATTTTCTATGTTATTAAATTTGAAATTGACCAAGCCCTAGAAAATACAATATGAGATATTCTGCTCATTCCAGAGAGTAGTCTCAATAGTCTCTTCTTCCCTTCCCTTCCCTTCCCTTCCCTTCCCTTCCCTTCCCTTCCCTTCCCTTCCCTTCCCTTCCCTTCCCTTCCCTTCCCTTCCCTTCCCTTCCCTTCCCTTCCCTTCCCTTCCCTTCCCTTCCCTTCCCTTCCCTTCCCTTCCCTTCCCTTCCCTTCCCTTCCCTTCCCTTCCCTTCCCTTCCCTTCCCTTCCCTTCCCTTCCCTTCCCTTCCCTTCCCTTCCCTTCCCTTCCCTTCCCTTCCCTTCCCTTCCCTTCCCTTCCCTTCCCTTCCCTTCCCTTCCCTTCCCTTCCCTTCCCTTCCCTTCCCTTCCCTTCCCTTCCCTTTTTTCTTTCCTAATTGGTCCTGTTTGTGTTACTTTATTTTAAACTTAACACCAGGTTGATTCTTAAGTTGATGTTTCATCTAATAAATCTGCTTTCTAGCTAGGATGAAAGTAAGAAATTCTTTTGGATGTGAATTTCTGACCAGACTCATAAATTTTCTTTTTTTTTTTTTTTACCTCTTAAAGGAGAAAAACATGCTTTATTCACTGTCCCAGAGACCAGTCTCTACTAACACATTTGCAGTTGTTCATTTGTGTAAGAAGACCTTGATCAGACAAAACTCCCATTGGCTTCAATGCAGAAGCTTAAAAAAAACAACCCTACAAGTATGAATTTAGTTGTCTCCAAGTATTACATCATATGCAGATTCCAAATGTACTGAAAAATCTTTTTCTGTTCTTTTTTTTTTCTTTTTATTTTTTTCCTTAGAAATTGAGTGAGAGAAAGATTTAGAAGCTGTTTTAGCCTAGAATTTTCATATGTTGTCTATTAGAAGCTTTCTTATTCTTCATGGTACACTAATTTCCTTTAAAAGTAATTCATGTACTGGCAGTGTGCCAGTATAGGATTGTGAAACAGCAGCTTTTTGCCACTGTGGAATTATCAATGATATTTTCAGTTCTCCCCTAGATGATACAGGATTGGAAGGTCTAAATGTTTGTTTCTGTCCTGCATGAGAATAGACTACAGGGATGGGTGTATTTTATTATTTAAGCAAGATTTGTGTATTTTCCATGTATGGCTGGTATCTAGCAAGGGAGAAAGCTTGTGTCTGACCCACATGTGAGCTGACATCTGGAGGAGATCTTTCTCCCTGTGCAGAGACAAGAACAGGCATGCTGGAAATGTACATCAGGAAAACAATATCAAGGATTTTGGTGTAAAGTTGAAAAGTGATAGGCTTAATGGGTGCAGGTACTGACAGGATTTCAGGAACTGTCATTAAAGAACATAACTCCATCTGTAATGACTGAAGTAGTGTACACCTCCAGGGAGCATTTTTTTTTCAGATGTTTGTCTCTAAAAAATGTTCTCATTCATCAGACAAGTGAACACTCAGAGGCTTGTTTCTTTCTGAAAAACATTTTCAATTGCAAAGATCAGTTCTAAATACTGTAAAATTTACTTAAATTACCTAAAAATGAGTTTCTCTTTCTAATATCAAATAATGCCCCGAGTTGAATAATGAAATAATTGCTACAGCTCAATTGAGTGATATGTTTTTGAAATGTCACAAGAAAAAAAAATGTATATGTATATATATATAACCTTAGAATATGTGTATATTTGAGGAATCAAACCTGGCCATGATCGTGTCAAGATTTTATCTTCAATTCCACTGAGAATATTACACTCTGTTCAAAAAATAATAATAAATGTAAATTAAATATAACATTCATACAAGGTAAATTATTGATAGTCAGGGCATGAAGATTCCTTACCTTTGAGATCAGGTGAATACATGGTCCTTGTCCTTCTTAAAGCATACACGGTTAAAAATCGGGGTGGAAGGAAGAGAGACGGTAAAGTTCGACAGACTGTGGTTTGAAAGCTTTTATTCTATTGTGTAAAGACATATCTTGGGAGAATTCTTACTGTACTTAAACCTCAGAAAACCATTAAATATGAAATAAATGGGACATAACTGTTGCAGAACAAAAGGCATATAATTAATACTACGTTTATTAATCACATAGAGAAGTGTATCATCATTACTGGAGGTTTAAAGTAAGGAGGCCTTCCCTCAGAGGGTGGTGAGGCACTGGAACAGGTTGCCCAGAGAGGTTGTGGATGCCCCATCCCTGGAGGTGTTCAAGATCAGGTTAGATGAGGTCCTGAGAAACCTGATCTAGTGGGTGGCATCCCTGCCCATGGCAGAGGGGTTGGAACTAGATGATCTTTAAGGTCCCTTCCACCATGAGCCATTCTATGACTATGACTGTCCTGAGAACCATTCTCATGGATTCTTCCCATATTCCTTTGCTTTATATATATTTAAAGTCCTCCAAGCACTGAACGTAGTACTGTCTGTTGCTTATCTAAAAATCCTAGGCTCATCTTTTCTCATTTAGTGCTACAAAGAGTGTCATTGCCCATCATTGGATGTGGGCAGCATAATAATGAACCTTCTTTTTTTAGAACATGAGAGTATGTTGTAGTATGTTATGAAAATTTAACATATATCTATTGAAAGAAAAAAATGCTATATAGAAAAACTTTATTTAGATACATTTATAACTCTATATCTGCCTCCCTCCCCCCCCCAGAAAAAAGTATTTTTAGCATATATTTAAATAAGAAAAAATATTTTGTGTGTGTATATGTGTCTTTTCTCTTCAAAATGTAAACTCTTCCAGGAATAGGATTTTTATTTATTTTTTTATTTTTATTTTTTGTATCGGGTGTGTTTCCAACATACTTTTTGTGATGGATGCAATCTTGACTATGGCTCTGTGCTCAGATCCATTTTAGGTTTTCTGATAAGGCCTCTACATCAATTATCAACCCAGATATGGCAGTTTGGGATACAGTAGTTCACCAAAACTGCTCTATTTGATGTAGATGACACAATAGTCAGAGCAACTTCTAAGTCAGACACTTATATGCTTGAACCAAAGAATATAAGCACAAAACATTACTGTAGCATGCCATCTGAAGTTCTGTGAAAAGTAATTATATGTTTCATAACATAAACCAAAAAAAAAAAAAAAGTAAAACAACAGAGTATTAGATGGATCATTTAGCCCTGCCTGATGTTTCCATGATTACCCTGCAGTTCTGGAGGAGTTGAGAATTTAATTCATATCTCTTAGCACATTTTAATCAAAATTACAAAGTAAAGAAAAAGGATCTACAAGACTGGTGGAGAAAAGACACAAGGAAAAGAGTAATTGTTTTGTTACATCCAATCATTAACAGAAGAGCTGCTTTACTGTATCACACCAAATGCTTTGCTGGCATCACATCCTGTATCTGATACTCATCCTGCACTGGCAGATGTTTAGGGAAGAGTGCAAAACCAAGCCAAATACAAGGTAGTTTTTTTTACTACCCACATCAGGTAATCAACAGTTTAAGTATTTTTTGAGCTGAAAGCTTGTTTAGACCATTATATCTAATACTCCCTACAGTGGATTGAAAAATTTTCTTTCATATACCCTGATACTGATGACAAACATTTACACCATTACAGTAAAAGTGGAAACACATAAGGGAGGAGAGTGTTGTAAATGGAAAAATGGTAAATCCAGTCACAGGGCATTGTCTCAGTACCTAATGAAAGCAAAGACAGAAAGATTTGGGACTGGATTAGGAATGTGCTGACTGGAAGTCATGCAGAGACAAAGAATTTGTCTCCACATCTGGGGAGACTGAATGAGATATGTGATTAGGAGCACTTGGGGCTTGTAGAATATAAAAGTAGTTCTTTATCTGAAATAACATGCTTACAGAGGGACAAACTGCATGTTTTGCTTACTGCTGTATTACAGCGCAGGAAAATTCTTACATGGAAGTCCTCTACAAAGGTCACAGTGGCTGAAGTGAAGTTTCAACCAGATCCAATCTGCAACTCAATAGTAACCCAAAGGTTTCCTGTGCTTAGGGCTATGCCAATGGCTAGTGAACTGTAGGGGGGAAGGAGGGTAGCAGAAAAAGAGGTTTGGGAAACAGCTGCACCAAGTCAATAAGTACCTAAGAACACAATGATTTTTGTGACTGCTAGTGGCCATAGAGTCCATGGTTTTGCCTAACCTCTTTTTGAATTTATTCATAGTTTTGTTCTCCATGGTATTTTTAAGTCAGAGGGCAGTTCTGTAATTTAATTAAAAATGCAAATTATTAAAAAATACATTTTAACCTTGCTGATTTTTCTTTCAACACGCCCTTGTACTTACACTGTAATAAATCATTTTTTCTATTTTTTTCTCCATGATATACACGACAGTAGACTTCTCTCATCGTAATCAAATATTCACCATTTTTCAGATTTAAAAGTTTTAACTCTAATTATTTTCTCATTGTATATTAAGCTATTCTTTATCTAAAAGTTCTCTCTGCCATTTGCTGTCCCTGTCCCTTCATGGTGCTATATAATTTTTCATATGGGATACCAGGGGTATTCAAACTGTAGGCTCAGAATGAATGTTTATAGTAGCTTTTCAGCTTCATTCTGGATTCCTTTCTGAATAATTGTTAACTGTCTCTCTCCTTTTCTTTCTACTTAAAAAAAAAAAAAAAAAAAAAGTTTAGCTGAGGTCATCAACATGACCTTTACCTGCCAGTTTATCATTACCCACCAGTCTTCTGAGTCCCTCTTCAAAATCCTCTCAAGGAAGCTGAACACCACAAATCCACAACCTCTCTGAAGATACATCACTCAGTTCTCAGTTTCCTATGTTTTAACCAGTTACGGTCCCAGCACTGAGCTTTCCTTCTTACCCTATTAGATTATTTAGTCTCATGTTTTATACTCATAAACTTGGCTGCACTTAAAGCAGACAGAAATAGTTACGATGTTGTAAAATGATGTTGCTAGTGTACTAGGATCAGACTACGTATGGTGATGTAGAGCAAGGAATAGGTAATTTATCTTGTTTCAAAGGGAGCCTTTGCTGCCTCCATCAAGCTGCTCGCTGCTGCAGTCAGAATGAAATTACACAATGTGGCTGAGTCAATCCAGCTTTTCAGGGTTGCTCAGACTGTCCTCCTCCCACATCTCTTGGCTGCATGGTCCTTTTACTCTCCTGCCAGTCCTGCAAATTGTTTGACATGCCAATAAGCCAATTTAACTACCTAGCCCAGGAAAAAAAAAAAAAAAGAAAAAGAAAAAGAAAAAAAGTTTATTCACTTTTCTGTGTCACATCAACTTTCCATCCATTTAAGAAGCTGAATGGTGTAAACACAAAGCCTGTTGACAACCAGACCTGGCACAAGGAAATGGTCGTGAGTCTGCCCAGTGGGAGAGGAAAGAGGACAGCAAGTCATTGTATTAGATGAAGTCATTTAATGTGAATCCACTCTTAACATAGGGTTTCACTGAGCTGCCAAGTTGTCCTACCACACAGCCAAAGGGGGAGGTCTTGTGCCTTGCCCCTGTTTCTGATTCTTTTTTTCACTGTGTTTCCTCTCTTTCACTCTCTTAGTCCTGCTTCTGGTTCAACTCCTCCCTTGCACCAGCTTTGGAAATCACACCATCTGAATGGTCTTTTCTGATCCCGAGGTAAGTCAACTCACCTCACCAATCAGTCCAAAACAGATGGAGCAAACTTTTGTTGCTGGGTTGGAATTTGAGTGAGTTATCTGCTTACCAGGAGATCACATGAGATCCCAAACACTGTGTAAGATAGGTGCTGGAACCAAGCAGTAGGTATGAGGGAAGAAACGGAAGGGGGAGAACAGTAGCACATCTGCTCCTTGTTGCATGCAAAAAGTTAATTTGGCTCTTTGCGTTCTGTGAAATTATACCCATAGACTGCTATGGTTAAAGCTGGATTGCACATCTCTACGCTGCAGTATTTTTGTCAAAGGGATGAGCAAAATATTCCATGTGAGTTGCTTTGGAAGATGGCAAAAGAAACATTTAAATTTATTAACCTTAACCTTTCTGATCAAGCACCAAATATTTGCATCCAGATTTATTATTCATCAAGCTTATCCAGGTGGGAAGTGATACTCTAAAATTTATAATTCCTTTTCTTTCTTCTTTAAATACCAGAGTGAATTGTTGACTAGTCTGTCTGATGATTTTAAGTCCAGTACATACACATTTTATGGAGCTTTTTTTTTTTTTTTTAAAAACAAACAAACAAACAAACAGCAAGTCCTAGAAACTCTCTTGCATTCATTATTTCTTGTTGGGGGAAGATATTGTATAGAAGAATGATTTAGCTACGCCTAGCACCTCATGGGTGAAAAATGGGATGTTACCAGCTATTTTACATTGTAGGTTTTCACACGAATAGAGAATGACTAGAAGGTGATTGTGCTCAAAAGTTGACCTGTGGTTGTTTTTGGTGCCCCTATGGCACGCTGGGAAGGGCCCAGGTCTGGAATGTTGGCCTGATATTCTTGGAAGATCAGAGCTGGAGTTTAAAGAAAACTAAGGACATGTACATACAAATGCGGGTAGTTTGAGGCACTTTGGGAGTTTAAGGGCAAGCTAACTAAACTGTTGTGTCAACACTGCCTACAAAATTAACCTGTCCCTCTGACATGTTTTGCTACTATTTCCACTCTGTTGAGAATCTGGTTTATGTGCTGAAGAATGGAAGTTCATGTCCCTTCTATTGCATTTTCTTATGTTTCTGTATATATGTTTGTATAAACTCACTAAGTCATTTTGCTGTCTATGATACATTTATTTTGGGTTCTATAGATTAATTGTATACCAAGTGAGACAGCATGTATTCTCTTCTTTATGGTTTACTAAATGTCTTTTTTTTTTTTTTTTTCCAAACAGCAGTGTTCTTTTTCTTAGGATTCTCTCCTTTATTGTTTTCTAAAACTTTATCATATACTCACTCACTGTTTTCCTGCTTTTGGTTAGCCTAATTGTGAAATTGAATAGACTGAGAACCTTCTCTTCTCCCTCAGCTGTGGGGAAAATGTCTGCTTATTAGTACTGGAATCTTTCCTACAATTCTTTGCTTAGCTACATGAACGTAGCATTGTGATTTACTTGCATAGAGGGATCCAGTTCCCACATTACATAAGTTTGGTTTAAAAGTATTTTGCATTTTCTAGTAAAAGAAGAACAATTTACATCATATTTTCATATTTCAATAAATTAAAACTGTGAGGTGACTATTTATGAATAATAAAAACAGCTACATATATTGCTAGATTCCCATTTGTTTTTGTAATTATGAGAAAAGTTAATATTATTCTGGAGATAAAGCTATTTCATTTTGCCTCTGCTGATAAAAATAGCTATTTGAATATTAATTGTTTTACAGGAAGTCTTAGTGATTTGATTTTTATGCCAAGTATGCCTTGAACTTCTCTTAGGGACTGAAAAATTTCCACTATCTTTTAAATATGAGAAAATCCCCTCTTCGTGGCACATATAACCTGAGAAAGCAAAAGGAAAGACTTCTACAGACTTAATGGGTTTGGGCTTACGTTCATAATGCCAAAAACAGACTGCTTAAAATCTCCCCTGGCAGCAGGATGAGAAATCTGAAAGTTGTTTCATTTCTGCTTTCCTATTTTTGTGTTATTTGGATGATTACACCAACAAGGCTTTTAAGAGTCTCGGGTCACTCTCTTTGTGGTCACAGCTCAGAGAATTTAGAGGCGTGGGACTGAACTGAAAATATGTGGGGCATTCCCAGCACTGCCAGTAATAGGTAACCCATGGAATGGGCCTTTGCTTTGTTTTCTTCAGGCTGTTGTGACTATCTGGACTAAGGGAGGAAAAGGGAATTTAGAAAAAGGGTTTTTTTTTTTTTTTTTTTTTTTTTTTTCAGATAAGCACTCAGTCTGGTAGACTACTGTCCAGTCATACCCCACCCCTTCAAGTTAACAAAACAATTCCCTATTATGTTGCACACTCTGTAAGCCACATAAAGAATTTGCCCTGTAATATGTGGGGGGAAGAGAGAGAGAAAAGGAGGAGAGGAGAGGAGAGGGAGGAGGGGAGGGGAGGGGAGGGGAGGGGAATTTACATCTAATTACCTGCACAAAGTAGAGTGCTAGGGTAGGCTGTGCTGGAGCCTTCCTGTCCCAGGACCCTCAGCCACCAGCCTTTGGGGTGCAATGCATCCTCTTTCCCATGCTCCATTCCAAATTGCTGGGGGGAGGGGGTAGTATTTTTCTTCTGAAACTTAAAAAAGTTTTCCCTTCTGAAACTTCACTACAAATCCCTCATTCCAATGGGGTTCCAACAGACAGGAACTGTAGTGTGTGTTCATTTCCCTCCTGCCAAAGCCGGCTCAAAAGAATAACACAAAAGGACCTGCAACATCCCAGTAGGAGAGGAGCTGAATCTTTCATTTTGCTGCCTCTTTTGCTCTCTGCTAGGCCACACTTACAAAGTTGACTAAGGTGCTTTTAGCCACACAAAGGTCTGCAAAGGCTGTCATGCAAACAGATAATTTACTTCAAAATCCAGGGAGGGCAGAGGGGCCACAGAGGTCTAGCTTTTTCCCTTCATCTTCCCATTACTTATCCAACACCTTTTAAAGAGGTACTGCTCCTTGATTTGAAAGGAAGGTTATTATGTACTGAGAACTGGTGTGGCAACTGTTGCTTGCCCTTCATTAACGTCGGTGTTTAGCTGAACGACTTGACCTGAAGTGGCTGGAGCCTCCCGGGGAAAGTTTTCAATCCTTTTGTTGTGTGTTTTTGCAGAGTTCCCCTTCTCTTCCATTTGCTGGCTGGTGCCCTGAGGGTGACGAGGCTGAAAGTTTAGCAAGTTCTGAGCATAACTTCATATCACAAAAGCAAGTGTTCCACCCCCCCGCGCCCCCCCCCCCCCCCCCCCCCCCTTCTTTTTCCTGCTCCTAAACGCCTCCTTCAAGATTGCAGCTGGGCAGGACTCCAAAGGTGCAGCAGCAGCAGCAGCAACAAGCCGGAGTTCAAAGTTAGCAGTAAATTGCACAACTTCCAGCTCATCGCTACGCTCAGTGACTATTAACAAGCTGGAAGGAGCTCAGGGAAAAAAACAGGGGAGAAGGGAACACCCTCGAATTGTTTGGGTATCGCTGATGTTATGCTTCTGCCGCTGGAATCATGGCTCCCTTTGGAAGGAATTTATTAAAAACCCGGCATAAAAACAGGTAAAGTGCGTGCATACGTGGAGGGAAAGGGATGGGGCTCAGGGATGGATTTTACACTTTTTTTTTTTTTTTTTTTTTTTTTTTTGGTTCTGGGGGAAGGATATGTTGCTCCGGTCCCACGCAGCTGCCGGGAGCTGTAACTTCGGGGCTCACCTGCGAGCGGGAGTCGGGCTGGAGGCACCAAGTCGGCGTGTGTGGGGGAAGGGGCCCTTGTTCCCAGTCTCCCCCGTCCTCCCCGACTCTTCCCTCTCTTGGCTCTGGCACATTTGAGTTCTGGGCACTATTTCCATTGCGGGGAACATAGCTTTTCCTGACTTTGAACCTCTCCCGTGTTAACCAACGCGAACATCTGAAGCCCCCCGTGTTAACAAGGTGAGGCTCGGCCGGGGCTGGGAGGCGAGGCTGGCGGCCCTGCCGTGCGGATTCTGCCGGCGGTGAGGGTCGGGGCGACCTGGCCCCCCTTTGCCTGCGCTGGGAAGAAACTCCCCGAGTTTCTCACGGGAGGGCTGCGGCGGGGCGCCGGGCTCCGGGCCCCTCCGCGTCTCGTTTTCCTTTCCCTCACTGGGGTGAAAGCTGCAGCCCCTAAGCACCAACCCCATCACCTCGCTCGGCATGAGAGCCAGAGTGGGCAAGGTGAAGGCTTTTTTTGTTAGTCTTTAGACTGAGCTGAACTCGAGTGCCTTTTTTTTTCCTTTTTTTTTTTTTTTTTTTTCTTTAAAAATGTCCTGGGTGACAGCTATGATCTCTGGGATGGCTCCTGCGAAGTTTCTTTAGAGGGACTTTGACCCTCACATTTCGCATACTTCTACATGCCACACTCATGAACTGTAAAAAGAAAAAAAAATAGCGTAGAGCAGAGTTATATAATCATTTTAAGTGGTAGGACGCCACTAAAGTTTTTAAAGTTTGCTTGGAGTGAATATGCTACTTTGGACACCATGGAATTTACAGTGGCTAAACCCATTTTAGATAAAATTGAACAGAAGCAGCACTGAAATTTTGACTTGCTGAGAAACTCAAAACTCATTTGTAATCTCTTTGTTCTTCAATTGATGGTTCTCCTTCAATCTTCATTCCATCTCTTCATTCTTCGACTGTTGCTTCGACTGAAATTTAGGTCATATTTAAGAGTACATGGGGGTAAATCTTTTCCTATGAGAATAAAATTGGGCCCTAAAAAGTCGCATAAAAATATCTT